>NC_041383.1:327137633-327362133 GCF_002162155.2 Triticum dicoccoides | reverse complement strand
ACGCTTAGAGGCAGCATCGATCGGCTTCAGTTAGCAGTAGTAGTGAAGGAATCGCTCGATTGGGTTCAGTTAACAGCCATCGATCGATCGCTCGGGTTCAGTAACGCGTAGCCTGCAGTGCAATCGCTCGGGTTCAGTAAGCGAACGCCTCGCTTGGGTTTAGTTAGAGCCCAACGCCTCTCACCCAAGTGTGTGCGTACGAGAGAAATGCGCAAACCTCCATGCATCGCTCCGCCCTGACCACCCACCGTAATCGGGAACACCCCAATATTTTCCTCGCCCTCGCTTCTACCACAGTTTTTTCCGTCATGGACGGCCCAAAGAATGTCATGCAGCTGCGTCTCCGGCCCTCCCAGGACGAAAATCCCATTTTCTATCATGATTTTTTGTCATGGAAGTAGGAGCCCACCACATCTATGATGATACTGGGTTTTGTCACAATTATCGTCATAGAAGTGTCATAAGTATGACAGGAAAAAAATTCGCTCGGCCCAAAATGTCACGGATGTATCTTTTTTTTGTAGTGCGAGAATGTCTTCAAAGTAGACTACAACAAACACATCAATGTAAGGATGAAGCACATAATGCATAAGTCGCATGAAAGTACCGGGTGCTTCCGATAAACCCATAGGCATGACCAACCACGCATACAAACCAAATTTTGTTTTGAAAGCGGTTTTCCATTCATCACCCTCTTGCATGCGGATTTGATAGTAACCACTTTTAAGATCAATTTTTTAGAAAATAGTGGCACCGCTAAGCTCATCTAACATATCATCAAGGCGTGGAATGGGATGCTTATAGCGAATGGTGATAGCATTGATAGGTCTACAATCGGAACACGTGCGAAAACTACCGTCAGGTTTTGGCACAAGAATGACCGGAATGGCACAAGGACTCAAACTTTCACGCACATGTACTTGGTCTATGAGATGTTGGACTTGCCTTTGTATTTCTTTAGTTTCGTTGGGGTTGACGTGGCATGGAGCCTTGTTAGGAAGAGTTGCTCCGGGGATGAGGTCGATCCGATGTTCAATGCCACGTAGAGGAGGAAGACCGGGAGGTAGCTCATCGGGAAAGACATCTGCGAATTCCTGCAACAAGTTAGACAACACTAGAGGAAGAGGATTAGGAGTGTTAGTGGATGGCGCTCGGTGGGTTCTCACACACTTCTCTCATCTTTCTTTTTGTGGCTAGGAGGACTAAGTTTTTCTCCCTTGGCAAAGAGTCGCTCAATTTTTGCTTGTGGCGCTCACTCTCTTTGTGGAGGTTCACTCCCTCACTTGTCTCTCCATGATGGGTGGATGCTTGCTTATCGGTGATCACTTGGCTTGGAGACATAGGTCATAGCATGTATTCCATTCCCTTCATCTTGAAGCTATAGTGGTTTGTTCTCCCGTTGTGGATGACGCCGCGGTCGAATTGCCAAGGTCTTCCCAAAAGGAGATGGCACACGGACATGGGAACCATGTCACACTCAATGGTGTCCTCGTAGGCACTGATCTTGAAACAAACATGCAATGTGTGCTCCACTTGAATTGTGCCGGAGTCGCTAAGCCATTGCACCTTGTAGCGGCGAGGATGCTTCTTCTTGACCAAGTGCAGCTTGCAACAAAGTTCTTCACTTGCCAAGTTGTGGCAACTTCCTCCGTCTTTGATGACTTTCACTGAGCCCATTGATGACGGCCTTGGTGTGGAAGATGTGACACCTTTGGTCTTTGTCTTGATAGTGTTTGTGACAGCCTGGTTTTTGCCTTCTCTCTTTTTCCGGACTTGGTTTGCATTTGCCTTGGTTTTGAGTTTTTAGAATCAATTCAAATGGACTTGTCACTTGGGCATGCCCTTGAATTCACCCAAGTGACCCATCTGCATCTCATCCAACTCCATTTCTTTCTAAAACCTAGAATGGCCCATTGAATATTTTCATAAGTGAAAATATTCATTTTCTTTCTGAAACCTCATTTCAGAAATTAGGGCTCCAAAGCAACCTCAATTTTTATAGCTCCAATAATCTTGAGATAATTCCTGAATTTTCTTTGATCCTTGGCCAACCTCCTTGAGTAAAAATATTGCATGACTTTTTGTAATATTTTTGCTACAGAAAATCTTTTCCTTTCTGGCCCAAAAATGCACTTTGTACAGCAAGCGCATTTTTCCTTAATCTTTTGGAGCTGATCTTTCTTGAGCTTAAACACCCTCCTAAGAAACCCTTAACCCCAGGAGATCAGCCCTAATGGCCTTCTCGAAGCTAGTGAAACTTGGCAACCAAGTTTCTGTCCAGAAACTTGCCAGCAAGCTTGAGTCACTTCTGGTCGGCCTGGGTTTGAGTTTTCACCTTTCTTAGACCTAACACTGCGTGGACTTTAGCCCAGACAAGGTTTGGCAGCGTTTTGGCATCATTTTGGCAATGCCAGCACGGTGACCGCGTGTGGTCACGGGGCCTGGCATGCGTTTGACGCGCTCTGTGTCGTGCCAGTACCTCTGTTCGGCGCGTGCCCGAGCCAGAGCTCGCCGACGACTGCCGCACTACGCTATCCCCTTTGTCTCATCCCCCTTGACCTCTCTCCGGCGCTCGCTGACGCCGGAGATGCCTCAGCGAGCACGGGGGCATCACGGCCAAAAGCCATAGTGCACCCGTGCCCCTGTCTTCTTCTCCCCCTCCTCCCTGTGCTCGTCCGCAAGAGTGGACAGCCTCTGCATGATCGCTGAGCTTCTCACGACCTCGCTGATGCCCCTCGTCGCCTCTCACCGTCTTCCAGAGAACTCCGATGGTGACACGTGCCCTCTTTCCCCTCCGGCTATAAATTGAGCCCTCCCCTGCGTTCTAGAGCAACCCACAACACCATCCAACCTTCACACACACGCAGCACAGCCAAGCCCGGCCAGGCAGGCCTCTAGCCGGCATGCCCGACCTGAGCTCGCCAGTGACACCCATAGCTCAGCCACCCCGGCCCCGACCTCCTGGAGCCCAACCAACCACCTAGGCGCATCCCTGGAGCCCCTCTGGTGCCGTCCCGAAGCCCAGAGCCCCTAGAACAGTCCCTCGCTGTTGCCTTCTTCCTCTCCCGCAAGACTCGACCGCCGCTTCCGCTTGCGAGGTTGTTTGTGAGCAGCTCCGGCCGTCTCTCGTCGTGCCACGGGCACAGGCAGGTGCGCCGTAGTCTCCTCTCCATTTCTATCCCTCTAGTTTGGCCCAAGGACTCCTCCTCGCTGGCGTGAGCTCTGGCGAAAAGCCGCCACATTCTATTTCTCTCCCCCTCCCCTCTCTCTTGACCGGTGGGGACCACTGTCAGCCTCTCCACTCGCACTCGAAGCGGTACGAGTGGGGGCGTTGTCGGTGTCAAAACCGGTGGATCTCGGGTAGGGGGTACCGAACTATGCGTCTAAGGCTAATGGTAACAGGAGGCGGGGGACACGATATTTACCCAGGTTCGGGCCCTCTCTATGGAGATAATACCCTACTTCCTGCTTGATTGATCTTGATGATATGAGTATTACAAGAGTTGATCTACCACGAGATCGTAGAGGCTAAACCCTAGAAGTTAGCCTATGATTATGATTGTTGTTGTCCTACGGACTAAACCCTCCGGTTTATATAGACACCGGAGGGGGCTAGGGTTACATCAGGTCGGTTACAAAGAAGGGAATCTACATATCCGAATCACCAAGCTTCCCTTCCACGCAAAGAAGAGTCCCACCCAAACACGGGGCGAAGTCTTCTATCTTGCATCTTCATAGTCCAACAGTCTGGCATAGGCATATAGTCCGGCTGTCCGAGGACCCCCTAATCCAGGACTCCCTCAGTAGCCCCTGAACCAGGCTTCAATGACGATGACTCCGGCACGTTGATTGTCTTCGGCATTGCAAGGCGGGTTCCTTCTCCGAATACTCCAAAGTACCTGTTGTAACGAGCAGTGTCCGGCTTCCCATTTAATGTTGCACTCATCGGCTTCTGCACCTTAATAGTGTCAGCCTCCACGTGTTGAGCGAATGCGAGAAGACGGAGCATTTTTACACTTGCCATCTTGACCATGTAAATAAATCGTCTATTAAAGAGACGGGGATCCTTAGATCCAAATCACACCATTTTCCCCAAGCAAGGATTCATCAGAGCGCGCCTGGAAAAAAGAACATCCCGTCATGGCCGGCCACCGCAGCTCTTCCTCTCGCCCCTATAGCGCCAAGCCAGGTGATTGGGAGAAGTGTACCATATCCCACGGCCAATTGGTGAAGTTGCAGACCCAGGGGTTTCTTCCACCTGCATATCTTGTCCCCGTTTGAGCCGGATTAGGCACCTTTGATGGCGGGGAGCAAGCAGAGAGTTTTCCCAACCCATCCAGGGGGGAGCGAGTGTGCCTTGTCCCTTACTTGCCGAGGGGCATCAGATTTCCAATCCATCCATTCCTCCGCGGGCTCCTGGAGTATTACGGCCTCCAGCTGCACAATTTTGCCCCTGGCTCCATCCTTCACATCACAGGTTATGTCGCCCTTTGTGAGTTATTTCTGGGTTGCGAAGCTCATTTCGAGCTATGGAAGAGGATGTTCTGCCTCGTCCTTCGCAATCAAGAGGGATCAATATTCCAAGTGGGCGGAGCCGAAATATGGCGCGTTGCCGGGACCGGATACCTGTCCGGCACTCCGACGAAGACATCCGAAGATTGGCCTTCCGAGTGGTTTTATGTAGAGGACGTCTCCCTTCCTGACCCTATCCGAATGGGTCTTCATGAGTTCACAAATGCCCCGTTGAAGAAACGCCGTAGCTGGCGTCCTCGGAGCCCCAAGGAGGAACATAGCAGAGAGGTTCTTCAATTGATGGGCAGGATAAAAATGCTTGCCAAATCTGGATTGACAATAATCGAGGTTATGTCAATATGCATAATGCGGGGGGTGCAGCCACTCCAGTATCGGGGGTGTCCCATGTGGCACTTCAACGGAGAAGACGATGCCACCCGCTACGGTCGAAAAGCTCCGGACTTCGCCACCGCTCTGGCAAAAATACTGCCCGATTTATACAAAGGAGAAGAAGAGGAGTTCATCTGCATTAAGCCACGGGATGGATTTTCCATGTACAACCCCCCTAGCTGGGTGAGTTGCTATCTTTTACTCAACTCTATTCATTCCCGCAGTCTTTCATCACAAATATTTACCTCGCCAGTCCATAACAGGAAATGCGGAAAGCTATGAGGGAGGTCCATAGCCCACCTCCACAACTAGAGGACCAGAACCGGGCCCTCGACCCCGGACTTGAAGAGGTCCGGGCATATTTGTGGAGCTTGGCAACAGGGTGTTTTACCAAGCGAGCTGTGACGACACCTTGGTGGCCATCATTGCCGACTATCCCGGCCTCCTCCCTGCATCACATGTAAGTAAAACATGAGACTTATCTTCCGAAAAGGACTCACTCTCTCCACCTTACCCACCGCACATATATTATGCTATAAAGGGAAGGCCATCGGCGCGCCATGCCGAACCCGCGGCGAATCACCCACAAGGGGCGCTCAGGCCGGGTAGGCTTCCAAAAAGGAAAGCGAGCAGAGACATGGCCGAGCTGCCATCGAAGAGGTATGGTTTAAAACATGCTCCGTGATTGTTTTCTTAAAATATAACAATACCCGATGTGTCTTGGCAGAAAGAACATTCGCCGGACTGTATCCGGGGATCCTGCCCGTCACGCCTCTACCAGCCGGATTTCAGAACCGGCCTCGAGGGTGGAGGCTAACGTGGGGACGACACCGTACGGTCCTCCTACAGAGGATTTGGATAGAATATCCGCTACAAATTCCAAGGTGGAGAGCGGTATGAATCATCGGCATCGGCGGGCCGCACTACGTGACCCTAGTTTTTCCGGAGAGGCTCTTAATGCCTTCAACTTGGGAGACGCGTACATCCGAGCTGCTCAAGATGGGCTTGCTAGAGCCACAAACTAATATTAAAAGATATATGGGTAAGCAAAATCTGATAAATATGTATATCAGTATCCCCTGAGACTTGAAACAGTTGGTACAACTGATTTAAGGATCATTGTATGAATAGGTTCTTATAGAGAAGAATACCCATTTGTCTCAAGAGTTGGAGAAGTGTAAAGCCCAGCTAAGGGCTGCAGCTGCCGAAATGGAGGAATCCAAGAAGGCCTCATCTAGTAATATTTCTCTCAATCGGGAAAAAATGTAATTACGTGTTCCATTTGGTGTTCGACACGTTGCAGATCTAACAATAGATTTCGCAGACAATCCCGGAGTGAATCCGGAGATCCTACAAGAGGATGAACAAAGAGCTCAAGGACAACTAGAGGCTGGCGAGCGTGTACTTACACGGGTCAGGCGGGAGAAAAACAATCTCCAGGATGCCAATACTCGGCTGAGCGTAGAATTGAAAGATGTTTGGGCCCAGCTAGCTGACTCCGTGAAGGAGAATATAAGGCTTTAACGCGTCATTTTTAGTATGTGCTCAAACGAACCTTTATATAGTTCGGCGAAGAAACGGGCTGATAGAGTTATGTCTGTAGGTATGCTCACTGGTCGTCCCAAAGAGGAGATGCCCGGATCCTCAGGCGATCTTCTACAAGAGCTTTTGCAACTGCAAGAACAAGTTCGGCAGGTGATGTAGGGTGTCGCCAAGGCCTTGTGGCCATCCTCCTCCCTGCCAGGAAGCATGGGGGAGCTTGTACAGCTGCTCAAGGGAGCGCGGCGGCTTTTCTAACTATGGAAGATACCTGCCTATTGACAAGGTGCGAGGGAAGCTTGGGCCATGGTAAAAACACGGTATACCAAGCTCGATCCAAATCACATGGCCCGGGTCGGACCTGTAGGGTCAGATGGGAAGGAGATTCCCGTTAGTCTGGTATATGACCAGGTAGGATTAGCCGCAAAGTATTCCCAACAGGATTGTAGGCTAGACAGCCTATTGGACGGCATAGAAGAAGAAGTATGTGAGTCTAAGTGACTATGTACTTCAATTGACA
This sequence comes from Triticum dicoccoides, assembly GCF_002162155.2. Taxonomy (NCBI): domain Eukaryota; kingdom Viridiplantae; phylum Streptophyta; class Magnoliopsida; order Poales; family Poaceae; genus Triticum; species Triticum dicoccoides. The sequence goes on along the minus strand of NC_041383.1, from coordinate 327,355,172 downwards.
TATTTGTCCCTAGCTAGATTGTAAATCATTTGTCATGGCGGACCTTTTCGCTTTAGCCTCCGGACCCGACAGTCCGGAGTGTTTCTGAATACCCGCTCTGTTATATAAACCGGGGTACGCATGGAAACCAGGCGTAGGGGTCATAATTGCTTGAATAGACAAGTACCCAACTAGCTATGTTATGTTACATGGATAGTAAGAAACATCTTCCAGAGAGAATAATTCTGTTAAGGGCTCCTTTCCCTGGGTACGCATGCATTAATGTGCATGTCCGAACTGCGAGCAAAAACGCAGTATATGCAACATCTGGGGGTTTGTATTGAAATAGGTAAAAACATCTTTATTTCACCGACCGAATATTCCCTTAAGAACGCTAGCTTTTGGCTTCACCCAGTCTGAGGTACACGTCCAGAGTACCCGACAGTAACAATCGCAGAGGTGCTCCCCTTATGCCCTAGCCGAACTAACGGGAACGTAGGGCATAAACACAGGAGCTAGGCAACCCAGCTTGGCCAAAACTTAAGTCGTATCGATGCATATAATGGTGAAGAAAAGGTACATATGGGAAAGGGACACATATGCAGTAGGCGTGATGCCCGGAAGATAATTATATTAAGATTCTGTATAGTAAGCCCCCGGGTATAATGAGCGCACATGCTTGAGGATTAGCGCATCACGAGTGTGTAGTCAAGCCACACTTAAAGACTTAAAGCCATAAAAGGAAAGAGAGAGTATATAACTAAAAAGTAAAAAAGGGCGGAGGGAAGGAGACGAACAAAGAGTTCGGCGCTAGGCGTAGAATCTTCAGAGTCTGGCTGCGTTCCATGGGTTCGGCTCGAGTCTATTATCTGATGCATCACGAAGGTGGTATGCTCCTCCGGTGAGAACTTTATCAATGATAAAGGGGCCATCCCACTTGGGCTTGAGCTTGTCCTTTTTCTTCTTCGGTAGGCGTAGAACAAGTTCGCCAATGTTATAAGTTTTGGCCCGTACTTCTCTGCTTTGATACCTGCGAGCCTGTTGCTGATAAAATGCGGAACAGGCTTTTTCGACATCGCGCTCCTCCTCCAGGGCATCTAAACTATCCTTCTGATCAAGCTCGGCTTCTCTCTCTTCATACATGCGCATTCGAGGTGAGTCATGAATAATATCGCAGGGAAATACCGCCTCTGCGCCGTACACCATGAAGAAGGGTGTGTATCCGGTAGTGCGATTTGGCGTGGTCCGCAACCCCCATAGTACAGAGTCAAGCTCCTCGACCCAGTGCGTGTCTCATTCCTTTAGAGATCGCACTAGTTTGGGTTTGATGCCGCTCATAATAAGACCGTTTGCTCGTTTGACTTGACCGTTTGTTTGAGGGTGATAGACCGAGGCGTAACCGAGCTTAATGCCCATATTGCCGCACCAAGTTTTCACCTCATCGGCTGTGAAATTGGAGCCATTATCAGTGATGATGTTGTGGGGGACACCATAGCGGTGCACGACCCCTGATATGAAGTCTATCACTGGTCCAGATTCGGCCATTTTAACTGGCTTGGCCTCTATCCATTTGGTGAATTTATACACCATGACCAACACGTATTTTTCTTATGGCTTCCTCCTTTAAGGGGTCCGACCATATCAAGCCCCCAAACTACAAAGGGCCAAGTTATGGGGATTGTTTGGAGAGCGGTGGGCGGCATATGGCTTTGGTTGGCGAAGAGTTGGCAACCAACGCAATGTTGGACGAGGTCCTATGTGTCTGCTCGGGCTGTCGGCCAGTAGAAACCTGTTCAGAAGGCCTTGCTTACAAGGGCCCGAGCTGCCGCATGGTGGCCGTCGAGTCCAGCATGAAATTCGGCCAAGAGCTGCCGCCCTTCCTCTTCGAAGATACATCTTTGAAGTACTTCGGTAGCGCTTTTCTTATAAAGCTCTCCCTCGTGGACTTTTTAGGCTTTAGAGCGCCGCACAATGCAACGTGCCTCATTTTGGTCCTCGGGGAGTTCTTGCCTATTTAGGTAGGCTAAGAAGGGTTTGGTCCATGGGGCGATGATAGCCATGATCAGATGGGCTGAAGGTGTAATTTCAGTGGCAGAGCCTCCGATTATGTCAGTATGTTCGGGATCTTGGGTTGTGGTTGGATCCGGACTAGTATTGTCGGTCTCCCCTTGCCACACCACGGGTGACTTGAACAACCTTTCCAAGAAGATGTTAGGTGGGACGGGGTCGCGCTTAGCGCTGATGCGGGCAAGGATATCCGCCACTTGATTGTTTTCTCGAACCACATGATGAAATTCAAGCCCCTCGAATCGAGCTGACATTTGGAGGAAGGCATTACGATAAGCCGCCATTTTCGGATCCTTGGCATCGAAGTCTCCATTTAGTTGAGATATTGCAAGGTTCAAATCCCCACGCACTTATAGGCGTTGGATGCCCATGGAGACAGCCATCCGAAGACCATGGAACAGAGGCTCGTATTCGGATGCATTGTTGGAGTCTGTGTATAGTATTTGGAGTACATATTGGACTGTATCTCCTATGGGGGATGTCAAGACAACACCCGCTCCTAGACCAGCTAGCATTTTAAAGCCGTCAAAGTGCATGATCCAATTGGAGTATGCGCCATACTCTTTAGGGAGTTTGGCTTTTGCCCATTCAGCGAGGAAATCAGCCAGTACTTGCGATATAATGGCTCGCCGTGGTTTATACGTGATGTCAAACGGGAGGAGCTCGATGGCCCACTTAGCAATCCGGCCCATGGGATCGCGGTTATTTATTATATCGTTGAGTGGTACTTCGGAGGCCACCGTGATTGAACACTCTTGAAAGTAGTGTCGTGGTTTCCGGGATGCCATGAAGACCGCGTATGCTATCTTTTGATAATGTGGGTACCGTGACTTGCATGGTGTGAGGACAGTGGATACATAGTATACCGGCTTTTGAAGCGGGAACTTATGTCCGTCCTCCTCTCGTTCGACGACGAGCACTGTGCTTACAACTTGGTGTGTTGCAGCTATATATAACAACATGGGTTCGCCAATGTTTGGTGCGACCAGGATTGGGTTGCTAGCCAGGAGGGCCTTTATTTCTTCTAGTCCGGTCATCGCTGCATCCGTCCACTCGAAGTGTTCGGTGCATCGAAGAAGGCGATAAAGAGGTAGTGCATTTTCTCCCAATCGGGAGATAAAGCGGCTTAAGGCAGCCACGCATCCAGTTAATTTCTGGATTTGTTTGAGGTCTGTTGGGGTAGCCAACTGTGGCAAAGATCGGATATTAGCCGGGTTTGCTTCAATTCCTATATTCGAAACGATGAAACCCAGCATCTTTCCGGCAGGAACACCGAAAACACATTTTTCCGGATTGAGCTTGATGTCGTAGGTTCGGAGGTTGTCGAACGTGAGCCTCGGGTAGTCTATTAAAGATTCGACGTGGCTGGTCTTGATGACCACATCGTCCATGTATGCCTCAACTGTTTTGCCGATTTGTTTTTCCAGGCATGTCTAAATCATGCGTTGGTAGGTTGCACCGGCGTTTTTGAGCCTGATAGGCATGGTGTTGAAGCAGAAAGGATCGTATGGGGTGATAAATGCCGTTGCGGCTTGATCGGACTCCGCCATCTTGATTGGATGGTATGCGAAGTATGCGTCGCGGAAGCACAATGAGTCGTGTCCTGTGGTAGCATCGATGATTTGATCGATGCGGGGGAGGGGGAAGGGATCCTTGTGGCAAGCCTTATTGAGGTCCTTGAAATCGACACATAGGCGCCAGGATTTATCCTTCTTTGGTACCATCACCAGGTTTGCTAGCCATTCCGGGTGTTTTATTTCTCTGATGAATCCGCCCTCGAGTAACTTGGCTAGCTCCTCTCCCATAGCTTGTCATTTAGGCTCTGAAAAGCGCCATAGTGTCTGCTTGACCAGCTTGTATCCCTTCAATATGTTGAGACTATGCTCGGCCAGCCTGCGTGGGATCCCTGTCATATCTGAAGGGTGCCAGGCAAATATGTCCCAATTCTCGCGTAAGAACGCCCGCAGTGCGGCATCAATTGTGGGGTTCAGCTGTGCCCCGATGGATGCTGTTTTTGTAGAGTCTATTGGGTGGACTTGGAATTTGACTATTTCGTCCGCTGGTTTGAAAGAGGTGGACTTGGATCGCTTATCAAGTATCATGTCGTCCCTATCCACTATGGAGAGTAATGTAGTTAATTCTCCGGCCGCAAGGGCTTCAGATAATGCCTCAAGGGCCAGGGTGGCGGTTTTATTTTTGGCGCGGAGTGCTATGTCTGGATCATTGGCTAGAGTGATGATTCCGTTGGGCCCGGGCATCTTGAGCTTCATGTACCCATAATGGGGTATAGCTTGGAGGCTCGCGAATGCGTCCCGCCCTAAAAGGGCGTGGTATCCACTACTGAACGGGGCCACTTGGAATGTTATCTCTTCAGACCTATAATTTTTTGGCGTGCCGAATACCACATCGAGTGTGATTTTTCCCACACATCGTGCCTCCCGACTAGGGGATAATCCCTTAAAAGGTCGTGCTACTTTGCTCAATGCGGCTCTTGTCTATTTCCATTTTGTTCAGAGTTTCCTCGTAGATGAGGTTTAATCCGCTGCCGCTGTCCATGAGCACTTTAGTAAGCCGGAAGCCGTCCACAATTGGACTAAGGACCAAAGCGGCTGGTGCTCGGACGGTTCGGAATTGAGGTTCGTCACTGGCATTAAAGGTTATAGCCGTATCGTTCTAGGGATTTATTGCTACAACGTGGCAGACTTCAGCGAGGCCGCGGAGTGCTCTCTTGCACCTGTTATTCGAGGCAAAAGTCTTGAAGTCTGTTAACATTGTATTGTTATTATCTGCGGGATGATGCTCTACAGTATTGTTAATGAGGAGATCCTCGCCGCTATTGGCCACCTGCCAAAGTATCCAACATGCTCTAAGGTTGTGTGTTGGTACGATATCCGGTGTGGTGTGAATTTTGCATGGCCTATTGAGCCATCCCTCCAATACGGTTCGACGCCCTGTAGTGGGCTTTGGTTTCTTTGTGATTGGATCGGGTGACTTGCGAGAGTGCACCCTTTCAGTTCGGACGAAGGGTTTAGTGAGAGTCGGAGGATCCCAGAATGTTGCCTAGGTTTTCCAGGCGCTTTCCATAGCACAGTACTTCTATACTATGGCCGCCAAGTCAGCGAAGTCTGATATGTCATGGCGACTTATGGCGTTAAGGATTCCCTTGTCCGTGCAATTTTTGCAAAAGAATGAGATTGCGTCTTCGTCACGACAGTCCTTAACCTTGCTCATTACAATGAGGAATCTGGCCCAAAAGTGATGTACTGTCTCTTGGGATTGTTGTCTGATGTGGGAAAGATCACTTGTATCTGGGTGGATGGGTGGATTGAAGTCTGAACCCTGACCCGATCCGAGACCCAGGGGCTGAGGAACTTCCGAACTTGGTAGTTCGGGTTCTAGGATGTCACCCAGCTTTTCTGGCCCGCTGTCTGATTCTAAATTCAGAGCTTGGGTCATGTCCTCCCGCGAGAGGGTATCCGGCTTAGAGAGCTCGGCAATCCGGACATAGTTCGTCCTCAAAATAGAGTAAGAGTTGCTGCATTGCTCCTCCACCACCGCTATTTGATGGGTGATCAGCGGAGAGTTAATCTCTCTTTGATCGGGTTTAACCCCAATCCGATCATAGTCCATAGCGACTCCCAAAGCGGCGATGCCATCTAGGAGCTCGTTCAAGGACGAAATTTCCATTGGATCCATCCGCTCGGCGTATTCCGAGCTAACGTGGAGGTTGTTTTCGATGACCCGAGAAGTCATTGTCGGCGCGGCGGCCGAACGGGCGGTCATGACGAAGCCGCCTAGTTAGAGGGTTTGGCCTAAGGCCAGGGCTCCCCCGAAGGCAGTGTTGTTCTTGATAACAAGGCGAGCCATCAAACCTTTTTTTGACGTCACAGTGGAACTCTCAATGAAAGCACCAATGTCGGTATCAAAACAGGCGGATCTCGGGTAGGGGATCCCGAACTATGCGTCTAAGGCTAATGGTAACAGGAGATGGGGGACACGATGTTTACCCAGGTTCGGGCCCTCTCTATGGAGGTAATACCCTACTTCATGCTTGATTGATCTTGATGATATGAGTATTACAAGAGTTGATCTACCACGAGATTGTAGAGGATAAACCTTAGAAGTTAGCCTATGATTATGATTGTTGTTGACCTACGGACTAAACCCTCTGGTTTATATAGACACCAGAGGGGGCTAGGGTTACATCAGGTCGGTTACAGAGAAGGGAATCTATATATCCAAATCGCCAAGCTTGCCTTCCACGCAAAGGAGAGTCACATGCGGACACGGGGCGAAGTCTTCTATCTTGCATCTTCATAGTCCAACAGTCCGGCATATGCATATAGTTCGGCTATCTGAGGACCCCCTAATCCAGGACTCCCTCAGGCGTCTTTTGGCTTTACACCATCAACGTCACCCCCCCCTGGATTTTCTGCTTATTCAAATTAATTCAAATATCTTGACCAGAACTTTGACCTTGAATATCTCCTAGCCTATAAGTCCAAATGAGTTGATTCTTTATGCATTTGGTTTGTTATACAAAACTCTAGGAGCACACCTAAGTGTGGATTTTTTCCTTGCTGCCTAGAATTTATGGTGATTTTCAGAGTGGTTCTTGATATTTTGTTTTGTGGTTTTTAAATATTTTCAGAAGGAGAGACTTGTCTTGAAGCTATCCAGGAGGAGTGTGTACCTCCTCTACACTAAGGCAAGCCACAATAACATTTGGATGGTGTCATCTCAATATATATGATTTTCTACTTAAATAATCTTATTTTCATGCATTTAAAATAGTTAAATATTTATGATTAAATGCTTAGTTACTTTATCATGCTTGTTATGGTTGCTTTAGTTACTGGTTGATTGCATGCAGTAGTTTAATCAAGTAGTGTAAATATTTTGGCTTAATGAAGGTGCTGTGATAAATAATGGTAGTTTATTTTCATAAGTAAATTTTCATATTGAAGATAAATGACTAAAAGTGAGGTTTGATAATAACCAGTGTAGTAATACCAGTAGTTTTGTTGATGAGTAGTGCAAGAAAGTTATTTCTTTGATGTTGATCCGTTCTTATGAATTGCATCTTGACCATATCGGGTAGTTGCATGATCATGGCATCATACAGCTTGTAGTGAGTTTATTTTCAAGTTAAACATGAAAATAATCCAACTTGAATATTAACTTGATCAAGTCATGGTGCCTCTGAATCGGGTTCTTTTAATGCGACCACATTTACCTTTATGGGGGGTCTTGATTCGGTCCATTGTCATGCCTCTTACCGGTGCCTCCAACGAGGGAAGGTTATGGGCGTGCGGTACCCCGGCCCGGTAAGCAGACATAACCTTGTGTGCTCGTTTGTTTTTATGGTACCTTGTCCCCATCTAGGACCATTTTGCCACGACGGTGGCCGAAGATGCCTTTGGTAGGCATGGGCTACCCATGACTTAGCCCTGAGAGGGAGTGAGTCGGAGTGGCCGGGAGAGTGTCATGGCAAGGGAAGGGTTTCGTCGAAACTTCGTGGTCCACCCAAATGGGAGTGTGAGGCCCTTGAGTTTCGTAGTGTGGGTAAAGTGCGCTAATCTCTTTAGAGTGTATTTTAATCTATCGATAGCCACGTCCTTGGTTATGGACACAACTCGGTAGTAAGTCATACCATGGATCAACAATTATAATTAATCTTGCACAATTGGTATTATTGTGGCACTGGTTTCATGATGAACTGTGGACCATGTGATGATCGTTAGTGATTGGCTTCAGTTATGATCCGGGTATTATCACCGTTCAGTTACAATGGTAACCCGTCTGGTAAGCGAGTCCGAAGGACTCGATGCACATGTCAGTTTCATTGCATTTGTAGTATCACCTGCATTGCATTAAACCTGATTAATTGTCATGATATTGTTTCTCATTGTGCTTATGTTTGTTGTGAGCTTGCAAATACATTCAATGAACTGACCTGGTGTGTCATGCCCGCTTTCACGCAAGACTGATCGGATCGGAGAGCGTCCCGCACCTAGCATCGTGTCCACGTTGGTGTCCCTGTACTATGGAGTTCCACTTCGTCGTTATTCCGTTGTCGCGTAGTTGATATGATCGAGGCCCTTTCATGTTCATTAAATAATGTACATACTGTTCAGCTGCACCGTGTGTGCCGCTTGCCCTCTTATCTCAATGTAATATCAGACTTATGTACCTGCTAGCATCAATAAAGCGGTTGTATCTGTACCATGATGTTGTGTGTTGCTAGAAGACTTGATCTCTGGGCTGGCAATGCAAGATAAACTGGTTGCTCTGAGCCTGGGTGCCACAACGCTTGGTAGCAGAGGCGTGCTGATTGTAGGACACGCTAGGCCGTTAATGCGTTAGTGAAACGGTAGATAGTTGCGTCTGAGTGTCGGTAGTCATAGAAATTGGTTGCTGCATTGCATGCCTGTTTATTTGTTGTTATTACTAATCATCTGGTGATTGTGAGTGTAGACGGCACCAGTTCCAATCTTGTACCTTCCGGATCCAGCTCCATACACATCGCCGCACCTGCTTCAGAACGTGTGGCGATGACTCTATCCAGAGGGTGCTGATCCAGTGTATCGGGAGCAGCTGGTCGGTTCGCTGTATGAGTATTATGCTGAGGTCACTCTACACCATAGTTCCCCTTCCGGCGCTTACACTCGTTCCTCTAAGGGTGGTTGCGCTTCTATGCCATCTCAGGTGGTCTAGTTTGCTGCTATCGAGGCTCTTGTAGACTTGCGCTACAACGAGGTTCGCACGCACACACGCCCAGGTTTTTACTACTACCCATCTCTGCACGAGAATGGGTGTATTCGCTTCCCTCTTATTGATCCGGCGTGCGATCGTCCTTCTAGCCACCTTTCTCATTATATCACTGCCACTTATCTCTTGATATATGAGTTAGCTCGAGAGCTAACCCGAGATCAAGTAGCCCTTGCCGCAGCTCGGAATAGGAACCCTCTACCCACTGTCGGTTTCACTCCATACATTCCTCCCACTTCTAGTACCCTGGTGACCACCCAGGGTACCACCAACCCTTTGGCAGTGACTCCTCGCAATGCTCCTGCTGCGTGGTCTTCTGTTGTCGCTACTCCTGCGACTCCCATGCTTAGATCCCATCCCACACCTGCCCCTGAGGGAGAGTCCTCGAGGCAGCATCGTCATGTTTCTTTTAATCCGGAGGTCTCCACTATCAGTTCAGGGTCTAAGTCTGGCTCAGGAGAGGAGCCTGCAGCAGCACCAGCCAAGCAGTAGATCGCTACAGTATCATCTTCATCATGAGTATGGTGTATGGATGTAGTCGTACGTGTCATGATGTTTAGTTTCATGTATGAGGGTAGTGAACCCGTCATGCTATTACCTTTTATGCTGAGTCTATGTATAATTATGTTGGAACCTTTTTATTCGCCTTGGTTCTTTTCGCCGTGTTTTTCTGGGTTTGTTACTGGCTTTTTCCTCCCATTTTGGATATTTCTCATCACGGTTGCCTTGTATTGGGAAAATAAATAATAGGATGACGCGGGGAGGTAGCAGCAGCCAAGCTTGTGAGGATGTCCCTGCTTGTCGCTCCACCCGGCAAGCAGGACATTCCCCCGAGCCATACCAGCCTCCACCACCTCCACTGCCACATCCGCCCTCCACTGAGTAGATTATGCGAATATTTTAAGAAAGAAGAAACAATGATCTGATGGAGATGCTGAAAAGTGTGCAAGTTATGGTTGGACAAAATGGAAATCAAAATGGTCATTACTCCAACCTGTCAGATTTTCAAAGGACCAAGCCTCCCAGTTTCAGTCAAGCTGTTGATCCATTGGAAGCCGATGATTGGTTAAGGACCATTGAGAGGAAGCTGGAAATTGCTCGCACTGAAGAAGGAGACAAGGTTCCGTTCGCAACGCATTATCTCAAAGGAGTTGTTGCTATATGGTGGGATAATGCTAAAGCCATGTGGCCGCAGACGAGGAAATTACGTGGACCAAATTCAAGGATCATTTCCGCAAGTATCATATACCCACCGGAATTATGAAGATCAAGTAGCAGGAATTCCTCGCCCTTACTCAAGGAAGCATGACAGTAAGTGAATACCTGAATAAGTTATACCATTTGGCCCGATATTCTCTCTGTGATGTGGCCACTGAAGAAACGAAGGTCGACAGATTCCTTGCCGGACTGAACCAGCACCTCAGATGCACTCTCAGCATGTTTGATTTTCCAGACTTCCAAACTCTGGTAAACAAGGCCCTCATCACAGAAAGGGAACACAAGCTCATGCACGACAGCAGGCCCGCAATAATGATCACTAGCACAAATTCAAGCCTAAGAAGGATATGGAACCAGTGCAGAAGGCTCGTACATGGCAACAGACTCAGGTGGAGTACAAACCCAACTGGCAGCAGAATGTCAACAAGACCACTACTCAAGTCAAGAATGTTGTAACCAATCCGGTGCGTGAAGATTGTTAGCGCAACAACGCATGTTTCAGTTGTGGACAAACCGGACATTACGCCAGACAATGTACCAAGAACGGCAAACCAATAGCCTCCTACCGTCCACAAGTCAACCACCTGGAGTCATATTCTGACCCGAGGGCCATCCAAGGCCAAATCCATCATATCTTCGTTGACGAAGCCCAAGAAGACCTGGAAGTCGTCATTGGTATGTTCCCTGTTAATAGCATACCTGCAGTAATTTTATTTAATTCTTGGGCTTCCCACTCTTTTATTTCGTGGAGTTTTGCTGCCCAAAACAAATTTCCCCACTCGATTATGGGCAAAAGTATGATGGTACATTCCCCAGGATCGGTGCTCCAAAGTAATCTGGTCTGCCGAAATTTGGAAATTGAGATAAAGGGAGTCAAGTTTCTGACAGCTTTGATAGTCATTGAATCTGATAAATTGGACATTATTCTAGGAATGAATTGGTTGACCCAATACCAAGTATGCATCAATTGTACGACCAGAGAAGTCACCATGGTAAATCAGGAAGGTCGCATCGCAAGTTTTTATGCCCGCGGAAGTATACCCAAGAAGGATATGGTACTCTTAGCTGTGGCCGAATAAGTGGAATCAATTCCTGTGGTCAACCAGTATCCAGATGTATTTCCTGAGGAATTGCTAGGAATGCCGCCAGACAGAGAATTGGAGTTTGCTATTGACTTGGTGCCCGGGACTGCACTGATATATAAGAAATATTATCAGATGCCTTCGTCAGAATTGGTGGAGTTAAAGAAATAGCTCGATGAAAATCTGCAGAAAGGATACATCCGTCCAAGCTCTTCACCTTGGGGATCACCCACTATATTCGTGGATAAGAAGGACGACAGTCTTTGGATGTGTGTAGACTACCGACAGTTGAATGAAATCACCATCAAGAACAAGTATCCACTGCCAAGAATTGATGATTTGTTTGATCAACTCAGTGCGGCCAAAGTATTCTCCAAGATTAATTTGAGGACCGGATATCATCAACTCAAAATCAGGAAGGAAGATACTCCCAAGACCGCGTTCACCACTCGGTACGGTCTTTATGAATATACTGTTATGTCATTCGGTCTCACCAATGCCCCCGCCTTTTTCATGTATATGATGAATAAGGTGTTTATGGATTTCTTGGATAAGTTTGTGGTGGTGTTCATCGATGATACCCTCATTTATTCAAAAAGCAAAGAAGAGCACATGGACCACCTCCGAGCAGTGTTACAAAGACTCCATGATCATCAGCTTTATGCAAAGTTCAGGAAATGTGAATTTGGCTCTACCAAGTAGGATTTTTGGGGCATATTCTCTCAGCTGAAGGTATCACCGTGGATCTAGTAAAGTGAAACATGTGCTTGATTGGTCCGCACCCACGACAGTCTCAGAAATCTAGAGTTTCCTTGGATTAGTCGGGTATATCGCCGTTTTATCGAAGGATTCTCAGATTGCCAAGCCAATGACAAGCTCCTAAAGAAGGATAAGAAGTTTATATGGACTGAGGACTGCGAAAGGAGCTTCAACGAGTTAAAAACCAGGCTGACATCCACGCCAGTATTGACTCTTCCCGACATCTACCGCAGTTTTGATGTCTACTGTGATGCATGCAGGAAAGAACTCAGATGTGTCCTCATGCAAGATGGCAAGGTTGTGGCATATGCATCTTGACAACTACGGGCTCACAAAGGAAATTACCCAACTCATGATTTGGAATTGGCCGTGGTGGTGCATGCCTTGAACATTTGGAGACACTATCTGATTGGAAAAAGGTGTCAAATATTTACGGACCACAAGAGTCTCGAGTATATATTCACTCAACCGAACTTAAACCTCCGTCAGCAAAGATGGCTTGAGTTGGTTAAGGATTATGACCTCAGGATAAATTATCACCCGGGAAAAGCTAATGTGGTAGCAGATGCCCTCAGCCACAAGCCCGTCAGCCTGAATGCTCTATTGGATATGTTGCATCCCAAACTCTATGAAGAAATGGCTCAACTCAATTTGTCTATAGTGGATGCCCATATGGCCAGCATATTGGAAATGGCTCCTACTCTCGAGGAAGAAATTCACAGTGCTCAAGCAAATGAATATTCACTGCAATCATATGCCAAGCCGACCAAGGATTTCTCGAAGGATCATAGCGGTACACTGAGGTTTCGAGGAAGGATTTGCGTACCCAACCAAGAAAGTCTTAAAATGAAGATATTATCAGAAGCCCATGAATCCTCATACTTGATTCACCCAGGTGGCACCAAAATGTATGAAGATCTCCGTAGGGTATTCTGGTGGGAAGGAATGAAGGAAGACATTGCTTACTTGGTAGCTTGTTGCGACATGTGCAACAAGGTGAAGGTGGAACATCAGAAGCCCGCCGGACTCCTTCAACCATTGCCCGTATCACAATGGAAATGGGATGATGTCTGCATGGACTTCATCACCGGCTTACCAAAGACACACCAAGAGAATGACGCAATATGGGTCAACGCGGATACCTTAACCAAGGTGGCTCATTTTCTGCCTATCCGGGCCACTTATCATGTTGATCAACTTGCACAATTATATGTGTCCAGGATTGTCAGTTTGCATGGCGTACCAAGGACCATCACCTCTGACAGAGGATCTCTCTTCACTTCAGCCTTCTGGTCACGTCTACATCAAGCCTTGGGGACTCCCCCAAAATACAGCATAACTTATCATCCACAGACAGACGGACAGACCGAGCGGGTAAATCAAATACTCGAATTTATGCTCCGAGCATGTGTATTAGCCCAAGGATCTAAGTGGGAAGACTATCTGCCGTACGCCGAGTTTTCCTACAACAACAGTTTCTAGGCCAGTTTGAAGATGTCACCATATGAAGCTCTGTATGGCCGTAAGTGCCGCACTCCACTTAACTGGTCTCAAACCGGAGATAGCCGTATCTTTGAAATAGACCTAATGATGGAAGCTGAGAAGCAAGTCAAGGAGATCCGAGATAGACTGCAGTTGGCCAAGTCACGACAGAAGAGTTACTATGATGCCAAGCACCGTCAGATCAGATTTGAACCAGGAGAGCACGTGCATTTCTAAGTCACCCTGATGAAAGGAATTAAGAGGTTTCAGACTCGGGGCAAGTTGGCACCCAGATAAATTGGCCCATTCCCAGTCATGAACAGAGTTGGAGCAGTTGCTTATCGATTGGAGTTGCAACCAGAACTGTCAGAGGTACACAATGTGTTTCATGTCTCCCAACCGAGAAGATGTATCTCGCCACCAGAGAAAAAGACTGATATGGCAGAGATAGAAATGGCTAAGGATCTGACATATGAGGAAATACCGGTGAAAATATTGGATAAGACAGAAAGAGTAATTCGCAGCAAAGTAATCAGGTTTTTCAAGTTTAATGGGAGCACCATACCGAGGAAGAGGCAACCTGGGAAAAAGAGGATTTTTTAAGGACTGCTTACCAAGAACTATTTTCCCAAGCAACCGAATCTCGAGGACGAGATTCATCCTAAGTGGGGGAGGTTTGTGACAGCCTGGTTTTTGCCATCTCTCTTTTTCCGGACTTGGTTTGCATTTGTGTTGGTTTTGAGTTTTTAGAATCAATTCAAATGGACTTGTCACTTGGGCATGCCCTTGACTTTGACCCAAGTGACCCATCTGCATCTCATCCAACTCCATTTCTTTCTAAAACCCTAGAATGGCCCATTGAATAATTTTCATAAGTGAAAATATTCATTTTGTTTCTGAAACCTCATTTCAGAAATTAGGGCTCCAAAGCAACCCCAATTTTTATAGCTCCAAAAATCCTGAGATAATTCCTGAATTTTCTTTGAACCTTGGCCCACCTCCCTGAGTAAAAATATTGCATGACATTTTGTAATATTTTTGCTACAGAAAATCTTTTCCTTTCTGGCCCAAAAATGCACTTTGTACAGCAAGTGCATTTTTCCTTAATCTTTTGGAGCTGATCTTTCTTCAGCTTAAACACCTTCCTAAGAAACCTTTAACCCCAGGAGATAAGCCATAATGGCCTTCTAGAAGCCAGCCAAACTTGATGACCTGGTTTTTTGTCCAGAAACTTACCAGCAAGCTTGAGTCACTACTGGTCGGCCTGGGTTTGAGTTTTCACCTTTCTTAGACCTAACACTGCGTGGACTTTAGCCCAGACAAGGTTTGGCAGCGTTTAGCCGTCATTTCGGCAATGCCAGGGCGGTGACCGCGTGTGGACAAGGGGCCTGGCATGCGTTCGATGCGCTCTACGTCGCGCCAGTGCCTCTGTTCGAAGCGTGCCCGAGCCAGAGCTCGCCGACGACTGCTGCACCGCGCCTCCTGAGGGAGTCCTGGATTAAGGGGTCCTCGGACAGCCAGACTATATGCGTCTGCCGGACTGTTGGGCTATGAAGATACAAGATAGAAGACTATGTCCCGTGTCCGGATGGGACTCTCCTTTGCGTTGAAGGCAAGCTTTTCGGTTAGGATATGAAGATTCCTTTCTCTGTAACCGACTCTGTGTAACCCTAGCCCCCTCCGATGTCTATATAAACTGGAGAGTTTAGTCCATAGGAGAACAACAATCACAACCATAGGCTAGCTTCTAGGGTTTAGCCTCTACGATCTCGTGGTAGATCAACTCTTGTAATACTCATATCATCAAGATCAATCAAGCAGGAAGTAGGGTATTACCTCCATCGAGAGGGCCCGAACCTAGGTAAACATTGTGTCCCGCGCCTCCTGTTACCATTAGCCTTAGACGCACAGTTCGGGGCCCCCTGCCCGAGATCCACCGGTTTTGACACCGACATTGGTGCTTTCATTGATAGTTCCACTGTGACGTCCAAGATAGGGTTGATGGATCGCCCTGTTATCAAGGACAACATCACCTCTGGGGAGCTCTGGCCTCGGGCCAAACCCTCCGGCTGGGCGGCTTCTTCTTGACCGCCCGTTCGGCCGTTGGGCCGACCATGACTTCTCAAGTCATCGAAAATCGCCTCCGCGTAAGCTCGGAATACACCGAGCAGATGGTTCCAACGGAGTTATTGTCTTTAAACAGGCTCTTGGATTGCATCGCCACTCTGGGAGTTGCTTCGGACTACGATCGGATTGGGCTTAAACCCGATCAGAGAGAGAATGAATCTCCGCCGATGACCCATCAGATAGCGGTGGAGGAGGAGCGACCCAACAACTCTTCCTCCATATTGAAGATGAAATATGTCCAGATTTCTGAGCTCACCAAGCCGGATACATGCCCGCGGGAAGAAACGCCCCAAACTCCGAACTTAGAATCGGACTGTGGGCCAGAAAAATTGGCTTACATCTTGGAGTCTGAACTATTAAGTTCGAAAACTCCTCAAGCTCTGGGTCACGAATCAGATCTGAGTTCAGACTTAAATCCACCCACCCGCCCAGACTCAAGCGATCTTTCCCGCATCAAACAATAGTCCCAAGAGACTGTAGATCACTTTTGGGCCAGATTCCTCATCGTCAAGGACAAGGTCAAAGATTGTTGCGATGAAGACGCAATCTCACTATTCTGCAAAAATTGCATGGACAAGGGATTACTTAACGCCATAAATCGCCGTCACATATCATGTTTTGACGACTTGGAGAACTAGTACAGAAGTATTATGTGACGGAAAGCGCATGGAAAACCCAGGCAGCCTTTTGGGATCCGCTGGCTCTCGCTAAACCCCTCGTCCGAACAAAAAGGGTGTACCCTCGTAGGTTGCCCGACCCAATCTCGGCCCACTGCAGGGTGCACAACTGTTTTGGAAGGGTGGCTTGATAGGCCATGCAAAATACACACCACACCAGATACCGTACCAACACACAGCCTTAGAGCATGTTGGATACTTCGGCAGGTGGCCAAGAGTGGCGAGGATCTCCTCATAAAAAACACCGCAGAGCAACATCCCACAGAGCACAACACTATATTATTAACAGTCTTCGAGACTTTTGCCTCGGGTAGCAGGTGCAAGAGAGCACTCTGCAGCCTCGCCGAAGTCTGCCAAGTCGCAGCAATAAACCCCTGGAACGGCACGGCCATAACTTTCAGCGCCAGTGACGAACCGCAATTCAGAACAGTCCAGGCACCAGCCACTTTGGTCCTTAGTCCAATCGTGGACGGCTTCCGGCTTACCAAAGTGCTCATGGACGGTGGTAACGGATTAAACCTCATTTACGAGGAAACTCTCAACAAAATGGAACTAGACAGGAGCCGCATTGAGCAAAGAAGCACAACCTTCCGAGGAATTATTCCTAGCCGGGAGGCAAGATGCGCTGGAAAGATCACACTCGATGTGGTATTCGGCACGCCGGAGAATTATCGGTCCAAAGAGATAACCTTTCAGGTGGCCCCCTTCACCAGTGGATATCATGCCTTGTTAGGGCGGGATGCGTTCGGGAGCTTCCAAGCCATACCCATTAAGGTTACATGAAGCTCAAGATGCCAGGGCCCAATGGAATTATCACCCTTGCCAGTGATCCAGACACGGCACTTTGCACCAAAAATAAAACAGTGGCCTTGGCCCTCGAAGCATTGTTTGAAGCCCTCGCAGCCGAAGAATTAACTACATAACGCTCCATAGTGGATAGGGACGACGTGATACTCGATAAGCGATCCAAGTCCACCTCCTTCAAACCAGCGGATGAAATAGTCAAATTCCAAGTCCACCCAACGGACTCCTCCAAGACAGCATCCATCGAGGCACAGCTGGACCCCACAATCGACACCGCACTACGGACATTCCTATGCGAGAATTGGGATATTTTCACCTGGCACCCTTCCGATATGCCAGGGATCCCACGCAGGCTAGTCGAACACAGCCTTAACATGCTGAAGGGATACAAGCCGGTCAAGCAAACACTACGGCGCTTTTCAGAACCCAAACGACAAGCCATGGGAGTGGAACTAGCCAAGTTACTCGAGGCCGAATTCATCAGAGAAATAAAACACCTGGATTGGCTAGCAACTTGGTGATGGTACCAAAGAAGGATAAATCCTGGCGCCTATGTGTGGATTTCAAAGACCTCAACAAGGCCTGCCCTAAGGATACCTTCCCTCTCCCACGCATGGATCAGATTATCGATGCTACCGCGGGACATGACTCACTGTGTTTCCTTGAGGCACACTCCGGATACCATCAAATCAAGATGGCGGAGTCCGATCAAGCCGCAATGACATTTATAACTCCATACAGGCCTTTCTACTTCAACACTATGCCTTTCGGGCTCAAAAACGCTGGCGCCACCTACCAACGCATGATTCAAACATGCCTAGAGAAACAAATCGGCAAAATAGTTGAAGCATAAATCGATGACATAGTCATCAAGACCAGACATGCCAAGTCTTTAATAGATGATCTAAGGCTCACATTCGATAACCTCCAAAGATATGACATTAAGCTCAACCCAGAAAATGTGTTTTTGGCGTTCCCGCCTGAAAGCTGCTGGGATTCATCATTTCCAATAGAGGAATTGAAGCAAACCCGACCAAAATACGAGCTTTGGCATAGTTGGCTACCCCAATAGATCTCAAACAAATCCAGAAACTAACTGGATGAGTGGCAACTTTAAGACGTTTTATCTCTAGATTGGGAGAAAAGGCATTGCCACTTTATCGCCTCCATCGACGAACCGAACACTTCGAGTCAACGGACGCGGCAACGGCCGGACTGGAGGAAATAAAGGCTCTTTTAGCAAGCAACCCAATCCTAGCCGCGTCGAACGTTGGCGAACTTATGTTGTTATACATAGCCGCAACACACCAAGTTGTGAGTGTGGTGCTCATCGTCGAACAAGAGGAGGACGGACACAAATTTCCGGTTCAGAAGCCGGTATACTACGTATCCACTATCCTTACACCATGCAAATCCCGGTACCCACATTATCAAAAAATACCATACGCGGTCTTCAAGGCATCCCAGAAATTACGACACAACTTTCAAGAGTGTTCAATCACTGTGGCCTCCGAAGTACCACTTAATGACATAATAAACAACCGCGATGCCACGGGCCGGATTGCCAAGTGGGCCATAGAGATCCTCCCATTCGACATAACATATAAACCATGGCGAGCCATTAAATCTTAAGTACTGGCGGACTTCATCGCCGAATGAACAGAGGCCGAACTCCCTAAAGAGTACGACACATACTCCAACTGGATCATGCACTTTGACGGCTCTAAAATGCTGGCAGGTATGGGAGCAGGCGTCGTCCTCACATCCCCCACTGGATATACAATCCAATACGTACTCCAAATATTATACACAGACTCCAACAATGCAGCCGAATACGAGGCTCTGTTGCATGGTCCTCAGATGGCCGTCCCCATGGGCATTCAGCACCTAGAAGTGTGTGGGGATTCAAACCTTGGAATATCTCAAATAAATGGAGACTTTGATGCCAAAGATCCGAAAATGGCGGCATATCGTAATTTCGTCCTTAAGATGTCAGCTCTGTTCGAGGGGCTCTAATTTCATCATGTGGTTCGAGAAAACAATCAAGCGGCAGATGTCCTTGCTCGTATCGGCACTAAGCGCGACCCCCTCCCACATAATATCTTTCTGGAAAGGCTTTTAAAGTTATCCGTAGTGTGGCAAGGGGAGACCGGCAACATCAGTCCTGATCTGACCACAACCCCATAACCCGAACACACTGACATAATCGGGGGCTCTGCCATCAAAATAACACCCTCGGCCCATCTCATCATGGCTGTTATCGCCCCATGGACCGAACCCTTCTTGGCCTATGTTAACAAGCACGAACTCCCCGAGGATCAAAATGAGGCACGCTGCATTGTGCGGCGCTCCAAAGCCTACAAAGTCCATGAGGGAGAGCTTTATAAGAAAAGCGCTACTGGGGTACTTCAAAGATGTATCTCCGAGGAGGAAGGGCGGCAGCTCTTGGCTGAAATTCATGTCGTCCTCGGCGGTCACCATGCCGCAGCTCGGGCCCTTGTAAGCAAGGCCTTCCATACAGGTTTTTACTGGTTGACGGCCCGAGCAGACGCACAAGACCTTGTCCAACATTGCGTCGGATGCTAGCTTTTCGCCAACCAAAGCCATATGCCACCCACCGCCCTACAAACAATCCCCATAACCTGGCCTTTCGTAGTCTGGGGGCTTGATATGGTTGGACCCCTTAAAGGAGGAAGCCATAAGAAAAGATACTTGTTGGTCATGGTGGACAAATTCCCCAAATGGATAGAAGCCAAACCAGTCAAAACGGCCGAATCTGGACCCATGATAGACTTCATATCGGGTGTAGTACACTGTTATGGTGTCCCCCACGGCATCATCGCCGATAAAGGCTCCAAATTCACGGCCGGTGAGGTGAAAACTTGGTGCGGCAAGATGGGCATTAAGCTCGATTACACCTCCATCTATCACCCTCAAACAAACGGTCAAGTCGAACGAGCTAATGGTCTTATTATGAGTGGCATTAAACCTGGATTAGTGCGATCCTTAAAATAATCAGACACGCACTGGGTTGAGGAGCTTGACTCCGTACTCTGGGGGCTGCGGACCATGCCAAATGGCACTACCGGGTACACACCCTTCTTCATGGTGTACGGCATAGAGGCTGTGCTGCCCTGCGATATTATTCATGACTCACATCGAGTGCGCATGTATGAAGAGAGAGAGGCCGAGCTTGATCGGCAGGACAGTTTAGATGCCCTAGAAGAGGAGCGCGACGTTGCAAAACCCCGTTCCGCATTCTATCAACAACAGCTCGCAGGTATCAAAGCAGAGAAGTATGGGCCAAGACTTATAATATTGGCGAACTCGTTTTACGTCTACCGGAGAAGAAAAAGAACAAGCTCAAGCCCAAGTGGGAGGGTCCCTTCATTATTGACAAAGTTCTCACCAGAGGAGCGTACCGACTGCGGGATGCATCCGATAATCGCCTCGAGCCGAACCCATGGAACGCAGCCAGACTCCGAAGATTCTACGCCTAGCACCGAACTCCACGTTCGTCTCCTTCCCTCTGTTGCTTTTGATTTTCTTTTTAGCCCTCCTCTCACTTTTCCTTTTTGAAAAGATCTAATGCTTTATTGTGGCTAGACTACACACTTGTAACACACTAATTTTCAAGTATGTGCGCTCATTATACCTGGGGGCTTCTTATACAGAAGCTTGATATAATTATCTTCAGGGCATCAAGCCCACTGCATATGCGTCCTCTATCCATATGCACCTTTTCTTCGCCATTATATGCATCGATATGACTTAAGTTTTGGCCAAGCTAGGTTGCCTAGCTCCTGTGCTTATGCCCTAAATTCCTGTTAGTTCGGCTAGGGCATAAAGGGAGCACCTCTGTGATTGTTACTGACGGGTACTCCGGACATGTACCTCAGACAGGGTGAAGCCGAAAGCTAGCGTTCTTAGGGGAATATTCGGTCGGTGGACTAAAGATGTTGTTTACCTATCACAATACAAACCCCCAGATGTTACATATCCTATGCTCTTTTATCGCAGTTCAGACATGCACGTTAATGCATGCGTACCCAGGGAAAGGAACCCTTAACAGAACTATTCTCTCTGGAAGATTTTTCTTACTAACCATGTAATATAACATAGCTAGTTGGGTACTTTTCTGTTCAAGCAATTATGACCCCTACGCCTGGTTTCCACGTGTACCCTGGTTTATATTACCGAGCGGGTATTCAGAAACACTCTGGACTGTCGGATCCAGAGGCCGAAGCGAAAAGGTCCGCCATGACAAATGTTTTACAGTCCGGCTAGGGACAAATATGTCAATTGAAGTACATAGTCATTTAGACTCAAATGCTTCTTCTTCTTCTTCTATGCCATCCAACAGGTTGTCTCGCTTACAATCCTATTTGGAATATTTTGCAGCTAATCCTACCTGGTCATATACCAGACTAACGGGAATTTCTTTCCCATCTAGCCCTACAGGTCCAACCCGGGCCATATGATTCGGGTCAAGCTTGGTATACCGTGTCTTCACCATGGCCCAAGCCTCTCTCGCCCCTTCTCGACAGGCAGATATCTTCCATAGTCGGAAACGCCGCCACGCTCCCTTGAAAAGCCGAGCAAGCTCCCCCATACATCCTGGTAGGGAGGCGGATGGCCACAAGGCCTTGGCGGCACTCCGCATGACCTGCCGAACTTGCTCGTGCAGTTGCGAAAGCTCTTGTAGCAGATCGCCTGAGGATCTGGGCATCTCCTCTTCGGGACGGCCCATCAGCATACCTACAGACATAACTTTGTTAGTTCCTATCTTTACCGAACTATGTAAATGTTCGTTTGAGAACATACTAAAAATGTCGCGTTGAAGCCTTTTATTTTCCTTCACGGAGTCAGCCAGCTAGGCCCGAACATCTTTCAATTCTTCACCCAGCTGGGTATTAGCATCTTGGAGCTTCTTATTCTTCTGTATGACCCGTGTAAGTACACGCTCACCAGCGGCTGCTTGCCTTTGTGCCTCTTGGTCACCCTCTTGAGGGGTTCCCGGATTCTGTTCCGGATTATCTGAGGATTTTGGTCATAAGATATTGTTAGCATTACTGGTTTATAAACTTAATATTGTTTTTTCTCAATTCGGGAATACATACCAGTCGATGCCTCTTCGGATCTTGACAGCTTGGCCATAGCGGCCGTTAGCTGGGTTCGACACTCTTCCAGCTCTTGAGACAATATGTTGTTCTTCTCCGAGAGAACCTACATGTACAATGATCCTTAAATCAGTTGTACCAACTGCTTTAAGTCTCAGGGGCTACTGATATACATAATTATCAAATTTTTATATTTACTCGTATATCTTTCAAATACTGGTCCATGGCTCTAGCAAGCCCATCCTGAGTGGCTCGGATATATGCATCACCCGAGTTGAAGGCTTAAGCCTCATCTGAAAAACCAGGGTCGCGAGTGCGGCCCGCCGGCACCGATGATTCATGGTGCTCTCCACTTCAGAATTTGTAACGGACATTTTGTCTGAATCCTCTGTATGAGGACAATACGGTGTCACTCCCGTGTTGGCCTCCGTCCTCGAGACCGGGCTTGGAATCCGGCTAGTGGAGGCACTGTTGGAAGGATCCCCAGACATAGTTCGGAGGATGTTCTTTCTGCTAATACACAACGGATAGCGTCATACTTAAGATGACGAACCACGGAGCATATTTAAAACCATACCTCCTTGAGGATGGCTCCGCCATATTTTTGTTCGCCTTTCTTTTTAAAGGCCTACCCGGCACAGGCGCCCCTTGCTGGCGAGTCGCCTCGGGTTCGGCTTGGCGCGCCGATCGTCTTCCCTTTAGAGCGTAAGAATTGCGCGGCGGGTAAGACGGAAGGAATAAATCTTTTCTGGAAGATAAGTCTCTTGTTTACTTACATGTGATACAGGGAGGAGGCCGGGATAGTCAGCAATGATGGCCACCTCTATGCCGTCATAGCTCGCCTGGTGAAACACCCCTTCCACGAGCTCCACGAATATATCCGGATCATCTTCGAATCTGGGGTCAAGGGCCCAGTTGCGGTCCTCTGGCTGTGGTGCTGGGATGTGGAACTCCCTGGTTACTTTCCGCCATTACTGTTATAAATAAAGGAAGTAAATATTTATAAAAACAAAGGCTCAGGGAATGAATAGAGTAGAGTGATGGATGGCAGCTCACCCAGCTGGGACGGTTGTACATGGAAAAGCCATCACGTGGTTTAATGCAGACGAACTCCTCTCTTTCCACCTTGTATAAATAGGACAGTATTTCCACCAGAGCGGTGGTGGAGTCCGGACCTTTTCAGACCCAGCGGGTGGCGCCGTCTTCTCCATTAAAGTGCCACATGGGATGCCCTTGGTATAGGAGTGGCTGAACCCCCCGCATTATGGATATCACCATAACCTAGACTACAGATAATCCGGACTGAGTGAGTATTCTTATCTTGTTCATCAATCGAAGGACCTCCCTGCTATCTTCCTCTCTGGGGCTCCGGGGACACCAGTTAAGGTGTTTTTTCAGCGGAGCGTTTGTAAACTCAGAAGACCCATTCGGCTTGGGTCGGGAAGGGAGACATCCTCGATATAAAACCACTCGGAGGGCCACTCTTAGAGTGCCTTCTTTGGTGTGCCGGATAAGTATCCGGTCCCGGCGATGCGGCATATCTCGGCTCCGCCCACTTGGAATATTGATCCCCCTTGATTACGGGGGACGGGGCAGAATAGCTTCTTCCATAGCTCAAAATGGGCTTCGTAGCCTAGAAATAGCTCACAAAGAGTGACGTAGCCTGCGATATGCAGGATGGAGGCAGGTATGAAGTTGTGCAGTTGGAGGCCTTAGAACTCTAGAAGCCCGCGGAGGAATGGATGGATTGGAAATCCGACGCCCCTCAATAAGTAAAAGATGAGGCATACTCGCTCCCCCTGGATGGGTTGGGAAAGTTCTCCGTCTGCTCCCCGCCATCGAGGAAGCCAATCCGGCTCGAACGGGGACTAGATATGCAGGAGGTAGGTACCCTTGGGTCTGCAACTTCACTAATCGACCATGGGATACAGTACACTTCTCCCAATCGCCCGGCTTGGTGTTGCGAGAGCGGGAGGAAGAGCTCCGAGCGCCGGCCATGTTGGATTTTTTTTCGGGCGCGCTCTGATGATTCCTAGCTTGGGGAAGATGGTGTGGCTCAAATCTGAAGATCCTCGTTTCTTTAATAGACAATTTATTTACATGGCTAGGGTGGCAAATGTAAAAATGCCCTAACTTCTCGCATTCGCTTGACACGTGGAGGCTGAGACCGTTAAGGTGCAGAAACTGATGAGCGTAACAGTAAATGGGGAACCGGACACTGCTTTTTACAACGAGTACTTTGAAGAATTCAGAGAAGGAACCCTCCTTGCAATGCCAAAAGACAATATGTGCGCTGGACTCATCGTCATTGAAGCCTGGTTCGGGGGCTACTAAGGGAGTCCTGGATTAAGGGGTCCTCGGACAGCCGGACTATATGCGTATGCCGGACTGTTGGGCTATGAAGATACAAGATAGAAGACTTCGTCCCGTGTCCAGATGGGACTCTCCTTTGCGTGGAAGGCAAGCTTGGTGGTTAGGATATGAAGATTCCTTTCTCTGTAACCGACTCGTGTAACCCTAGCCCCCTCCGATGTCTATATAAACTGGAGGGTTTAGTCCATAGGAGAACAACAATCACAACCATAGGCTAGCTTCTAGGGTTTAGCCTCTACGATCTCGTGGTAGATCAACTCTTGTAATACTCATATCATCAAGATCAATCAAGCAGGAAGTAGGATATTACCTCCATCGAGAGGGCCCAAACCTGGGTAAACATTGTGTCCCGCGCCTCCTGTTACCATTAGCCTTAGACACATAGTTCGGGACCCCCTACCCGAGATCCGCCGGTTTTGACACCGACACCACCCCCTTCCTATCATTGCCCTTGACCTCTCCTTGGCACTCGCCGACGCCGAAGACGCCGCAGCGAGCACAAACGCGTCGTGGCCAAAAGCCACAGTGCACCCGTGCCCCTGTCTTCTTCTCCCCCTCCTCCATGTGCTCGTCCGCGAGCGTGGACAGCCTCCGCGTGATGGTTGAGCTTCTCGCGCCCTCGCTGACGCCCCTCGTCACCTCTTGTTGTCTTCTAGAGAACTCTGGCAGCGACATGTGCCCCCTTCCCCCTCCGGTTATAAATTGAGTCCTCCCCTCCGTTCCAGAGCAGCCCACAGCACCATCCAACCTCCACACACACGCCGCACAGCCGAGCCCGGCCGGGGAGGCCTCTGGCCACCGTGCTCGACCTGAGCTTGCCCGCAACACCAGTAGCTCAGCCACCCCGTCCCCGACCTCCTGGAGCCCAACCAACCACCTAGGCACGTCCCTGGAACCCCTTTGGTGTCGTCCCGAAGCCGCAGAGCCCCTAGAACAGCCCCTCGCTGTCGCCTTCTTCCTCTCCGGCAAGACCCGACCGTCGCCGCCGCTTGCGAGGTTGATTGCGAGCAGCTCCTGTCGTCTCTCGTCGTGCCACGGGTATAGGCAGGTGCACTGTAGCCCCCTCTCCATTTGTATCCCTCCAGTTTGGCCCAAGGACTCCTCCTCGCCGGCGTGAGCTCTGGCGAAACGCCGCCACGTCCTGTTTCTCTCCCCCTCCCCTCTCTCCTGACCGATGGGGCCCGCTGTCAGCCTCGCCACTCGCACCCGAAGCAGTACGAGTAGAGGTGTCTTTTGGCTTTATGCCATCAAGGTCACCCCTAGATTTTCTGTTTATTCAAATTAATTCAAATATCTTGACCAGAACTTTGACCTTGAATATCACCTAGCCTATAAGTCCAAATGAGTTGATTCTTTTTGCATTTGGTTTGTTACAGAAAACTCTACCAACACATCAAAGTGTGTATTTTTCCTTGCTGCCTAGAATTTCTGTTGATTTTCAGAGTGGTTCTTGATATTTTTTTTGTGGTTTTTAAATATTTTCAGAAGGAGAGACTTGTCTTGAAGCTACCCAGGAGGAGTGTGAACCTCCTCTGCACTAAGGCAAGCCACAATAAAATTTGGATGGTGTCATCTCAATATCTATGATTTTCTACTTAAATATGAGCTAATTTTCATGCATTCAAAATAGTTAAATAATTATGATTAAATGCTTAGTTACTTTATCATGCTTGTTATGCTTGATTTAGTTACTGGTTGATTGCATGCAATAGTTTAATCAAGTAGAGCAAATATTTTGGCTTAATGAAGGTGCTTTGATAAATAATGATAGTTTATTTGATAAGTACATTTTCATATTAAAGATAAATGACTAAAAGTGAGGTTTGATAATAACCAGTGTAGTAATACCAGTAGTTTTGTTGATGAGTAGTGCAAGAAAGTTATTTCTTTGATGTTGATCCGTTCTTATGAGTTGCATCTTGAGCATATCGGGTAGTTGCATGATCATGGCATCATATGGCTTGTAGTGAGTTTATTTTCAAGTTAAACATGAAAATAATCCAACTTGAATATTAAGTTGATCAAGTCATGGTGCCTCTGAATCAGGTTCTTTTCAGTGCGACCACATTTACCTTTATGGGGGGTCTTGATTTGGTCCTTTGTCATGCCTCTTACCGGTGCCTCCAACGAGGGAAGGTTATGGGCGTGCGGTACCTTGGCCCAGTAAGCAGACATAACCTTGTGTGCTCCTTTCTTTTTACAGTACCTTGTCCCCGTCTGGGACCATTTTGCCACGACGGTGGCCGAAGATGCCTTTGGTAGGCGTGGGCCACCCATGACTTAGCCCTGAGAGGGAGTGAGTCGGAGTGGCCGGGAGAGTGTCATGGCAAGGGAAGGGTTTCGTCGGAACTCCATGGTCCACCTGAATGGGAGCACGAGGCCCTTGAGTTCTGTAGTGTGGGTAAAGTCCGCTAACCTCTGCAGAGTGTACTTTAATATATCGATAGCCGCGTCCTCGGTTATGGACACAACTTGGTAGTAAGTCACACCATGGATCAACGATTATAATTAATCTTTCACACTTGGTATTATTGTGGCACTGGTTTCATGATGAACTGTGGACCATGTGATGATCGTAAGTGATTGGCTTCAATTGTGATCCAGGTATGATCACTGTTCGGTTATAGTGGTAACCCGTCTGGTTAGAGAGTCCGAGGGACTCGGTGCACATGCCGGTTTCATTGCATCTGTAGTATCACTTGCATTGCATTAAACCTGATTAATTGTCATGATATTGTTTGTCATTGTGCTTATGTTTGTTGTGAGCTTGCAAGTACATTCAATGTACTGACCTGGCGTGTCATGCCAGCTTTCAGGAAAGACTGATCGTATCGGGGAGCATCCTGCGTCTAGCATCGTGTCCACGTCGGTGTCCCTGTACTATGGAGTTCCACTTCGTCATTATTTCTCTACAGCGTCATTGATATGATCGAGGCCCTTTCATATTCATTAAATAATGTACATACAGTTCAGCTACAACGTGTGTGCGCTTGGCCTCTTATCTCAATGTAATATCAGACTTATGTACCCGCTAGCATCAATAAAGTGGTTGTTTCTGTACCATGATGTTGTGTGTTGCCAGAAGACTTGATCTCTGGGCTAGCAATGCAAGGTAAACCGGTTGCTCTGAGCCGGGGTGCCACACTGTTGGAGCGTTAAAACCTTTGAGACCACGAGAGGGGGGATCTTGAATCGTTGACACAATAGACTTGAGCATCTTCTTCCTCATTCACTTGACGGTGCATGGCGATGTGCTCGATAGCTTCCATCTCATCTTCACTCATGGAGTCGTACGTGCCATCATAATCTGTGATCATGGTTCGCTTGTTGATACATTGGAAACACTTCTGTCCACGGCCACCACATGTGAAGCACTTGATAGAACTTGTCTTGACGGGATCGTCCGGTGGTGCCGAAGAAGAGGTCTTGTTCTTGTAGGTGCTGAAGGAAATATACCCTAGAGGCAATAATAAATTTGTTATTTTATATTTTATTATTCATGATAAATGTTTATTATTCATGCTGGAATTGTATTAACCGGAAACTTGATACATGTGTGAATACATAGACAAAACACCGTGTCCCTAGTATGCCTATACTAGACTAGCTCGTTGATCACATCATTAGGAGAATGATGTGATGGACAAGACCCATCCTTTAGCTTAGCATAATGATCGTTCAGTTTTATTGCTACTGCTTTCTTCGTGTAAAATACATATTCCTCCGACTATGAGATTATGAAACTCCCGGACACCGGAGGAATGCCTTGTGTGCTATCAAATGTCACAACATATTCAGGTGATTATAAAGATGCTCTACAGGTATCTCTGAAGGTGTTTGTTGGGTTGGCATAGATCAAGATTAGGATTTGTCACTCCGAGTATCGGAGAGGTATCTCTGGGCCCTCTAGGTAATGCACATCATATGAAGCCTTGCAAGCAATGTGACTAATGAGTTAGTTGCAGGATGATGCATCACAAAATGAGTAAAGAGACTTGTCAGTAATGAGATTGAACTAGCTATGAAGATACCGACGAACGATTCTCGGGCAAGTAACATACCGATGACAAAGGGAAGAACGAATGTTGTCATAGCGGTTCGAGCGATAAAGATCCTCGTAGAATATGTGGGAACCAATACGAGCATCTAGGTTTCGCTATTGGTTATTGACCGGAGAGGTGTCTCGGTCATGTCTACATAGTTCTCGAACCCGTAGGGACCGCACGCTTAACGTTCAATGATGATTTGTATTATATGAATTATGTGTTTTGGTAACTGAATCTTTTTCAGAGTCCCGGATGAGATCACGGACATGAAGAGGAGTCTCGAAATGGTTGAGAGGTAAAGACTGATATATTGGAAGGTTTATTCGGACACTGGAAGTGTTCTGAAATGTAGCAGGTACATATTGGAGTACCAGAGGGGTTACCGGAACACTCCCCCCTGGGGGGGAAAGATATGGGCCATATTGGCCACAGGAGGGAGGCACATCAGCCCACAAAGGGGTGGCGCGCCCCCACAAGGGAGGAGACCAAATTGGACTAGGGGAGGGGCGGCGCCCCCCTTTCCTTCTCCCCCTCTCTCTCTCTCTCCTCCCCCCTTTCCCCCTCTGGTAAAAGGAAGGGGGGCAAATCCAACTAGGGGACCAAGTAGGACTCCTCCTACTTGGGGCACGCCTAGGGCCGGCCCTCTCCTTCTCCCTCCTTTATATACGGGGAGGCGCCTACAACACACATCAATAGTGCCAAGCCGTGTGCGGTGCCCTCCTCCATAGTTTACACCTCCGGTCATATTCTTGCGGTGCTTAGGCAAAGCCCTGCGTGAATCACATCACCATCACCATCCCCACGTTGTCGTGTTGACAGAACTCATCTACTTCCTCGACCCTCTGCTGGATTAAGAGCTCGAGGGACGTCATCACACTGAACGTGTGCAGAACTCGGAGGTGACGTACGTTCGATACTTAATCAGTCGGAACAAGAAGACGTTCGACTACATCAACCGCTTTAAGCAAACGCTTCCGCTTTTGGTCTACGAGGGTACATGGACACACCTTTCCCCCTCTCGTTGCTATGCATCTCCTAGATAGATCTTGCGTGAGCGTAGGAATTTTTTGAAATTGCATGCTATGTTTCCCAAAGTGGCATCCAAGCCAGGTCTATGCGTAGATGATATGCACGAGTAGAACACAAAGAGTTCTGGGAGGTGATCGTCATACTGCTTACCACCAATGTCTTATTTTGATTCGGCGGTATTGTTGGATGAAGCGGCCCGGACCAACCTTACATGACCACGTTCATGAGACCGGTTCCACAGACAGACATGCAACTAGTTTTGCATAAAGGTGGATGGCGGGTGTCTGTTTCTCCAACTTTAGTTGAATCGAATTTGACTATGGCTGGTCCCTGTGGAAGGTCAAAACAACAAACTTGATAAATCACCATTGTGGTTTTGTGCCGTAGGTAAGAACAATTCTTGCTAGAAGCCCGTAGCAGCCACCTAAAACTTGCAACAACAAAGTAGAGGACGTGCAACTTGTTTTTGCAGGGCATGTTGTGATGTGATATGGTCAAGACATGATGTGATATACGTTGTTGTATGAAATGATCATGTTTTGTAAAAGTTATCGGCAACTGGCAGGAGCCTTATGGTTGTCACTCTATTGAATGAAATACAAATGCCATGTAATTGCTTTACTTTATCACTAAGCGGTAGCGATAGTCGTAGAAGCAATAGTTGGTGACATGACGCTATGATGGAGCTCAAAGTGTCATGTCGATGATGATGGATATCATGTCACATCCCTGGTCCTGGTATGCAATAGGCTAGCCCTTCATGTGTGCATCATGTTTAACTTTTCAAATGAACTTGAAATGGGGACTGATCAAACCCTAGCACCAGATCAAATCAAATAGGTTCAACATAAAATCATTTTCAATGAACCTGAAATTCCCTTATATAAAATGTTCATCATCTTTGCCTTGGGCTAGAACCTCTAACAAAAATGGTGCACACTTTTCTAGGACATCATAAGGTCACTGAATTAAATCATATAGTATTTGCATTTGGGCATTTAAATGCTATAAAATATTTTAAATGCTCAAATAATCCCAAACTGAAATGTTTACTGTAGGATATATTTCCAACAGTGGTCAGGAGTAGTTGCATGATTTTTGGGATTGATTTAGTATTTTTAATAAAGCCACAAAGTTGTAGTAAAATAGAAAACAGTAATTTAAATAGAAAACGGAGAGAGAGAGGAAACTAACCTGGCCCAGCCTACCTGCACTGTAGCTGGCTCAGCCCAGCTGGCCCAAGATGCCAGTCATCTTCGACCCCGCCAAACGAAGCACCTGTGTGCTAGATGCGCGCGAGCGTCGACGCCACCTCCTACTTCGCGCTGGAGGCTCATCCCCCTCCCTGTCCCCGCGCCTGGAGACGCCCTCGATCCCCTCTGTCCCTCCTCCCTTCCCTTGCCCTCTCCTCCCCTCCATCGCTCGTCCCCGAGCTCGGTTGGGAGCAGCCATGGCCGCCACCCATCATCCTCACGGCCACCAGCCACCCTCGCTGCCCAAACGTACCCCCGAGCTTTGCCCCCATGCCCACTTCTCCCCACCGAAGCCCACATCCTCAGAAGCGCAGCAACATCGCCATCGGGCTCCTCCTCCTCCTTGGATGCCGCGACCACCACCGTCGATTTGCTCCGTCCAGTGCGCCCCCGTCCTCACCGTCGCCTCTGCTGGAACCGCGGTGAGCCACCGCCCCTTCTCCCTCTCTCTTCCGCGCGAAACCGCCCTCCAGTGAAGTTCCCCCGCCGTAGCTAAGCTTTGGCCCCCGCCGTAGCTTGCCGTCGGTGTTGTTTTCGGCCACCCCGCGGCCTCCCGTCTGGTCCTTTGGATGCGGATGAGCGAGAGGTCCCCCTGGTGCCAGCAGCGCTTCGAGATGCCGTCCCTAACGCGAGTCCGGCAAGCTCTCGCCGTCGGTTTGGTCATCACCGGCGTAGATCCGGTGATGATGACATGGCCGCTTAATTAGGGCTTAATCACCTAGTTAACTAACCACAGTGACACAGACAGCCGGACCCCACTGCCTAACTAATCGACTAACTACCTAAGATTAAGATTAATCAAATTACAGTGGGCCCACGTGTCAATTTTGACTATGCTGATGTGGGTGTTGACCTGACCCCACCTGTCTGTGACCTAGGCAGCACTGGATCACTGACCAGTGGGCCCCACTGGCCAGGTTTGACTTGGACCGCCCCTGTTGACTTGATGATGTCACACCAATATCATGCTGACGCAGTTAATCATTTTCTGGATTTATTCTTTTTAGGAAATTCCAGAAAATGGTCAAAACTTCTAAAAATCATAGAAATTCAACCGTAACTCCAAATGAAATAATTTATATATGAAAAATGATTAGAAAAATTCAATCTATCCATCTGTACCTTTTTCATGCATGTTAGAACAACTTATGACTACTGTTTAGGACAATTCAATTAAATGGCATTTAAATAACCACATGTGGAGTTTGAATTTGAATCTTGGATTCAAACCAACTTCATTTAATCTGGTTTTAGCTACATTAGCACAAACCACAACATATTGCCATGTCACATTCATGCATCATATTGTTGCATTGCATTGATTGTGTTCTCCCTTGTTTGCCGGTATTTGTCCCCTCTCACTAGATGACATTTCGATGATGAGTTCGATGACACCGATGAAGAACTATACTATCTTCAAGAGTGCCAGGCAAGCAAAACCCCCTTGTTCATTCCGATACAATCCCACTCTCTCGCTCCTGTTCTCTTTTACTGCATTAGTACAACAACGATTCAACTGTTACCTGCTGCGGTAGTTGAACCCCTTATCCTCTGCATGACCTGTCATTGCCACAGTAAATAGATGAAACCCACTAGCATGAGTAGGAGTTGTTTGAGCCCTGATGTGCCTACTCATTCATGTTTGTTTGTCATGCCTGCTACTGCTTAGAGTTGAGTCAGGTCTGAATCATCGGGGATGAATTGGAGGTGTGTAAACATGTCCTACTGTGTGTGAACTAAGTGTGTGAACATGATTTGGGAAAGGTAGCGGTGAGAGGCCATGTAGGAGTACATGCTGGGTTGTCTCATTGCAGCCGTCCTCAGGAACTGAGTTCTGTGTTTGTGATCCATGAACAGTTACTACCACACATTGGGCTCCGGGCGCTCCAAGCTCTCTCGACTTATTAATCAACTTGATCTCTGTCCAGGAGTTGCAACTAGTTTCTGGTGTTTGTAGGTAGTGTTAGTAGTCTACCAAGTGGCACCCGGTACAGGTGGGCTTGGGACAGACTAGGCACCATGGCATGGTGTACCAAGCGTAGATCCACCCGTCGAGGTGGGCTTGGGAACCCTGCACACATCGTTTGGGGCCATGAGCGACACCCCGGCCGGATCTCCTTGCGGATGGAACCCGAATAGGTGATAAACCTGGACGAGAGACTTGTGTGGTTAGTCAGGTTGTGGCCGACAACCTCGCTGGGCTTCTGCTTGAAGGTTGCCGAGTACATGTCATGTAAACGGCGGTAAGTGGTGAGAGCGTGTGTGAAGAAGTACACCCCTGCAGGGTTAACATCATCTATTCGAATAGCCGTGTCCGTGGTAAAGGACTTTTCGGTTGCTTGTACAGTTCATAGACAAGTGAAAGTGGATACTCTAAAATGCGCAAGATAAGTGTGAGGGCTATGGATGGCGTTCTCGTAGGGAGACGGGAGCGGATCCATAGTGGTGTATTGATAGGTGAATATGTGGACTCGTGTGCGCCACCTCAAAAGAGTTACTTGCAGTCGTAGTTCAGGATAGCCACCGAGTCAAAGCTGGCTTGCTGCAGTTAAACCCCACCACCCCCTTTGTTGATAATGATGCATATGTAGTTAGTTCTGATGTAAGTCTTGTTGGGTAAATTTGTACTCATGTTTGCCTATTTTACGTTTCTGCAAAGAGACTTCAGTCTCACTAGTAGTACCATGTGGACTTCGATGTTTAGCTTGTTACCTCAGCTACGATCTTGTGCCCTCGGCAGGATCTGGTAGATAGTGAGGCTTCTCAGCCTTTTTCCATTTGTAGATGTATGTACTCAGACATGTTAAGCTTCCGCTTGTGCTTTGACTTGTATGCTCTGAATGTTGGGTCATGAGACCATGTTTGTAATATCTCGCTCCTTGGAGCCTATTGAATAAAATACTTGAGTTGTAGAGTCATGTTGTGATGCCATGTTGTATTTGCACATATCGAGCATATTGTGTGTATGTTATTGAAATGCTTGGTATGTGTGGGATCTGACTATCTAGTTGTTTATCCTTAGTAGCCTCTCTTACCAGGAAATGTCTCCTAGTGTTTCCACTGAGCCATGGTAGCTTGCTACTGCTCCGGAACACTTAGGCTGGCCGGCATGTGTCCTTCTTCGTTCCTGTGTCTGTCCCCTCAGGGAAATGTCACGGGATGAATTTCGGAGTCCTGTTAGCCCGCTACAGCCCGGTTCATCGGAGTCCTGCTAGCCCAGTGCTACAGCCTGGATTCACTCGCTGATGACCGACACGTTCGTTGTTGGGTCATGTATGCCTATCCCTGTAAGTTAGTGCCACTTTGGGTTCACAACTAGCCATGTCAGCCCGGGTTCTTTGTCATATGGATGCTAGCGGCACTATCATATACGTGAGCCAAAAGGCACAAACGGTCCCGGGCCAGGTAAGGTGGCACCCGTGGGAATACCGTGCGTGAGGCCGCAAAGTGATATGATGTGTTACATGCTAGATCGATGTGACTTAGGATCGGGGTCCTGACATATCATAACGTTGCTTTGGTGATGGCGATCAAAAGCACAAGATGATGAAGGCCATATCATGTCACATATTTTGATTGCATGTGATGTTTATCTTTATGCATCTTATTTTGCTTAGTACGGCGGTAACATTATAAGATGACCCCTTAACTAAAATTTCAAGGTAAAAGTGTTCTCCCGAGTATGCACCATTGCAAAAGTTCTTTGTGCTGAGAAACCACATGATGTTCGGGTGTGATAGGCTCTACGTTCACATACAATGGGTGCAAGCTAGTTTTGCACATGGGGAATACTCGGGTTAAACTTGACGAGCCTAGCATGTACAGACGTGTCCTCGAAACAATTGAGACCGAAAGGTCGAACGTGAATCATATAGTGGATATGATCAACACAGAGATGTTCACCATTGATGACTACTCCATCTCACGTGATGATCGGACATGGTTT
Organism: Triticum dicoccoides; assembly: GCF_002162155.2. NCBI lineage: Eukaryota > Viridiplantae > Streptophyta > Magnoliopsida > Poales > Poaceae > Triticum > Triticum dicoccoides. The sequence continues at coordinate 327,320,439 of NC_041383.1, read as the reverse complement.
AGTTGATTTGGATCACGTATCATTTATATGACTTGAGGGATGTCTATCTAAGTGGGAGTTCTTAAGTAACATGATTAATTGAACTTAATTTATCATGAACTTAGTCTTGATAGTTTATTGCATCTCTATGTTGTAGATCAATGGCTCGTGCTACCGTTCCCTTGAATTTTAATGCGTTCCTAGAGAAAGCTAGGTTGAAATATGATGGTAGCAACTACACGGACTGGGTCTATAACTTGAGGATTATCCTCATTAATGCACAGAAGAATTATGTCCTTGATGCACTGCTAGGTGTACCCCCCCCCCCACCACCACCACCACCAAGCAACTGCAGACATTGTGAATGGCTGGCAGTCGTGTGTTCATGACTACTCAATAGTTCAGTGTGCCATGCTTTACGGCTTAGAATCGGGACTTCAAAGATGTTTTGAACGTCATGGACCATATGAGATGTTCCAGGAGTTGAAGTTAATATTTCAAGCAAATGCCCCAGTTGAGAGATATGAAGTCTCCAACAAGTTCTATAGCTGCAAGATGGAGGAGAACAGTTCTGTCACTAAGCACATACTCAGAATGTCTGGGTACCACAACCACTTGACTCAGCTGGGAGTTAATCTTCTAGATGATTGTGTCATTGATAGTGTTCTTCAATCATTGCCACCAAGCTACAAAGGCTTCGTGATGAACTACAATATGCAAGGGATGGAGAAGAGTATTCCCAAGCTGTTTGCAATGCTAAAGTCAGCGGAGGTAGAAATCAAAAAGGAGCATCAAGTGTTGATGGTTAACAAGACCACTAGTTTCAAGAAAAAGGGGAAGGGAAAGAAGGGGGACTTTAAGAAGAATGGCAAGCAAATTGTCACTCCCGAGAAAAAATCCAAAGCTGGACCCAAGCTTGAAACTGAGTGCTTCTAGTGAAAAGGGACTGGTCACTAGAAGCGGAACTGCCCCAAGTATTTGGCGGATAAGAAGGATGGCAAAGTGAACAAAGGTATATTTCATTTACATGTTATTGATGTGTACCTTACTAATTCTCGTAGTAGTGCCTGGGTATTTGATACCGGTTCAGTTGCTCATATTTGTAACTCGAAGCAGGGACTACAGATCAAACGAAGATTGGCTAAGGACGAGGTGACGATGCGCATCGGGAATGGTTCCAAGGTCGATGTGATCGCCGTCGGCATGCTACCTCTACATCTACCTTCGGGATTAGCTTTAGACCTAAATAATTGTTATTTGGTGCCAACGTTGAGCATGAACATTATATCTAGATCTTCTTTAGTGCGAGACGGTTATTCATTTAAATCAGAGAATAATGGTTGTTCTATTTATATGAGTAATATCTTTTATGGTCATGCACCCTTGAAGAGTGGTCTATTTCTGTTGAATCTTGATCATGCTGATACACATATTCATAATATTGATGCCAAAAGATGAAAACTTGATAATGATAGTGCAACTTATTTGTGGCACTGCTGTTTAGGTCATATCAGTGTAAAGCGCATGAACAAACTCCATGCAGATGGACTTTTGGAATCACTTGATTATGAATCATTTGATACTTGTGAACCGTGCCTTATGGGCAAGATGAATAAAACTCCGTTCTCCAGAATAATGGAACAAGCTAATGACTTATTGGAAATAATACATGTCGATGTATGCGCTCCGATGAGTGTTGAGGCTCGTGGCGGGTATCCTTATTTTCTGACGTTCACAGATGATTTGAGTAGATATGGGTATATCTACTTAATGAAACACAAGTTTGAAACATTTGAAAAGTTCAAAGAATTTCAGAGTGAGGTGGAGAATCATGTAACAAGAAAATAAAATTTCTACGATATGATTGTGGAGGTGAATATTGGAGTTACGAGTTTGGCCTTCATTTAAAACAATGTGGAATATTCACAACTCACGCCACCTGGAACACCACAGCTTAATGGTGTGTCCGAATGTCATAACCACACTTTATTAGATATGCTGTGATCTATGATGTCTCTTACTGATTCACTACTATCATTTTGGGGATATGCATTAGAGACAGCTGCATTCACGTTAAAAAGGGCACCGTCAAAATCCGTTGAGATGACACCGTATGAACTATGGTTTGGCAACAAACCTAAGCCGTCGTTTCTTAATGTTTGGGGATGCGATGCTTATGTCAAAAGGCGTCAGCCTGATAAGCTCGAACCCAAATCAGAGAAGTGCATCTCCATAGGATACTGTAAGGAAACAATTGGGTACACCTTCTACAACAGATATGAAGGCAAGATCTTTGTTGCCAAGAATGGAACCTTTCTAGAGAAGGAGTTTCCTCAAAAGAAGTGAGTGGGAGGAAAGTAGAACTTGATGAGGTAATTGTACCTTCTCTCAATTTGTAAAGTAGCTCATCCGAGAAATCCATTCCCGTGATGCCTACACCAACTAGAGAGGAAGCTAATGATAATGATCATGAAACTTCAGATCAAGTTGCTACAGAACCTCATAGGTCAACCAGAGCACGATCCGCACCAGAGTGGTACGGTAATCCTGTTCTGGAAGTCATGTTACTTGAACATGATGAACCTACGAACTATGAAGAAGCTATGATGAGCGCAGTTTCCGATAAATGGCTTAAGGCCATGAAAACTGAGATAGGATCCATGTATGAGAACAAAGTGTGGACTTTGGTGGATTTGCCCGATGATCGGCGACCCATAGAGAATAAATGGATCTTCAAGAAGAAGACTGGCACTGATGGTAACGTTACTGTCTATAAAGCTGGACTTGTCGCAAAAGGTTTTCGACAAGTTCAAGGAGTTGACTACGATGAGACTTTCTCTTCCGTAGTGATGGTTAAGTCTATCTGAATCATGTTAGCAATTGCCGCATTTTATGATTATGAAATCTGGCAAATGGATGTCAAAACTGCATTCCTTAATGGATTTCTTAAAGAAGAGTTTTATATGAGGCAACCAGAAGGTTTTGTCGATCCTAAAGTTGCTAACAAAGTGTGCAAGCTCCAGCGATCCATTTATGGACTGGTGCAAGCATCTCGGAGTTGGAATATATGCTTTGATTAGGTGATCAAAGCATATGGTTCTATAAAGACTTTGGAGAAGCCTGTTTTTACAAGAAAGTGAGTGGGAGCCCTATAGAATTTCTAATATTATATGTGGATGACATATTGTTGATTGGAAATGATGTAGAATTTATGGATAGCATAAAAGGATACTTGAATACAAGTTTTTCAATGAAAGACCTCCGTGAAGCTGCTTATATATTGGATATCAAGATCTATAGAGATAGATCAAGACGCTTGATAGGACTTTCACAAAGCACATACCTTGATAAAGTTTTGAAGAAGTTCAAAATGGATCAGTCAAAGAAAGGGTTCTTCACTACTAGAGAAAAGCCTGGCAGTAGCGCGGGTTATATGCTTATCAGTAGCGTGGGTGGCCACACTAATGATACGGTGCTACAGCTAATGCTTATCACTAGCGTGGCCTGACCAGTGCTACTGCTAACTACGTATAGCAGCAGCGTTTGTCTGCAACACGCGCTGCTGATAATAGTTGCAGCGCCCTTGTGCAAAGCGCGTTACTACTAAGAACTCGCTGCTGCTAATGCCATACCCCGCACTACTGTTATTACTTTTTGAAAAAAAATCTGCTCCACATTTTGTGCAGCTTAATTTTGTTTCGGGCTTTATACAATAATCTCTAGCATATCATACACATACAAATGTAATCATAGCATATACATAGCGATACAGGGTGGTCATCATCATAATCATCATCCAATAGAAAGTGGTCGCTCGTCATCATTTCAAAAATGGTGATACAAGTCTCGAATACTTGCAACTACATCGTCATCTATCTAAACAATGATATACGCGAGAAGAGCTATCAGTATGAGTGAGAGCGGAACTATGCAGTACATGAGGTGGCGGTTACGAGTCCTTTCTCACGCTAGTGTGAACCTCAAGTAACTAGCTTCTGCTTCTTGTCTGCTTTTGAAGCATTTATGGCTGGCGCCCAAGACCCCATTCACTTGCGCCTGACACTTAGGCCACTCATCGTACGCCCTCGGAACCTTCCCTTTGTACACGACATACTACTACTTCTTCGCCATCGAGAAGCTAGGTACATGTTAGAGATGCATCTTCATCAAGAGAATGTACAATCATATGCAACAAAATATACTAGAGCAATACAAAAAGAAAGGGTTAGCAACTAGATGCAACATATAGTACACAAACTAATTAACTAGAGGTACATAGGTCATCGTACCCAAACTAACAAAGTAGCATTAGGCAAGTTTGGCAGGGACCGTGGACATCACAAAGTTTCATCGCTATAGAAAGTATACAAGTTCAACCGACACATATCATCATCATCGGCATTGTAAATCACTAGAAGTTCCATCCTTCCATGTCATCAAGGATGGACCCTAGCTTCTTGAACGACAGGAGGTCATGACATTGCATGCCTATGTGAGGTCGGACGTCAGATCGCGATATGGGGTTGTGGTGGAACATCCCCTTCTCATCGATGACTTCTTTCATGATGATCGTCGCAATGTCCCTCTGGGTGCGAAAGAAGTCATCTCTAAGTTTATAATCCGCTTCTCCATGAGATTCTACCCACTTGCGGGTATGATCATCGTTTCTGTTTGTGATGCGAAGCTTTTGGTGATCTGTGCTGAACTCAATCATGAGATGGAGGATGTAGAATTCATCTTTCTTGCTTGGTTTTGGGACATGGATGCAGCAGAAGTTAGTTTTATGCACGAAACACATCTTCTTGTTCCTTTGTTTCCTGATCTGCAGGTGGCCATCCCTAATGCCGAAGCCTTGGAGATCATCATCTAGAATATTCAGTATGTGGGTGTAGTCCTTCTCATAGTTTCTGGTAGGGTCCAAATACATGGCGTGGGAGACTCGCGGGTAAAGAACGATAAGGACGGCGCACCCATTGCTGCTGGGGAAAAGACACCTCAAAATATTCTCCATATGAGTGAGAAGGAATGATTGAAATGTACGAAAGGGTTGTCCGGAACTCACTTACTTTGGATGATAAGGCAGGAGGACAATTTCCTGGTCCTTATTCTATACCATGAAGTTTTGGAGGTACTCCCTAGCAGCTTCATGCTCAAAGTCGCCGAGACTCAAGAAGGACTCGTGCCTGTAGTACGGATCCACCACACAGATTTGTGAGAGTTCTTCTCTCTTCATGATAGAGCTCATATGTAGCGCAAAAAGGCGGACGATTGTAAAATCGAGCCGCCTTGTCAGAAACATCTCGAAGATATGGTCAAACAGCAGGAAGAATACCTCCGCAGGCCGTGTGTCGACGTAGCACTTCCCCTCAGGCACACGAGCCTCATATGTCGGATATCCTGGATCCTTCAAGGCTAGTAGGCTTTTCTCAGTTGACAGCACATGGTCGTGCAGTCTCTTGAGATCCCCTGATAGTTCCTCCAGCGGTTTTGGCGGTAGCAACGGCTCGCCCGTGACATGGAACATGGCTGCACCTTTGACAGGTACACGCTCTTCAAAATCCACCATTTGGCTGCTATGTGCTCTGGCTTGTTTGTAGGCAGCTGAGCCTATCTTCCCCGGTCTCTTCCTCTCCTTTTTCTTGGGCACACCTTCCAGGCCCTTCCTTAATCCCTGCCCCAGTGTTGTTGGGCTAAGCATTGTACGACCCCCGGCTAGTTGAGCTTGTGTTGGGGCGGCATCTTCAGGCGTGTCCTGTGAGGATTTCATGAAGAGTGACTTCTTGCAATCCCTGCTAGGACGTTCCTGCCCGGGCAGATCATCCATATCGTCATCAGCATGCTGATAGCCCGATTCGTCATATGGCTGACTTATCATATCTAAGTCACGGTCATAGGCGCCTGTATTGAGGAAACCCATTGGGTCCTCTGTCTCCTCCATCTCATCATCCATTCTTTTTTCTATAGGGCCGATTACATCAGCCACTATTGGACCCCCTTCATCACGTCGTCCGCCGCTCTCACCCGGCACTACAGGAGCTGGTAATTGTGTAGGCGGGGTGGTGGTCTCCATACATTCTCGTTCATGTGTGGTTATTAGTGTGCTCTCGGCCGGCTCGAGACGAAGAAGATTCTTCGGCCATAGCAGGACCCAAACCTTGCAGCTTCCAATCCGCAGCAGGGTCTTGTCAATGGAGGAGGCAAATCCTCGTGCCCCAATTTCACACTCGACAAGTTAACCCTGAAGTGCCCAGCGGGAATCGGCTGGTTGTGGAACGTGAGTTGCAAGGGCTTCATTATCACCCCCTTTCCCACGTCCACATTCTGGCCTTTGATCAAGTAGAGTATGGTGCACGGGGTTTCGTCAGCCTTCAAACACATGTCTGCGGCGTAAAACATACGAAAGGCAACGAAAATGGAATATTCTAGACATATATGTTGGTGCGACATGTAATTACCATGAGGGTGTCGAGCTCAGCCAAAGACGAAGGCCCGCCTAGCATGCCAGAGACTAAGGACGGGCTGCTATGAGCGGGTGCGGGTGTGGGTGCGGGGGCGAGAGCAGGCCCAGTTGCATGAGCAGGTGATAGTGCGGTGGTGGTGTTCACGGAGTTGCTTGTGACGAAACTGGGCATGGGAAAATCATGTACTGTCTTGTCTGGATTGTCCTTCGTCCAGTTGATGATAGCCGGGACCAAGTTAGTAGCGAAATCATTTCTGCAGGCATTTATAGCTGCATCTACTACTTGCTTTAGCAAATCATGTTTCTCCTCGGCTGCATTTTGCGCGTCCTCGACTGCCTTTTTCTCGACCGCAAGCTTCACCTTCTCGTTGATGTCCGTCTGACTAAACTTCTTTTTCTCCTTCTTGGCCTCCGGGCCCTTGTTGTAAAACACCTTCAACGTGGTGCCACCTCCGGCGCCGTGCACACGTCCATATTGCAGCCACTGGCCCAAAGGGAGTCCCTTAAGTTTGATCAAGGCCCGGTTGAGAGGGGTGTCCCACTTGGGCCTCATCGGTGAAGTAGGGATTTCGGCTGCAAGCTAGTGTTGCTTCTCCTACAGAAGGAACATGAACCGTTTACGAATGTGTAGTCGACTTGATCAGGAGCTAAATATAAGGTGGTAAAAGAATAATTACCAGTAATCTAATCAATCTCCTTGTGATCTCGTGCGTGTAAAAAACCTTCTTTTTCTTGTCCCACTTGTAGCAGGCCCTGATGAAGTCACGCTCCAAGGGATTGGTGAACTTCGCGAAGGGGTCTGGGAGACCCGCGGCTTCATGTTCCACATCATCCTTATCCAATATGGGCCTTTTCCAAGGTAGCCATGGCTTCCGAGGCGATGCTTCCTCGTGTTCCTTTGTTGAAGGCTGTCACATCCCTGGCTTGCTATGCACTTGGGCTAGCTTGGCTGTTGCATCATGTCTAAATTTCTTTTAAACATGAAATGGGGATGACAAACCCTAGCACTAAATAAAATGCAATTAGGATCAAAAAATAAAAATATTTTCAATGAACCCAGAATGCCTTTAGAAAAGTTCATTATTTTTGTTAAAGGTGAAAACCCCTGCCAACAATGATGCACATATTTCTAGGCCGATGTGGCCACTTAGTTAGGGGCTAATCACCCTATGAGCCACTGCCATGTGGGCCCCTGCGCTTAATTAGGATTAGTATATTTTTTTGTTAAATTAGTGTTAATACCATGGACCCCACGTGCCAGTTTGACCTTGGCCAAGTCAACTTTGACCAGTCCCACATGTCATCCACCTAAACCAGCCTGAGACGCGGACCAGTGGGACCCAGGGTCAGGTTTGACCGGACCAGCCACAGTTGACTTGATGATGTCACACTGACATCATGCTGGCACAATTAACAATTTTCTGGATTTAAAATAAATGCAGGAAAATCCAGAAAATTGTATAAACTTCTAAAAATCATAGAAATTCAACCGTAACTCCAAACTAAATAATTTATATATGAAAAATTATCGGAAAAATTCAAGGAATCCATCTGTACCATTTTCATGCATCTTAGAACAACTTATAGCTGCTGTTTAGCACAAATCAATTAAATGGCATTTAAATAACCATATATGGAGTTGGAATTTGAATCATGTATTCAAACCAACCTCATTTAAATCATAGCTAGGTGCATTAGCCCAAAACACATTCATATTGCCATGTCATAGCATGCATCATATTGTGCATTGCATTGATTTTGTTCTTTCTTGTTTGCCGGTGTTTGGCCCCTCTCGATAGACGTGACTCCGACGACGAGATCGATGACACCGATGAAGAACTATATTATGTTCAGAAGTGCCAGGCAAGCAAAACCCCCTTGTTCATTCCGATATAATCCTACTCTCTCGCTCCTGCTCTCTTTTACTGCATTAGGACAACAACGATTCATCTGTTACTTGCTGCGGTAGCTGAACCCCTTTATCCTTTGCATGACCTGTCATTGCCACAGTAAATAGATGAAACCCACTAGCATGAGTAGGAGTTGTTTGAGCCCTGTTGTGCCTACTCATTCATGCTTGTTTGTCATGCCTGCTACTGCTTAGAGTTGAGTCAGGTCTGATTAATCGGGGATGAATCAGAGGTGTGTGAACATGTCCTACTGTGTGTGAGCTAAGTGTGTGAATACGATTTGGTAAAGGTAGCGGTGAGAGGCCATGTAGGAGTACATGGTGGGTTGTCTCATTGCAGCCGTCCTCAGGAACTGAGTTCTGTGTTTGTGATCCATGATTCAGCTACTACCACGCATTGGGCCCGAAACCAATGGACCCTCTCGGCTTCTTGATCACCCTTGTCCTCTATCAGGGAGTTGCAATTAGTTTCTGGTGTTTGTAGTATGCTGGAGGCCGTGGGCAGCGCTGACCGGAGGGGTGGGCTATGATGCAGTAGGCACGTGGCACGGTGTACCGGGCGCCCGTTTGGTGTCTCGGGAACCCTGTTCACATCGTTTGGGGCTGTGAGCGAAACTCCGGCCGGATCTCCTCATGGATGGAACCCGAATAGGCGATAAACCTGGACTAGAGACTTGAGTGTTTAGGCAGGCCGTGGCCGACACCCACGTTGGGCTTCCGCTTGAAGGTTGCCGAGTACATGTCGTGTAAACGGCGGTAAGTGGTGAGAGCGTGTGTGAAGAAGTACACCCCTGAAGGGTTAACATCATCTATTCGAATAGCCGTGTCCGCGGAAAAGGACTTCTGGGTTGCTTATATCAGTTCATAGACAAGTGAAAGTGGATACTCTAAAATGCGCAAGATAAGCGTGAGTGCTATGGATGGCGTTCTCGTAGGGAGACGGGAGCGGATCCATAGTGGTGTATTGATATGGTGAATATGTGGACTCGTGTGCGCCACCTCAAAGAGTTACTTGCAGTCATAATTCAGGATAGCCACCGAGTCAAAGCTGGCTTGCTGCAGTTAAACCCCACCATCCCCTTTGTTGATAATGGTGCATATGTAGTTAGTTCTGATGTAAGTCTTGCTGGGTACATTTGTACTCACGTTTGCCTAATTTATGTTTTTGCAGAGAGAGATTTCAGTCTCGCTAGTAGTTCTGCGTGGACTTCGACGTTTAGCTTGTTACCTCAGCTACGATCTTGTGCCCTCGGCAGGATCTGATAGATAGTCAGGCTTCTCAGCCTTTTTCATTTATAGATGTCTGTACTCAGACATGATAGCTTCCGCTTGTGCTTGATTTGTATGCTCTGAATGTTGGGTCATGAGACCCCTGTTTGTAATATCTCGCTCCTCGGAGCCTAATGAATAAATACTTGAGTTATAGAGTCATGTTGTGATGCCATGTTGTATTTGCACATATCGAGCATATTGCGTGTATGTTATTGAAATGCTTGGTATGTGTGGGATCTGACTATCTAGTTGTTTATCCTTAGTAGCCTCTCTTACCGGGAAATGTCTCCTAGTGTTTCCACTGAGCCATGGTAGCTTGCTACTGCTCCGGAACACTTAGGCTGGCCGGCATGTGTCCTTCTTCGTTCCTGTGTCTGTCCCTTCGGGGAAATGTCACGCGATGAATACCGGAGTCCTGTTAGCCCGCTACAGCCCGGTTCACCGGAGTCCTTCTAACCCAGTGCTACAGCCTGGATTCACTCGCTGATGACCGACACGTTCGTTGCTGGGTTATGTATGCATGTCCCTGTAAGTTAGTGCCACTTTGGGTTCACGACTAGCCATGTCAGCCCGGGTTCTTTGTCATATGGTTGCTAGCGGCACTATCATATACGTGAGCCAAAAGGCGCAAACGGTCCCGGGCCAGGTAAGGTGGCACCCTTGGGAATACCGTGCGTGAGGCCGCAAAGTGATATGATGTGTTACATGCTAGATCGGTGTGACTCAGGATCGGGGTCCTGACAGCTTTGGTATCAGAGCTTGACTGCCTGTAGGATTACCAAGCCAAACTGGTCGAAGTTGAGTCTAGAAATTCTTTAGTTATATAAGGGAATTGATTGTGGGATGGAACGTAAGGCTCTTTTTACTCCTTATACCTTATGCCTTCTGATCTGAGTCATCTTATCTTTCCTGCGGGGTTAAGGAACTAGGCTATCTGCTCTTTCTATCAGGATCATGTGTTACTAATCTGTAGACTTGTAAGATTGTTGGACTTAAGCCTCGTTTCAGTTCCTATTACTTCCGTATGTTAACTGTTGATCTCGAAACCTTGGTATTGTGCTTCTGAGTGGCTATGCCACCATTTTTGTAGCATGTCTCAAATCTTTTTGAGCATTTATAGTCGTTATGCTATCCGAGTCATCCCAGGTTTCTAAACAGTCTGATGCATTTGCAAATCCGTTCTTCCCGTTCCCGATGTCCTTTTGGTCAGATTAATCACAAAAATTAGTGAGTTGAGGTACTTTATTGCCTCGACATATATGTTGGAATAATTATTATGAACCTAGGTGTTTTAGGGAGTCACCTAGTAATCTAGCAACGTTTTGTGTTCCCAGTGTGAAGATTCTGGCCTTTATTATCGAAAGCATCCTGTGATGCCATTTAGTTAGTAGGCATTCTATTCCTGGGTTCTTGAACCCGAGATTCACCCTACTTACATCATGTTGATAGTGTTGCTAGTTCCTTTAGGATATTAGTAACCTTTGCGATGGTCCTCAAGGTTCGTGGTACATCCTTCTTCCAATTACCATGAACCATTCTTGGCAGGAGTTCTTCTGAACCAAAAGATGACAACAAGAGTGCTCTCGATGAGCTCTCCATGCTATGTTGTGACTCCGCCAGCTCAACCTTTCTGCATGGGTTATCCGGAAGAATTATGTTGAACTTGGTTCGACATGCTAATCTATGCATCCACAACTCAGGAAGTTATATGTTCCTTTGAGTTGTCCCTTTTTAGTTGTCTACTGACCTTCGTCTATCAATTGATAGTCAAGAGTATGCGTGCGTTCGTTTATCGATGCCTATTACTCTTGTGGTCCGTCAAGCCATTCTATCGTGGAATGACTAGGAGAAACAAACTCTAGTACCTCTTCCATATCCAGGATTGGGTCAAAGAAGTTGTGCTCCGCAGATCAAATTGCTAATCCAGCTTTTGTTCTGCTCTACCTTGGAGTATTACCATCTTTTATATCGGGATTGTTATAGGAATCGCACACCATCCTATGAACTCTTGGTACAGTGATACTTCTTGCCATCATTGTTCATTCCTCGGTTCCTGTGTTATTGTAACCGGAATGCCGACAAATGAATCATGGCCTATGAAATCAATACTGCTAGCAACTCTGTTGCTTGGTAGTTAAATGGACAATAACCTCATTCTTAGCGTGTTGATTATTGAATCGTCACCCTAAGACTGATTGTGCTGCCTAGTCCCTATTTCTGGTGCACTCCTCGACCAATGAGATAGGAATTATTTCAAGTCCTCACTCATTTGATCATATCGTTTTGCCCTCAAAAGCGAGATTGTTCTCGAGCTTAGTAACATATCGGTGGTTCGTGATTTTCTGAATGTCTTCTCGGCAGTATCACCAGGTCGTCACCTGACCGTTATGTTGAGCTCGTGATCAAGTTGGTTTCTTATGAACCACCTTCTCTCCAAGAATCGGTGTTAGATATCCCTGAGCTAGTTGGTTAAGCTAGACAACAACTTGGAGAGTTGGAAGATAAAAGCTTGTCTGACTTAGTTCGTTCCAAAGGGATATTCTTGTGTAGTGTGTGTTGAAGAAAGATGATATCTTCATCGATTGGTCCCTGTGATCAGTTGTTGGACCTATTGTCTTATCAATCCTTTGATTTGAGTGTGGGCCATCGTCAAGTCAAATCAGTACCAACGATGCTCGTAATGTTGTCTTACTCGTGGTTGATCCCTCGAGCATACACCATTATATCTTTTGGGTCTGACCAATGCTATCACTTGTTCACATAATTATGGAATTCCATTTACATGGAAATCTCGATGAGTTGTTGTTGAGCCCATCAGCAGCATTTTGTCTCTCCCATGAGTCATGTTGAACATCAACCTAGTGTTGGAAACTTGTGTAAGCATATCTTCGTGTTTCGTTCATGAAGCATATGTTTGGATGAAGGTAGTGACTTCCTTTAATTCATGTGCATCTGATGCAAGTTGCCGCCGTGGATTCGAGAAAGTCAATGTTGCTTTCTTTGGAATCATTCCAAATCAGTCATGCACACGTGCGAAGAATTCTGTGGTTTGAAGACTTGCAACCTTCAATCTATATGTATCCCTAGCACACCAAGCCACTGATTGATTTGTTCAAGGAGAAGGAGTTCCTTCATAAGAGCTAATCCGGACTTATGTAAGGACTTCGATACCCTCGTTGATGGTTCCCAATCTGAACTCGGTAGTGTTTTATTGTAAGACTACCACATGGTCATGCTTGTCTAGGACATCGTGTTCACACGTGTGTAGCAGAACCATCTCATGTTTTGGAGTTTGCTATCGTAGTTCATTTCCCGAGAATCTCGCAACGTTATCTCGTCGAATTGTGTTGCAAACTTTCATTTATCTTCCTAGACTCGATGAGTCTGGAATATCCTGACACCAACCAGATCTGAATCTCAGGCAGATATGATGGTTTGGAACATTTCCCAAGAACTATAATATCGGTCCCTCGGAAACCGGTAAAGTGGATGTCGTGGCCAACACACCCAGCCGGAAGACCTGTTATTATAATATCTTGATTGAGGAAGTTGGCCACCTCCCCATAGGGATTTCGTAGGATTTACTCCCTAGTTGCCCCTATGGATTTCTGTGTTCCGAAGTCCGACCTTTTTACTTGATGTTCTAGATATCAAACCATATCTATGAATGGGTTACACTAGCACATCAAGGAGAACATTAGAAGCAGAGTGCTAAATGTCTCTCGGTCGATCATCCAGATTTTATTTCCTTGGCCCCGCCAAGGGTGAAATCTAAGAAAGTGTTATCTTCCTTTGCATCTGCATCATCCATCATCATTCATCGTGGTAGCAAGTTGTGTTGCCAGGATCCTTGACACGGATATTGGTAAAACCCTGATGAATATGGAAATGCTCAAGTTCTTGAGAGCACGCACAAGCGCTAGGTGTTATCATCGACACTAACTGGAGTGCTCTCAGTTTCCTCGGCAATGCTATAACCATTCCAATAGTGGAATAACTCTCTATTGTTGAGCCTCTCCCCAGTTACTAGAATCATTCCCATCATTTGCATTTTGTTCCCGGCTTGCACCGCCATCGTGCAACCCTACTCTGGATTACCCTTCTCAGTAATTACTGATCAGGATCATTTCAAAAGTGGTCCTACCATGGGTCTCATCCATTTCCGGTGGTAAGCAAATTCATCCATCACGTTGTCCTCAACAAGGTAATCCACATCATCCAAGTCCGAGTATGCCATTCTACCGACCCCCTCCAAACGATCGCTCGAGAATTGCCTTAGGATGGTTTAAAGAGTTTCAATGATCTTTGAATCAAAGGTAATTCTTTTTGCCACTTAAGGGGATATTTCTACGAGTCACCTTCCCTAAGGTGCATCGTTATGGTATCATGGCAATTTAACTCCTCGCTACGTTGACAACCGATCACCACATTCTTAAGTCTGGAATTGTTGTCTACCTAGTGAACCTTTGTCATCTGCTTCACTCCAATTCCTATGGATGTGTGCTTCGTCTCTCAGCTCGAGAGATGTTGCTATGTCTCATTCCGTGGGTTAATCCTGAGTTGTTCGACCTTCGAGAAGAACAATTCTTTTAGGGTCTTTCCTTCCTCTCGTTGTCATGATAGTTGGAGTTCTCAGAGCAAGACTTTGAGACAATGATGGTGAACGAATCAACGTTCAATTGAAGTGCAACCTGGATCGTGAAGATTGTGCTAGTTGGCGTTCCCCCTTCACCTTACCCTACGCTTGAATCTCGGGACGAGATTTTTGTTTAGTGGGAGTGAGTTGTCACATCCCTGGCTTGCTATGCACTTGGGCTAGCTTGGCTGTTGCATCATGTCTAAATTTCTTTTAAACTTGAAATGGGGATGACAAACCCTAGCACTAAATAAAATGCAATTAGGATCAAAAAATAAAAATATTTTCAATGAACCCAGAATGCCTTTAGAAAAGTTCATTATTTTTGTTAAAGGTGAAAACCCCTGCCAACAATGATGCACATATTTCTAGGCCATTCTGGATTTTTGAATTAAATCCTATTGTATTTGACTTTGGGCATTTAAATACTATAAATAATTTAAATGTTCAAATAAATGTTGGAGATTGTTAAGGGTCACTGAAATAATTCAAAAAGCACCCATAATTGTTTCCAGGATTTTATGAAATGGTTTGGTATTATTACTAAATCAAAACAAATAGCAAAAAAAACTGGAAAACAGAAAGAAATAGAAAACAGGAGAGAGAGAACCCACCTGGACTTACCTGGCGCCCACTTACCTGGCCCAGCTCCTCCAGCGGCCCAGCCCACCACCGCCTCCTTCTCTGTCGCCTTCCTCCTCTGCCAGGAGGATCAGCGCGTGCCGACGCGCGCACGGCCACCGCACGCCACCTCCTGCTTCCCCCGGCCTCCCTAGCGACGCCACGACGACGCCCCGTGTCCCCTCGCTCCTCTTCCTCTCTTGCTGCTCCCTCTCTCCTCCCCTGGCTCTCTTCCCTGAGCTCACCCGAACGGAGCCACCGCCCCGACAAGCGTCGCCGTGGCCACAGCCACTGCCTCGCCTCGTCGTTGCGCCCAGAGGCTCCGCCTCGACCCCCTCTTCCTCTCCACCAACCCATGCCCCGCCGGACGCCCTGCATCGCCGCCCACGCCATCTTCCCCATCTCCGGCCGCCCGAGATCGCCGTCGTTGTTTCGTCGTCACCAAGCCATCCCCGAGCCCACTAGCCTGCTCTGCGAGTTCACCGTGAGCACCGGAATCTTTTCCCTCTCTACCCTGCCTCGTTTGCATCGCGTAGCTATCGAATCCGTCGGAGCCGAGAGCTCTTCGCCGTCGGCCATGTCGCCGCCGTAGCCACCGTTGCCTAGAGCTGCAACCGAGCACGCGGCCGTGCTCAGTGCAACCCCAGGAGGTCGTAACACCCCTCCTTGCCTCCTGTCGTGCTCCCTAACCCCGAAACCCAGTTCACCGAACGCCGGCGCCGCCGTGAGCTTCATTCCGGTGAGCTCCAGCCACCCCAGCTCGAGCTGTTGCCACCCCCGGATGCGCCTCACTGCCAGCGTCCCGTAGACGCAAACCACGCGCAAAACCGAGCCCCATAGCGGATTTCCGGCAAGCTTCCGCCGCGGCTTAAGGTCGCCGCCGGCCAAACTCCGGCGGGCCGATGTGGCCACTTAGTTAGGGGCTAATCACCCTATGAGCCACTGCCATGTGGGCCCCTGCGCTTAATTAGGATTAGTATATTTTTTTTGTTAAATTAGTGTTAATACCGTGGACCCCACGTGCCAGTTTGACCTTGGCCAAGTCAACTTTGACCGGTCCCACATGTCATCCACCTAAACCAGCCAGAGACGCGGACCAGTGGGACCCAGGGTCAGGTTTGACCGGACCAGCCCCAGTTGACTTGATGATGTCACACTGACGTCATGCTGGCGCAATTAACAATTTTCTGGATTTAAAATAAATGCAGGAAATTCCAGAAAATTGTATAAACTTCTAAAAATCATAGAAATTCAACCGTAACTCCAAATTAAATAATTTATATATGAAAAATTATCAGAAAAATTCAAGGAATCCATCTGTACCATTTTCATGCATGTTAGAACAACTTATATCTGCTGTTTAGCACAAATCAATTAAATGCCATTTAAATAACCATATATGGAGTTGGAATTTGAATCATGTATTCAAACCAACCTCATTTAAATCATAGCTAGGTGCATTAGCCCAAAACACATTCATATTGCCATGTCATAGCATGCATCATATTGTGCATTGCATTGATTGTGTTCTTTCTTGTTTGCCGGTGTTTGGCCCCTCTCGATAGACGTGACTCCGACGACGAGATCGATGACACCGATGAAGAACTATATTATCTTCAGAAGTGCCAGGCAAGCAAAACCCCCTTGTTCATTCCGATACAATCCTACTCTCTTGCTCCTGCTCTCTTTTACTGCATTAGGACAACAACGATTCATCTGTTACTTGCTGCGGTAGCTGAACCCCTTTATCCTTTGCATGACCTGTCATTGCCACAGTAAATAGATGAAACCCACTAGCATGAGTAGGAGTTGTTTGAGCCCTGTTGTGCCTACTCATTCATGCTTGTTTTTCATGCCTGCTACCGCTTAGAGTTGAGTCAGGTCTGATTCATCGGGGATGAATCAGAGGTGTGTGAACATGTCCTACTGTGTGTGAGCTAAGTGTGTGAATACGATTTGGTAAAGGTAGCGGTGAGAGGCCATGTAGGAGTACAAGGTGGGTTGTCTCATTGCAGCCGTCCTCAGGAACTGAGTTCTGTGTTTGTGATCCATGATTCAGCTACTACCACGCATTGGGCCCGAAACCAATGGACCCTCTCGGCTTCTTGATCACCCTTGTCCTCTATCCAGGAGTTGCAAGTGCTTTCTGGTGTTTGTAGTATGCTGGAGGCCGTGGGCAGCGCTGACCGGAGGGGTGGGCTGTGATGCGGTAGGCACGTGGCACGGTGTACCGGGCGCCCGTTTGGTGTCTCGGGAACCCTGTTCACATCGTTTGGGGCTGTGAGCGAAACTCCGTCCGGATCTCCTCATGGATGGAACCCGAATAGGCGATAAACCTGGACTAGAGACTTGAGTGTTTAGGCAGGCCGTGGCCGACACCCACGTTGGGCTTCCGCTTGAAGGTTGCCGAGTACATGTCGTGTAAACGGTGGTAAGTGGTGAGAGCGTGTGTGAAGAAGTACACCCCTGCAGGGTTAACATCATTTATTCGAATAGCCGTGTCCGCGGAAAAGGACTTCTGGGTTGCTTATATCTGTTCATAGACAAGTGAAAGTGGATACTCTAAAATGCGCAAGATAAGCGTGAGTGCTATGGATGGCGTTCTCGTAGGGAGACGGGAGCGGACCCATAGTGGTGTATTGATATGGTGAATATGTGGACTCGTGTGCGCCACCTCAAAGAGTTACTTGCAGTCGTAGTTCAGGATAGCCACCGAGTCAAAGATGGCTTGCTGCAGTTAAACCCCACCATCCCCTTTGTTGATAATGGTGCATATGTAGTTAGTTCTGATGTAAGTCTTGCTGGGTACATTTGTACTCACGTTTGCCTAATTTATGTTTTTGCAGAGAGAGATTTCAGTCTCGCTAGTAGTTCTGCGTGGACTTCGACGTTTAGCTTGTTACCTCAGCTACGATCTTGTGCCCTCGGCAGGATCTGATAGATAGTCAGGCTTCTTAGCCTTTTTCATTTATAGATGTCTGTACTCAGACATGATAGCTTCCGCTTGTGCTTGATTTGTATGCTCTGAATGTTGGGTCATGAGACCCCTGTTTGTAATATCTCGCTCCTCGGAGCCTAATGAATAAATACTTGAGTTGTAGAGTCATGTTGTGATGCCATGTTGTATTTGCACATATCGAGCATATTGCGTGTATGTTATTGAAATGCTTGGTATGTGTGGGATCTGACTATCTAGTTGTTTATCCTTAGTAGCCTCTCTTACCGGGAAATGTCTCCTAGTGTTTCCACTGAGCCATGGTAGCTTGCTACTGCTCCGGAACACTTAGGCTGGCCGGCATGTGTCCTTCTTCATTCCTGTGTCTGTCCCTTCGGGGAAATGTCACGCGATGAATACCCGAGTCCTGTTAGCCCGCTACAGCCCGGTTCACCGGAGTCCTGCTAGCCCAGTGCTACAGCCTAGATTCACTCGCTGATGACCGACACGTTCGTTGCTGGGTCATGTATGCCTGTCCCTGTAAGTTAGTGCCACTTTGGGTTCACGACTAGCCATGTCAGCCCGGGTTCTTTGTCATATGGTTGCTAGCGGCACTATCATATACGTGAGCCAAAAGGCGCAAACGGTCCCGGGCCAGGTAAGGTGGTACCCGTGGGAATACCGTGCGTGAGGCCACAAAGTGATATGATGTGTTACATGCTAGATCGGTGTGAATCAGGATCGGGGTCCTGACAAAGGCTCTTGAATTTCGTAGCCTTAGCCTTAGCTGCCTCGGTAGCGCAAGTGTGCTTGAACTTTTCGAACTCCTCTTCCATAAGTGTCGGATTTTCCTCCAGAATCCTGGACAGGGGTTCCTCAGTGTCAATAGCTCGTTTCACTCTCCCTTTCCAAGAGGCCAAATCATTGCTGAACATGCCCATGGCGTGATTGTTAATCTTCTTCATCTTCGGATCATCCCATGGTAGCTCTATGCTATCATCCTAGTCGGGGAACTTGAATCTCTTGTGCAACTTCGTCAGGAGCAACTGCCTCAAATGTTCTTTACTCCTTAAG
Source organism: Triticum dicoccoides (assembly GCF_002162155.2). Taxonomy (NCBI): domain Eukaryota; kingdom Viridiplantae; phylum Streptophyta; class Magnoliopsida; order Poales; family Poaceae; genus Triticum; species Triticum dicoccoides. Next base: position 327,301,553 of record NC_041383.1, on the reverse strand, counting down.
TCGTCATCATTGATTCTCGCGCATTCCCGTAGGATGCATCCTACATGGTTCCCATAGCACTTGCGAGGTTCTTTCGGCTCTAATGGCTCAAACTTGCCAGGTGCCATCTTTGTGATCACCAGTCGTCTGATGCCGAGTTTGTTAGGTTTTTGCATCCTCTGCTTCTTCTACTTCTTCTCTCCGGTAGCGGCATTGGCGCTGGTATCTTTCTCGCCGGTCTCGGTGCCGCCATCCGTGCCGGCGCCATTGGTGTCGATGTCGGCATCAGTACCATCATCGAGGCTGACCTGTAAACCTTGATTGTGCTTAGCAGACAAAAAGTCGAGGTACTGTTGTTCACAATCATAATCCATCTCGTCTGTATCTTGGTCATGAGGCCCGGTTTCTTCGTTGTTCAACATGTTTCCTATGATTAAGTCCCCTCGTTTAATTCTAAAACTATTAAAAAAATGAGAAATGACATAAAAAATATCTATGTTTGCCGGAATGCAGTTCCTAGCAACTCCCGGCACTCGATATGCCTACTTTCTAGCACAAGTCATGCCAAAATTCACGAAAAAATTCGGCATGACCTTTGCTAAAAAGTGGACATATTGAGCGCCCAAAATTCACCGGAACGGAAATGAATCAACATTCCGGCGGAACATAGGCCACTCGGATCATTTACCCTGCACATCACATGTCCAAATGACATGTCCAATTTCCAAATATGACATGTACAAATCACGTGTCCACATATCATATGTCCACTTCTTTCCAAGAGCAGTGAATGAAGGAAGGTGATACAATGTATATAACAAAAGCGATATATATTACATCATTTGACGGTTAAGTATGTATATAAAATAGGAACATATATATTACATCATTTTACAAATGCATAATGGCCAAGTGTGTACACAAAATAGGAACATATATATTACATTATTTGACCGATAACATACGGTTCCTCAGTGTTGACGTTTTCGTTTTTGAGTGAGCTTCTTTCCCTTCTTGTTCGTTGAAGAATAATTGAGCCCCTCATTGTGACTTTTCCTTTCCCATGGAGTACGATCTTTCTTAGGTAATGTAGTATTGATTCTTCTTTTGAAGTATACTTCATCGTCGTTGTCATCTTCCCTCATTGGGTTGCCGTACTGGTCGTGGTCTTCCTCGTTGGCGACTCCATCCATTCCAATGATGTTCCTTTTGCCTCTCCTCATGACAACACAGCTGGGATTGAACGAGCCGGTTATGAAGAAGCATTGTGTCACGTGCTTAGCGTGTACCCATGGCTCGTTTTTTGCAATAGCGTTCATGGTAGCGCTCTTGGCATCGGGTATAGTCATGGTAGTGAAATACCAGTTTTCTCTTTCGACATTCTTAGCCCATCTGACACGGAACATTATCGCGTTGTGCAGTCCAGAGTAGTCAAGCTCCCAGATCTCCTCGACACTTTAGTAAATCTCTCAATTGCACCATTGTCGCTGCCGGTCAAGCATACCATTGTCACCCCTGAGTTCTGATCATCATTGTCCATATCTTTGGCCTCCATGTAGAACGTGTATCCGTTGATATCGTCTGCCTAATAGGTGACGAGGTTGGGCGAAGGGCCATGCGCTAAGGCGTATATGAGCAATTTGTCATTAGAGCCCTCTTCCCGGGGATTAGCAATAATATGCTCTTTGAACCAATACGGGAAAGTGGAGTTGTGCTCTCTAGTAACTTCGACGTCTGTCCTGCATACCCCCCCGATCACGATACTTCTTTGCGATAATTTCTTTGTGCAGTGCCACGAAAGGATCTACCTCGTCTAGGTGTTGCAGCATTACCAAGTTTGCTCTATCAAAGTCGTTGCATCGATCTGAGTATGCCACGTGCAGTTCCCTGCGACCGTTGGAGTGACCTTCTCCTTCGAGCCTCCCATCGTACTTGTTAACACTCAAACCAACACCAACACCAGGCGGCTGGTCCGTGCCATATAGAAAATTCTCGCAGAAAGAGATGCACTCTTGTGTCAGATAGCCCTGGACGATGCTTCCATCCGGACGGGACATGTTACGAATGAATCCTTTGATGATCCCATTCATCCTCTCAAACGGCATCATGTTGTGCAGGAATGACCGCCCCAGGTCTATTATGTCGTCCACAATATGGACACACGGATGCACCATGACGTCAAAGAACGCGGGCGGGAAGTACATCTCAAGCTCATTCAGTATCACAATGATCTCTTACTGTAGCCTTCGGAGCTGCTTCACACTGATCGGCTTTCGAGAGATGACGTCGAAAAAGTTGCACACACCAATAAGCATGTCACGGACATGCTTGTCCGTTATCCCTCTAAGGGAAACAGGTAGTATCTGCATCATCATCACATGACAGTCATGGGACTTCATCCCGCTGAAACTTTTCTTATTCGAGTCTAGATATCTGCTTATCTTGCCACAGTAATCGGAACTAACTTTGACTCTGGTAAGGCACTTAAAGAATTGATCGATCTCAGCCGGACTTAAGGTTAAGCAAGAAGGGGGGCAATAATCCTCTTCCTTTACTTTTTTGCCCTTCTTCTCCCACGCCTTTGTCTCCGTCTCTGTCTCGTCTGACTTTTTACGGGGCGCCATGTGCAGATCTTACCTGATTTCCAAATCTTGCAAGTCTTTTCTTGCCTTCGGCCCATCCTTGGTCTTATCCGGCATGTTCATCAGTGTCGCGAGCAAGCTCTCAAGGACATTCTTACTGATATGCATTTGATCAATGAAATTAGGTGTGTCGAGTTTGTTCCAGTACTCCAAGTCCCAGAACACAGACCTCATCTTCCAGACCTTTAGCAGCGGCTCCAGCGCCTTTTTCATCATCTTTCCTGGCGTGGGGCACTGTTCCCAGTTTTTCAACAACTCATCGATTTCGGTGCCGCTCCGCTTACGTGGAGGTCCTCGATGCTCAGCATGACGATTGAATAGATCTCCATGGTTTCTCCACGGGTCATCCTTCTCGAGCCATCTTCGATGCCCCATGTACACGATTTTCAGAGACCCGCCCTCTTTCCTTGACGTTAGTTGCTGAGAGGTTGTATCATCCATGCACCGCGTGCATCCGCAATATCCATGGCACACCTAGCATGCGACATATCCATAACCAAGATAGTCGTGCACCGTCGTGATCAGTGTAGCTCTCATGTAGAAATACTCGCCTTCGCTGGCGTAGCATGTCTTGGCCAGTGTTTTCCATAATGTGTCTAACTCCTCTTGAAGTAGCCCCAGATACAGATTAATATTATTTCCCCGTTCTTTCGGCCCTTAAATCAGCATGCTCATGTGAATGTACTTCGACTTCATGCACAACCAGGGGGAGGTCGTACATCCATACAAAGACGGGCCTTGTGCTAGTTGGTGTTCTGGTTGCCAAACGGACTCATGCCATCGGTACACGCGCCGAGCACGATGTTCCTAGTATCACATTCGAAATACCGATAGAAGCCGTTCAACGCACCACACTGGCTTCCATCCTTGACGTGTCTCAGCTTTGGATCATCTCCATCATCGGGCTTCTTTCTCTCCATGTGCCAGCGCATGAGCTTTGCTTCCTTGGGATCTATGAAATACCGCTGGAGACGGGGAGTGATTGGTAAGTACCATACAACTTTCTGGGAGATTTCTTCCCGGCCTTCTTGTATCGAGAAGCATTGCACACCGGACAGCTTGTTTTTTTCGCGTGCTCCTTCCGATAAATTATGCAATCGTTGATGCATGCATGGTATCTAATGTGCGGCAGATCAAGACGGCACACGATCTCCTTGGCCTCATCCACACTAGTAGGGCATAGATTCCCCGCAGGAAGAACATCCTTTAGGTACTTGAGATGCTCATTGAGGCTAGTGTCGGTCCATTTGTTTTTAGCCTTCGTCTTGAGGAGTTGGAGTGTAAAACTCAAGCGTGTCACCTCAGGATTGCAACCATCATACAATGGAGTGTTCGAGTCTACCACCAGTTGCTGCAGCTTAGCCTCCTCTCTAGAAGCAGCTCTCTCAGTACTCGTCTCCTTGCGAAGCAGTGCTTGAACATGAGGGTCCCGCACGATTGAACTTAGTATCGACGAACTCTGCGGCATGGAGCCCACATTCTCTCCGCCGCCATGTCCGGTCCCTTCTCCACCACCATGTCCGACCCCTTCTCCTCTGCCATGTCCAGCCTCTTCCCCGCCGCCATTATCGATCATCTCTTTGTCTTGCCCCGTGTCGTCATTGCCTGCCCTGTCGGCATCCTCGACATCATCATCCTCATCTTCAATTATCCACTGAGTATAGCCCTCCATGAAACCAGTCATGAGTAGGTGTGCTTCGACACGACCATCGTCATAGGGGTCGAGCCAAACTATTCCTTTGCATCTTCGACACGGACATAAAACCTCTGTCAGGTTATTTTCTTTCATGTCCTGCACCGCCGACCGCAACCACCTGTCCACCATCGTTCCACTAACCATCATGACCGCCTGCACAGTAATAATAAACAAATTGATTATAAAAATGCATGCATGCATCAAAGTCATACAAAAATTCGGCATGACCTTCCCAAAAACTAGGACATATAGAGTTTGCCCAAAATTCGCCGAAACGGAAATAAATCGACATTTCGGCAAAACATAGGCAACTCAAGCACAATTCGGCGGAAACTCAAGCCACACACACAATTTCCATCATATCACGTGATTATGTCATATCGCACACATACACATATTTCCATTCTTGCAAAAACACAAATTTTTAATCACCTATCTCGAGATCGAGCACGGTGATGATGATGTCGATCGGTGTCACCACACACCCAGGGAATGATCAAAAGTGGACAAAGCTTACTTCTTGAGATGGCTAGATCTAGTTAGGGAGGTACATAGGTCACTTCATTAAATGGGTAGATCTACCAAGCTAGTTGGGGAAGGAGATGACTTTATCAAGTGGAGGGGGAGGAAAAAGAGAAAAGAGATGCATTAATGGAGGTGGTGTAAGTTAGCTAGGGTAATAAAGAGAGAGAAAGGTAGGTAGAAGAAGGAGAGTAATGGGGGGAGAAGTAGTGAGGAAGAAGCAAAGTGAGGGAGAGAGGAGGTGGGAGGTAGGGGAAAGTAAGGAAGAGGGGATGGTGGAAGGGGAGGAAGAGGAGTAAGAGGGAAAAAGGTGGTATATGTTGCGGCTTAGCAGTAGCGCTGGTCATAAACCGCGCTACTGCTATTAACGTAGCAGCAGTGCGCTTAAGCCTCATGCGCTACTGCTAAGTGGGGCCTGCCATGTGGTCAGTTCCAAAAATAGAGACAATTAGCAGTAACGCGTACCAAAAAGTGCGCTATTACTACAACTTTATCAATAATGCGGTTATAAAGACCGCGCTACGTCTAAACCTAGGGTGGCGGGAACTGTCGGTCAATTTTAGTAGCAGTGTGTTTATGCCGAGCCGCGCTACTTCTAAGTCAGTAGCAGTAGCGCGTGATTTCTTTCCCGCGCTGATGCTAATTAGCAGTAGTGCCTCCCCCTGAACCGCGTTGTTGCTAAGATTCTGTGTATAAGGTTTTCCCTAGTAGTGCTTGCCTTTATTACAAGGTGTGAAGTTGAGTCAGACTGAATGCCCGACCACTGCAGAAGATAGAGAGAAAATGAAAGTTGTCCCCTATGCCTCAGCCATAGGTTCTATCATGTATGCTATGTTGTGTGCCAGACCAGATGTGTGCCTTGCAATAAGTTTAGCAGGGAGGTACCAAAGTAATCCAGGAGTGGATCACTGGACAACGGTCAAGAACATCCTGAAATACTTGAAAAGGACTAGGGATATTTTTCTCATTTATGGAGGTGACAAAGAGCTTGTTGTAAGTGGTTACGTTAACGCTAGCTTTGACACTAATCCGGATAACTCTAAGTCACAAACCGGATACGTATTTTTATTGAATGGTGGAGCTATTAGTTGGTGCAGTTCCAAGCAAAGCATCATGGTGGGGTCTACGTGTGAAGCGGAGTACATAGCTGCTTCGGAAGCAGCAAATGAAGGAGTCTCGATGAAGGAGTTCATATTCGATCTAGGTGTAATACCTAGTGCATCGGGTCAATGAAAAAAAATGTGACAATACTGGAGCCATTTCCTTAGCAAAGGAATCCAGACTTCACAAAAATACCAAACACATCAAGAGATGCTTCAAATCCATCCAAGATTTGGTCAAGGAGGGAGACATGGAGATTTGCAAAATACATACGGATCTGAATGTGGCAGACCTAGTGACTAAGCCTCTTCCACGAGCAAAACATGATAAGCACCAAAACTCCATGGGTGTTAGAATCATTACAATGTAATGTAGATTATTGACTCTAGTGCAAGTGGGAGACTGAAGCAGATATGGCCTAGAGGCAATAATAAAGTTGCTATTTTATATTTCCTTATTCGTGATAAATGCTTATTATTCATGCTAGAATTGTATTACCGGAAACTTGATACATGTGTGAATACATAGACAAAACATCGTGTCCCTAGTATGCCTCTACTAGACTAGCTCGTTGATCAAAGATGGTTAAGTTTCCTAGCCATGGACACGTGTTGTCACTTTGATGAATGGGATCACATCATTAGGAGAATGATGTGATGGACAAGACCCATCCGTTAGCTTAGCATAATGATCATACAGTTTTATTGCTACTACTTTCTTCGTGTCAAATACATATTCCTCCCACTATGAGATTACGCAACTCCCGAACACCGGAGGAATGCCTTCTGTGCTATCAAACGTCACAACATAGCTGGGTGATTATAAAGATGCTCTACAGGTATCTCCGAAGGTGTTTGTTGGGTTGGCATAGATCATGATTAGGATTTGTCACTCCGAGTATTGGAGAGGTATCTCTGGGCCCTCTCGGTAATGCACATCATATGAAGCCTTGCCAGCAATGTGACTAATGAGTTAGCTGTGGGATGATGCATTACGGAATGAGTAAAGAGACTTGCCGGTAACGAGATTGAACTAGGTATGACGATATCGATAATCGAATCTCGGGCAAGTAACATACCGATGACAAAGGGAATAACGTATGTTGTCAAAGCGGTTCAACCAATAAAGATCTTCATAGAATATGTGGGAACCAATATGAGCATCCAATTCCGCTATTGGTTATTGACTGGAGAGGTGTCTCGGTCATGTCTACATAGTTCTCGAACCCGTAGGGTCTGCACGCTTAATGTTCGATGACGATTTGTATTATATGAGTTATGTGTTTTGGTGACCAAATGTTGTTCGGAGTCCCGGATGAGATCATGGACATGACGAGGAGTCTCAAAATGGTTGAGAGGTAAAGATTATATATTGGAAGGTAGTATTCAGACACCAGAAGTGTTTCGGAATGTATCGGGTACATATCGGAGTACCAGAGGGGTTACCGAAACCCCCTCGAGGAAAGATATGGGCCATATGGGCCATAGGAGGGAGGCACACCAGCCCACAAAGGGGTGGCGCACCCCCCATCAGGGAGGAGACCAAATTGGACTAGGGGAGGGGCGGAGCCCCCCTTTCCTTCTCCCCCTCTCTCTCATTCCCCCTTTCCCCCTCCAGTAAAAGGAAGGGGGCCGAATACAACTAGGAGCCCAACTAGGACTCCTACTTGGGGCATGCCTAGGGTCAGCCCTCTCCCTCTCCCTCCTTTTATATACGGGGGGCGCCTACAACACACATCAATTGTTCCAAGCCATGTGCGGCGCCCCCCTCCACAATTTACACCTCCCGTCATATTCTCACGGTGCTTAGGCGAAGCCCTACGCGGATCACATCACCATCACCGTCACCATGCCGTCGTGTTGACGGAACTCATCTACTTCCTCGACCCTTGCTGGATCAAGAGCTCGAGGGACGTCATCGTGCTGAACGTGTGCAGAACTCGGAGGTGTCATATGTTCGATACTTGACTGGTCGGAACAAGAACACGTTCGACTACATCAACTGCATTAAGCGAAAGCTTCAGCTTTCAGTCTACGAGCGTACGTGGACACACTCTCCCCCTCTTGTTGCTATGCATCTCCTAGATAAATCTTGCGTGAGCATAAGAAATTTTCTGAAATTGCATGCTACGTTTCCCAATGGGTGCTTGCCGGAGGACAATTTGAGGAAGGCGTTGCTTGCTTGAAAGTTGATTTGTCGCCGGTACTTGGTGATGCTCTAGTCGAAGTAGGAGTAGCTTGCGTGTATGAGCCGTACGTCTTTGATGAGTACTTGGCGTACTTGAAGTCTTCTTGTACTTGATGTTTCGCCTTGGTTGCTTGGTGAACTAGCTCGAGGAGGTTGGAGTAGGGTTGGAAGTCGGCAATCTTCCGTATTGGGTGGTTGAGGCCATTCAAAAAGCGTGCCATTGTTTGCTCATCATCTTCTTTGACATTGTCTAGTATCAATATCCATTTCTTGATAGTATTCTTCCACCGTCTTCATGCCTTCCTTGAGGAGTTGCAACTTCTTGAAGAGATCTCGAGTGTAGTATGTAGGCACAAAGCGAGCTCTCATGACATCCTTCATTTGTGCCCAAATCGTGATGGGTGGCTCGTCCTTCTCGCAACATCGCTCGATGACTTGCTCCCACCAAATTAGGACATAGTCTTGAAACTCGAGGGTTCCCATGGCGATCTTCTTTTCCTCATCGTAGTTGTGGAGATGGACTATCTTGTCAACATTCAATGCCCATGATAGGTATTTCTCGGGGTCGTTGCTTCCAAAGAACATGGGCATAGTGAACTTGAGCTTGTTGTAGCAGAGTTCTTCATCATAGTGATGATGTTGGTATCGGTCTTGTTGAGGAGGAAGATCTTCAAGCATTCGGTCCGCTTGATGTCGCTCTTGGTGTGGAGGAGGGTCGTGGATCACTCGATCCTGTTGTCAAGGAGGAGGTCGAGGCATATGTTCCCGGTTTTGCCTTTCTTGTTGTTCTTCACGTCGAGCGGCTTCCCGTATTTCCCACCGAAGATCTTCCTCCTGCTCACGTACTTGACAACTTCATTGGGCGACAACTCGAGTGGACTCTTGGAGTGCGTCTTGAGCCACTTGAGTTTGAGCTTCATGGTTTTGTTGCTCTTGTTGAATTGCCTCGCCGTCTTGAGATTCTTGACATGGACGATGTGGTGGTGGTTGTTGTTCTTGATCCATGGCATATCGTTCATGGCGTCGCGCCTGCTCACGTGCTTGAACTCTGTTTTGTAGGCCATTGCCATGGAACAGATTTTCTTGCGCTTGGTGGTCTTGAGTGTTGTCGTGTCGAGGAGGACTCGCATTGGAAGACGAGTAGGAAGACAAGTGGCGACTTGAGTGACGTTGTCTTGGTGAAGGAGTTGAGGAAAATGCCCGGCTCACGATCATGTTGCAGAATTCATCCATTTGTTTGGAGAGCTTGGCGTCCAAATAGTCCCGTTGTCGTGCTTTCAATTTTCATAGGTCGATGGCCATGCGTTCACCCAAAGCTTCGCTCTCTTGATGTAGAGCTCGTTGCGCGATGAAGAAGTGGTTCTTGGTGATGTAGTCGCGTTCGACATCTTGCTCCTCGAAGAGAGGGTTCGCCGAAGAAGAAGGCCTATCCATCATGTGGAAGTGGTGGTGAGTAGGAAAATGAGAGAACAAAACCAAAGTTACCTTGTCCGAAGATTGTAGATGTAACAAGTACAATACCACGTGATGCTATAATAGGAGAATTGGTACTTGGTATTGTTTCTCACACCTACAAGTAAAAGGCTTATGGAGGAGCTCGGTTAGGAAGTGGCACAAATAATTCAAGCAAATGTTAGTCAAGATGTTGACAAAGTTGAGAAGATTCACAAATGGCAAGTAAGACAAATAGATCATACCCAAGGATATCATTAGGAACACACACATGGAAGATAAATGGGATCTGCACAAGCAAGGAGTGAGCTCTAAGATGAGTAACTACGGGAATGCTCGTGTTGTACGGATACTAGAGAGACGCTAGCTCGATTGCTCTAATGGGCTAGATACGCTAGTGCACCAACCTAGAAGAGAAACAAGTCATCTTACTATCCCAAGTATGCTTATGTATGTAATGACCAAGATGATGTGGCTATGTTATGAGGCTCGATGCTATTGCTTATAAGCTCTTTGCTTCTCTTCTCTTTTGCTTAAAAGCTTCTCTTCTATTTTTTGACTATGCCATAATGCGAGATAACAAGTAGTATATGCACGGGAGAGACGTAACACTAATGGTGCACTAAAGGCGTGGCCCGACAATAACCAACAAGCTAGTATCGATGGGTAAGCTATGCAAAAGAGGCTCGAAGCTATCAAGGTAAAGGCAAGGGTAATACAATGGTGTCGTCGAGGTTACCGTCCTTGCATACGGTTGTGATGAAGACGGAGTGGTCGAAGTCGATGTGGAGTCCAAGTCGATGGTCGAGTGGCGGTGATGATGATGTCAAATCGCGCCCAAGTAGCCGAAACACCTTAGGACACGAGAGAAACCACAACCCAAAACTCAAACAACCACCAGAAATATTGCGGAAGAACACAAGTGGTGGTGGGGTGTCAAAATGATGGAAAAACAAAATTGGCCGAAAGTCTCTGGATGGGCCGTGCGCACGGGGTAAGTGAGGCCCGTGTGCATGGGTTCCCGATGGCCCGTGTGCACGGGGTCCTCACCGAGCGGATGAACTGCTATGGATCCGTGGGGATTTTCAAACTTGATGCTGAATTCGATGGTTTGGAGGGTGGGGAAGAAGGAGGGGTAGATCCACTTACCAAACACCAAATTCGTGGATCAAATCAACCAAATCTCACAAGATCAGCAAATTGCAAGAAAAAATTATGTGGCTATTTTTTGTGGAGATTTTTGAATTAGGACGAAAAACAACAAAATCAAGCTAGAAAGTGGAGGGTAGGGACTCCAAGATGTGAATCAACCATGCTCATGATACCAAGATGTTGTAGGGTGAAACCCTAAGATGGATCTTTTCACACTTGGAGGGGAAAAGAGGAAGAATGCCAAGAACACAAAGAGGATTTCACTCCAACAATACCAAATTACACATCCAAGAGAATAGCAACACAAGATCCACAAGTCACAATCACATTCGAAGGAAAGATACAATGGTAGAGTTCTTCCCACTCCTAGGAGATGAGGTCTTGATGATGGTAGTCTTCTCCAAGATGGAGGTCTTGAAATTCACAAGTGGATCCTCTCCAAAGAGGCCTTGATCTCCAATGGAGGTGGTAGAAGGAGCAAAGCTCACAAATATCTCATCTAATACTTTGCTAACCCTAAACATGACCCTAGGTACAAATTATATAGGCTTGGGTAGGTAGGAGGTGGAGAGGGTGCGAAGTGGAGGCCCAATAGCCCGGATCAGCCGGCCATCCTGTAGGGCCCGTGCGGATGGGGTAAGTTGGGCCTGTGCGCACGGGGTGCTACAGCCGTAGCTCGCTGTGTAGCCCATGGGCAAGGGGTCTTGGGGGCCTGTGCGCACGGGGTCGCCTGGGACTTCCTGTCCAGCTGCTGATTTGCTTGTTCCCCTTCCTTGTTGACTTGGGTTGCTTCTCCTTGGACTTGGGGGTGCTCCTCAGCTGCTTGGAAGGGTCCCTCTTCGTACCTAACGAGGCATAGAGTGTTTTGGTGAGGTAGCAACCAAGTTCCACTTGTATCCATATGCATGTCAACTAGGAAGGAGTTCACCTTGGTTTCTATTGCACGTGCTCTATCTCTTGTCATGGGTCCAAGTGGGGCTTGATGTGTTGGTGTAGAGTCCACGGGGATGATGGAAGGATGCTCCGCATCACCCCGCTCGTTGAAGAGTGGCATGGAGGCGGCCAGCGCTGCCCCGTCGTCACGACGATACAGAGGAAGGTGGGCCGCCGGAAGGCAGCCCGGATCCTTCCCGAGCAAGACCTGCACAGCCTTGCCTAGCTCCTCAGCCGCCAGGTTCCCTCGGTGCAACCAGAGGTCATCTTCTGCGCCCTTGAGGTCCCACATAGGGCGCGAGTGAGCTTGGAGGGGGGCCAGTTGCTGTGTCAGGAACTCACGGATGATCATGGCCCCGTCAGCGCCCCGGAGCCCATGTCTGCATGCATCTTCTTCAAGACCGGCGCCGCCCGGGGGTCGGTGAGCTTCTCGTGAGACCATTGAGCCAGCTTCTCCGGCCGCCCAATCGGCAGCTCCAGCCGAGTATGATGGCTTCGGGCATCTAGGTAGATCCACCTACGCCGGATGTCATCCACCTTCTTCCCGGCCTTCATGAGTGCGTTATTATCATGGAGCGAGACAAAGGAGACGCATCTGGAGCGCTGATTCGAGCCATGCATCCAAAGGCGAAGAAATGGTGGAACAACGTGATGGAGGGCCTCACCCCCATGAAGGCCTAGTAGTAGAAGGCAAAGATCGACAGGAGAAGGACGGAGTTGGGTTGAAGATGAAGCGTGTGGATCTGGTAGTGGTCAAGGATGGCAAAGAAGAACCTGGAGAAATGCGGGATGAGCCCCGCAAAGAGGTTGTGGAGGAAGAAAGGGAAGAATGCACCCACCAAGGTTGCCTGCTCGGCGGAGCCTACGCGAAGCTCGGTCGCTCCCCCCGCGTTCTCATTGCCCGCCGTCAGCGGGAGCACGGCGGTGAGGTGCTCGACTTCGGTGATGGTTGATCGACTGAGGGCCGCTTCGACAGCAGGAGCGGCAGGCGCGGCCGCGCCGGCAAGATTCGCCTTCTTCCTCGTCATCAGCGAGGAGCTTGGGAGCAAGGACTTGGTGGATCTGGAGGCGCCCTCAGCAGGAGATGGATGAGATCTGGAGCAAGATGAAGGAAAGGCAATGAAAGCTCGGCTGCGGGAGTTGGCCTTTTTGTCAGGCCGTGCCAATTGCCGAGGCAGCATGGGGAAACAGAGATGCCCATGTCTTAACGAGCAACACACGTCGACCAGGCCTGTAGGCGATTGGGGCCCGCGGCGTTCCACACTTGCCCTTTTGGCTTCGCCTCGAAGCCAAGTGCGACCGAGCCTTGGGCCCGGGGGCTTCTATCGGCGTTCTGGGAACCAGGGTACCAGACCTGCCTGCCTGCGGCTCGTGGCATGGCTCCATTGGCGGCCTGGTACGGCCCATCTTCACCCACGACAAGACAAGACCCTCACGAGGGGCCAAGCCTTGCGAGGCAGGCGACATCAAGACCTCCTGAGGGAGCAGCCTCCTTAGGTGGACTCCCGACGGAGCGGAGATTTCTATGCAAAACCCAGCCTCGTGAGGCTGAAATGACATCAGCCATGACGACCAAGGCCACGCGCGCACCAGCGCGTGCTGAGCGGCAGGTTTCCTCTTTGGTGCAAAGGAGGCAAGCACGGGTGTGGAGTCCTAAGGAATTAGCCAAAGGTTGCCATTTGCGTGCAACAAGACCAGGACCACCAGAACGGTAGGATGGATGTCATCGCCGAGCCCACCACGACATCATGATCAGAAGCTTTGCAGGTGAAGACCACCTTTCATCAGGATCATATGTACTTCTTGTCCCCTTTCAAATTTGGCCGTTGTGTGATCCCTTCCCGCCTAAGTTTTGGAGGAAGAAGACCAAGGCCACTATAAATATAGCCTAGCCACCACCGCAGAAAGCATCGAGTGATTAGCTCATCGAATCCCCAAGAGCTCATCAAAATAACACGCCTCCTGAGGCTGCTCTTCCACTTGTACTAGTTCATCCTCATCCCCTCGCGAGGCTAATCCACCACAAAGCAGAGTAGGTTATTACACCGCAAAGTAGCCCGAACCTGGGTAAACAGTTGTGTCTTTCTCCTTCATGTTCATCGAGCTAAGTCATGAGAGCAGCAGATCGGTCGGCTTGAGAGATTGAGTTCTTCGCACACGCCCCTGAGTTCGAACCTTTCTTGGGTCTGCGGAGCCCGGATCCGACAATGTCTATACATGCTAGGCTCGTCAAGTTTAACCCAAGTATTCCGCATGTGCAAACTGTCTTGCACCTGTTGTATGTGAACGTAGAGCCTATCACACCCGATCATCACGTGGTGTCTCAGCACGAAAAACTGTCGCAACGGTGCATACTAAGGGAGAACACTTATACCTTGAAATTTTAGTTAAGGGATCATCTTATAATGCTACCGCCGTACTAAGCAAAATAAGATGCATAAAATATAAACATCACATGCTATCAAAATCTGTGACATGATATGGCCATCATCATCTTGTGCTTTTGATCTCCATCTCCAAAGCATCATCATGATCTCCATCATCACCGGATCGACACCTTGATCTCCATCATAGTGTCGTGGTTGTCTCACCAACTATTGCTTCTACAACTATTGCTACCACTTAGTGATAAAGTAAAGCAATTACATGGTGTTTGCATTTCATACAATAAAGCAACAACCATAAGGCTCCTGCCATGAAAGTGCAACTAATCCCTGGGTGGTTTTGGTAATTCTTAACAACATATAGTTCATTGAACTAATGCTATTTCAAGATAATCATTTCAGGAAGTTCAATGTTTGGCATGGCATGGACTAGAGATGTGGACCCCTCAAAATGCAAAGGAGACATATATTGGCAACAAGATCAAGACTCTACATTTTCATTTTAGTGATTCAAGATCACATTGAGTCCATAGGAAAGCCAATACTATTAAAAGGGGATGAGGTGTTGCTTAATGAGTTTCTTGCTCAAAATGCTTTGTGATATGCTCCAAAACCCTCAACCAATTTCTCATTTCCACATGTGTCCTAAACCCAAAAGTCAAATTCGGCCCCACCAATTTGATCTATCCGGCGCCATCGAGTTTCACTTGACATAGCCACTGCCACAAACCCTAGTTACTTCGATCTCACCGATAGGGATCTCGGTCTCACCGATATAGGATTGCAAACTCTCTATTTACCCTTTCTAACATTTCGGTTTCACCGAAATGAGCAAATCGGTCCCACCGAGTCTGCATTGCAAACTCCCTATTTCCTCCTTGTAACACTTCGGTCCCACTAAAGTGAGCGAATCGGTCCCGCCGAGTTTGCCTAACCAACCCTCTGTGTACCTATTTGCTAAAATCGGTCCCACCGAGTTTATTCGATCGGTCACACCGAGATTACATTATGCCCTAACGTTCACGTTTTGAACTAAATCGGTCCGGCCGAGTTTGCTAATTCGGTCCCACTGAGTTTGGGAATCTGTGTGTAACGGTTAGATTTTGTGTGGAGGCTATATATACCCCTCCACCACTCTTCATTCATGGAGAGAGCCATCAGAAGAAACCTACACTTCCAGTACTCATTTTCTGAGAGAGAACCACCTACTCATGTGTTGAGGCCAAGATATTCCAATCCTACCATATGAATCTTGATCTCTAGCCTTCCCCAAGTTGCTTTCCACTCAAATCATCTTTCTACCATAGCCAAATCTGAGAGAGAGAGAGTTGAGTGTTGGGGAGACTATCATTTGAAGCACAAGAGCAAGGAGTTCATCAACAACACACCATCTATTACCTTTTGGAGAGTGGTGTCTCCTAGATTGGTTAGGTGTCACTTGGGAGCCTTCGTCAAGATTGTGGAGTTGAACCAAGGAGTTTGTAAGGGTAAGGAGATCGCCTACTTCGTGAAGATCTACCCTAGTGAGGCACGTCCTTCGTGGGCGATGGCCATGATGGGATAGACAAGGTTGCTTCTCCGTGGACCCTTCGTGGGTGGAGCCCTCCATGGACTCGTGCAACCATTACCCTGTGTGGGTTGAAGTCTCCATCAAAGTGGATGTACGATAGCACCACCTATCGGAACCACGCCAAAAATCTCCGTGTCAACATTACGTTTGCTCCCTCCAAACTCCTCCCATTTACTTTCTTGCAAGTTGCATGTTTTACTTTACGCTGCTCATATACTCTTTGCATGCTTGCTTGAATTGCATTGTGATTGCTTGACTTGTGCTAAGTTGCTAAAATCTGCCAAGAACTAAAATTGGGAAAAGGGTAAGTTTTTATTTGGTCAAGTAGTCTAATCACACCCCCCCCCCTAGACATACTTTCGATTCTACATGCCAGTTGTCGATAACTTTTACAAAACATGATCATCTCATACAACAACGTATATCACATCATGTCTTGACCATATCACATCACAACATGCCCTGCAAAAACAAGTTAGACGTCCTGTACTTTGTTATTGCAAGTTTTACGTGGCTGCTACGGGCTTCTAGCAAGAACTATTCTTACCTACGGCACAAAACCACAACGATGGTTTATCAAGTTTGTTGTTTTAACCTTCAACAAGGACCGGCAGTAGTCAAATTCGAATCAACTAAAGTAGGAGAAACAGACACCCGCCAGCCACCTTTATGCAAAACTAGTTGTATGTCTGTCGGTGGAACTGGTCTCATGAACGTGGTCATGTAAGGTTGGTCTGGGTCGCTTCATCCAACAATATCGCCAAATCAAAATAAGACATTGGTGGTAAGCAGTATGACGATCACCGCCCGCAGCCATTTGTTTTCTACTCGTGCATACCATCTGTGCATAGACCTGGCTTGGATCACCGGAAGTGTTTCGGAGGGTACCGGGTACATACCGGGTGACCCGACATGTACCCGGTACCCTCCGAAACACTTCTGGTGTCCGAATATCATCGTCCTATATATCAATCTTTACCTCTCAGTCATTTCGAGACTCCTTGTCATTTTTGTGATCTCATCCGAGACTCTGAACAACATTCGGTCACCAAATCACATAACTCGTATAATACAAAATCATCATCGAATGTTAAGCGTGCGGACCCTACGGGTTCGAAAACTATGTAGTCATGACTGAGACACCACTCTGGTCAATAACCAATAGTGGAACCTAGATGCTCATATTGGCTCCCAGATATTCTATGAAGATCTTTATCGGTCGAACCGTTATGACAACATACGTTATTCCCTTTGTCATCGGTATATTACTTGCCCAAGATTCGATCGTCGGTATATTCATACCTAGTTCAATCTCGTTACTGGCAAGTCTCCTTACTCATTCTGTAACACGTCATCTCGCAACTAACTCATTAGTCACTCTGCTTGCAAGGCTTCTTATGATGTGTATTGTCGAGAGGGCCCAGAGATACCTCTCCGATACTCGGAGTGACAAATCCTAATCTCGATCTATGCCAACCCAACAGACACCTTCGGATATACCTGTAGAGCATATTTATAATCACCCAGTTACGTTGTGATGTCTGATAGCACAAAAGGCATTCCTCCGGTATCCGGGAGTTGCATAATCTCATAGTCAGAGGAATATGTATTTGACATGAAGAAAGCAATAGCAATAAAATTGAATGATCATAGTGCTAAGCTAACAAATGGGTCTTGTCCATCACATCATTCTCCTAATGATGTGATCTCATTTATCAAATGAAAACATATTTCTATGGTTAGGAAACTTAACCATCTTTGATCAACGAGCTAGTCTAGAAGAGGCTTACTAGGGACACGGTATTTTGTCTATGTATCCACACATGTATCAAGTTTCTGGTTAATACAATTCTAGCATGAATAATAAACATTTATCAAGAAATAAGGAAATACAAAATAACAACTTTATTATTGCCTCTAGGGCATATTTCCTTCAATTCTATGTCAAGAACTCGACCTAACCAGTTGCAGCGATGGGGCAAGCATAGGAGGTCGAGATAGGCAGGGCGCTTGATTTCTTTTCGGTATTGATTGGTGGATCGGTGGATGGTATAGAGGCGATCATCCTGCTACACCTCCATAAACATTGCCACCGCCTCCACATCGTTCTCCGGTGGCGGCGACCATCCAGGTCACTCGATGGTTGGAGGGTCCGGTCGTTCCCGTGGGGAGAGGTGAGACAGTTGCTTGTCTAAGGATGGAGTCTCACCTTGGGCAAGCAATGTCGGTGGCGGCAACCATGGCGAAAATGCCAACAGGGCGGCAGCGGCAGCGGTAACGTCCCACAACCACGCGACGATGACGACACCGTTAACGTTGAGCGGTGAAGGCTGGGAACCCTGGTTCTGCGGAGGCAGGGTCGTCCCTGAACCACGCCATAGGAAAAAGAGCAAGAAAGGAGTTGGATCGGTGGAGGCATATCTTTTTTTTCTTATTACTATTTTAACTTAGATTTGGATGTGATTGAGGGATGAAGGACTTATTAAGGTAAGGTTAATTATCGGGGGGAAGGGCTACATGGTGCGCTTTTTTTCTTTGGACATGTTCGTTCGATCGATGGAGAACAGAGAAGAGATTAGGAAAGGTAGGAATCGATGGGTTAGAAAAGTTAGGATTTTAAATTGATTTTCATGAAAATAGGGTTTTGTTGTTTGGTAACATGATATCAGTATATACCCGTTTGTGATGTGTCTGGTTGGGAAAGTTTGCAAATGTTAAGAAGGTATTTATTGGGAGGTAGAAAAATCAACGTGAGGATATGATGACGGAAGGTGAGACGAAAATAAATCATACGAAAATAAACCAGACGGAAAAAACCTGGATGCAATCCTACCAACTGCTCCATTAGGAGTAGAGATGATCAACATAGATATGTTCACCATTGAAGACTGCCCCATCTCACGTGATGATTGGACATGGGTTAGTTGATTTGGATCATGTATCACTTAGATAACTTGAGGGATGTTAATTTAAGTTGGAATTCATTAGTAATTTGATTAATTGAACTTAATTTATCATGAACTTAGTCTTAATAGTTTTTGCATATCTATGTTGTAGATCAATGGCCCGTGCTACCGTTCCCCTTAATTTTGATGCGTTCCTAGAGAAAGCTAAGTTGAAAGATGATGGTAGCAACTACATGGATTGTGTTCGTAACTTGAGGATTATCCTCATTGTTGCAAAGAAGAATTATATCCTTGATGCACCATTAGGTGACAAACCCGCTCCCGCTAATCTATACATCGTGAATGCCTAGCAAACACGAATTATGACTACTTGATAGTTTAGTGTGCCACGCTTTACGGCTTAGAACCGGGGCTCCAAAAGCGTTTTGAGCACCAAGTAGCATACGAGATGTTCCAAGAGCTGAAATTGATATTTCAAGCAAATGCCCGGGTTGAGAGATATGAAGTCTCCAACAATTTCTATAGATGTAAGATGGAGGAGAACAGTTATGTTAGTGAACACATACTCAGAATGTCTAGGTACCACAAACACTTGACTCAGCTGGGAACTGAGCTCCCAGATGAGTGTGTTATTGATAGAGTTCTTCAATCACTACCACCAAGCTATAAAGGCTTTGTGATGAACTATAATATGCAAGGGATGACAAAAATGATTCCCGAGCTCTTCGCGATGCTGAAATTGGCAGAGGTAGAAATCAAGAAAGAGCACCAAGTGTTGATGGTTAACAATACCACTAGTTTCAAGAAAAAAGGCAAGGGAAAGAAGGGGAACTTCAATAAGAATGGCAAGCAAGTTGCTGCTCTCATAAAGAAGCCCAAAGCTGGACCCAAGACGGAGACGGAGTGCTTCTACTACAAGGGTACTGGTCACTGGAAGGGGAACTGCCCCATATATTTGGCGGATAAGAAGGATGGCAAAGTGAACAAAGGAATATTTGATATACAAGTTATTGATGTGTTCCTTACTAATGCTTATAGCAGCGACTTGGTATTTGATACTAGTTACGTTGCTCATATTTGTAACTCGAAACAGGAGCTACAGAATAAACGAAGATTGGCTAAGGATGGATGACGATGCACGTCAGTGGTGGTTCCAAGGTCGATGTGATCATCGTCGGCACGCTACCTCAACATCTACAATTGGGATTAGTTTTAGACCTCGATAATTGTTATTTGGTGCCAGCGTTGAGCATGAACATTATATCTGGTTCTTTGATGCGGAGCATCCTATGATCATCCCCATGTACATTGCGTACACTCTCCAAGCCCCAAGAGGACATATGATGAGACCTCGACCATACACCATTGGACACAAGGTGAACTGGCTCCTCTCCGAACCTTCACTTTCCACATGTGAGACATGGCTACTACCTCAAATATATGTGCTATGCCTGACCAGGAACCAAGAGGAAGGCCATGGAACAACTAGGAGCATTGGACAAGACGACGAGGACACCAAGCATAAGGAACAAGAGGAAGAGTTGCTAGGAAGCTATAGCGCTCGGACATCCGACAGCCACCGGACGACCGACGATCTTCGGATGGCAGATGCCTGGAGACTCCACCAGCCAGATCGACTCAAGCCGAGGCAACCTACAGCGCCCGGACGACCGCCAGACACCGGACGTCCGACACTCGTTAGCGCCGGGACAACCGACACCGACCGGACGTCCGGCACTACCGGACCGGAGCCAAAACATCGGAAGTCCGAAGACTTCCGGACGACCGGATGCCCACGAGCGACCGGACGCCCGACAGCCGTCGAACGTTCGATGCCTGTCTGCGTACAGTGTTTTGGGCCAAAGCCCATGTACTCCCCATTTACCCCTTCATGGCCCTAGACTATATATACTCCTCCACCTCCTCCTAGTTAGGGTTAGCAATGGTTTAGCTCATTTGTAAGATAGAGCTTTGCTCATCCATCCGGATCTACTCCATTTGAAAGAAACCGCTCCCTCTTCGGAGAAGATCCACCTTGGATTCAAGACCCCTTCATGGGAAGACCCCTCAAGACCTCCTCATGGAGATGAACTAGTTGCCACTTGTATCGTCCCTTGTTGATTGTGGATCGTGTAACACTTTGTGTTTCGAGAATCTAGCCAATGTGTAATCGCATCTTGTTGTTTTGAGTGATTTCCCTCCTTGTGTTTTTCCTCGTGTTCTTCGTGTTCTTGATAGGATCGACTCCAATCGTGAAAGGTCGGATATCTAGGTGTAACGCCCCGGATACAACTTTCAATATTCGTAACTCCAACTCTTGCCTTTTCCGGAGATGCGATATGATATTTCCTTCATCGTTGGGTTTTGTCTTTTGTTTTGCATTTTGTTCATGTCATGCATCTCATCTCATAGCATCATGTGCATTGCATCTGCATGTTTTCACAAAGTTTGCATCCGGTCGTAGTTGCCGCGTCCCCCCTGCTTTCGTTGACCGTTTCGAGAACAACCTTGTTCTTCGTTTTCCCTCTTGCCTAAACCGGAGTCTCTTGGTATAGTGCACCGACCCCCTCTTTGCACAACCACCGACCCCCTCTTGCGCGCGTTCGAAAACTTCCCCGAACCCGACCCACTCAGTCATCACCGTTGGATTCAGATCATCCCCAAACATCTATAAAACATCTCCATTTTATTATTTGAACTTCCTACCTATTTATTTATCGACCGTCTGATTTATTCGGAGGGTCCAAACTTAGCCCTCATTTTCTATATATATAGTCCTATTTGCCTAACCCTAAGACCTAGGCTTCTAGTCCCATCACGCCGCCACCCGCTCAATCCCTATCGGGATCACCCACAGCCAACCACCATCCTCCCGTGCCTCCCTCGTTTTCCTCGGCGCCGCCGCCACACCGATCCTCTTCTTTGGGATCCAACCCCGTCCAACCATCACCCGGCCTCTGCTTGATCCACCCATCTAGCCTCGAGCCTCCTCTGCTTCGCGCCTCCCGAGCAGCAACCAGGAGCCCGAGCTCCATCTGCCACGCCGCCGCAAGCCGCGACCTCCCCGTCCACACCCGCTGCTGTTGCCTCCCCGATGCCGCTACTCTTCTCCTGCTCCCTGTCGAGCAGAGGACCGCGCCCTGCTTCCTCGCGCTCCATCGCCGTCCCGTCGTCCAAGCCTAGGGCCCTGTCGACCTCGTAGTGCTTGCCTCCTCCGCCGCGCTGGCGAGCGCGACGCCGGAGCACCGCACGTCGCCGTGCCTCTGCCCGTCCTCCTCCTCTCGTTCCTTCCCGTCAGTTTCTTTCATCTAATTTCTCTAATGCCCAGGGAGCCATCACCACATCGTCGGATCCCGTTCCTGGCACCCATGGAGCTCCTGGAGGTTCTTGTCACCTCCGCCTCGTTCCAGGGGAGGAAGCCCTCACGCCCGCATTGACCTCTCCCCTCGCCAAGCCGCCGAGTCGCCCCAAGCGCCAAGTCCGTCGCCCGCTGCCGTCTTCCCAGCGAACCTCGCGCGCACCCCTGCCTCCTCTGCATCGCGCCGCTGCGCCTGGCCCTGCCTCGACCTGCTGTTGTTCCTTTTTCAGAAACGAACAGCAGTAGCTCCCTCGTCCTCGCGTTGACCGCATCGAACCCGCGCCTGGGCCGTGTCTCGCGCAAGGCCTAGCGCGCCCCTGCCGGCCTCCCTCTCCACCAACCGGCCCATGAGGCCTGGTGAGCAGCCCCGCCCTCTGTATGCTCCTGTTGGGCCAGCCAGTTTCGGCCCGTGTTGTTTTTTTCCCTAAATGAATTTGCCTATTTATCCAGTGAATTAACAGTTTTACAGAAAAACCCTCATGTTCATGCATTTAATATCTCACAAACCGTGCATCGGATTAAAATGGTTTAAACATGTAAATTGCTTAGAATTTTGTGTAGATTAATAATATGCCATTTTCATCCATGTTTAAAATGTTTCACTTGCTGTTTGTTTAAATTTGCTAATATGCCATGTTAAAATGGTTTATTTCATAATTAAATAACCGTAGCTCAGTTTTAAATAAACTTTATATGTAAATGGGGTAAAAAAATGCCTAGTTTAACATGGTGGCATTACTTATCATGTTTAACAACAATAAAATATATTTAGGGCAGAACAGTACCAAATTCATAATTTGTATTTGAGGATTTCCGGAATTGTTGGTTGTTGTTTCCGGCCTCATTTAAACTTGCCTAGATAGGTAGTTTTATTATGCTTCACCTCGTGCCATGTTTAACAACATTTAATATTGTTGATTAGTTTAAACGGGGTGAACTAAATAATTGTTGTGGTGTTTCGTCAATATGCAACTCATTGCATATTGAGCTCCACTTAACTTGTAGTGTGGTTTGTTGCACTTTCCCATGCCATGCCTCATTAAACCGGACATGCATCATACTTGATTGTGCATCATGCCATGCTTATGTGATGGTTGTTTACCATGTTGTTTGTTTTCTTTCCGGTGTTGCTTCTTAGTTCCGGTAATGTTGCGATTGTGAGGATTCGTTCGACTACTCCCGTTCGTCTTCTTCATGGACTCGTTCTTCTTTCTAGCGGGATTTCAGGCAAGATGACCGTCACCTTGGATCTCATTACTATCATTGCTATGCTAGTTGCTTCGTTCTACCGCTATGTTGCGCTACCTATCATTTGCTCTTCAAGCCTCCCAAATTGCCATGTCAGCCTCTAACCTTTACACCCTTCCTAGCAAACCATTGCTTGGCTATGTTACCGCTTTGCTCAGCCCCTCTTATAGCGTTGTTAGTTGCAGGTGAAGTTGAAGATTGCTCCATGGTGGACAGGATTATGTTGGGATATCACAATATCTCTTATTTAATTAATGCATCTATATACTTGGTAAAGGGTGGAAGGCTCGGCCTTATGCCTGGTGTTTTGTTCCACTCTTGCCGCCCTAGTTTCCGTCATACCGGTGTTATGTTCCCGGATTTTGTGTTGCTTACGCGGTTGGGTGATTTATGGGACCCCCTTGACAGTTCGCTTTGAATAAAACTCCTCCAGCAAAGCCCAACCTTGGTTTTACTATTTGCCTCACCACCACCTATACCCTTCCCTAGGGTCGGCCAACCCGAGGGTCATCTTTAGTTAGCCCCCCGGGCCAGTGCTTCTCTAAGTGCTGGTTCGAACCGGGCAGACTGCGGGACCACCTCAGGGTAACTCGAGGGCTGGTTTTACTCGTAGGCTGACCTATCCGGTGTTGCCCTGAGAACAAGATATGTGCAGCTCCTATCGGGATTGTCGGCGCATCGGGCGGCTTTGCTAGTCTTGTTTTACCATTGTCGAAATGTCTTGTAAGCCGGGATTCCGAGTCTGATCGGGTCTTCCTGGGAGAAGGTATATCCTTCATTGATCATGAGAGCTTATCATGGGCTAAGTTGGGACACCCCTGAAGGGTATAAACTTTCAAAAGCCGTGCCCGCGGTTATGTGGCAGATGGGAATTTGTTAATGTCCGGTTGTAGATAACTTGACACCAGATCTGAATTAATACGCATCAACCGCGTGTGTAGCCGTGATGGTCTCTTTTCGGCGGAGTCCGGGAAGTGAACACGGTTTTTGGGTTATGTTTGACGTAAGTAGGAGTTCAGGATCACTTCTCGATCATTGCTAGCTTCACGACCGTTCCGTTTTCTTCTCTTCTCGCTCTTATTTGCGTATGTTAGCCACCATATTTGCTTAGTCGCTGCTGCAACCTCACCACTTTACCCCTTCCTTTCCCATTAAGCTTTGCTAGTCTTGATACCCATGGTAATGGGATTGCTGAGTCCTCGTGGCTCACAGATTACTACAACAACAGTTGCATGTACAGGTTATGCGATGATCATGACACGAGCGCGATGTTTGCTTGTTTTGGAGTTCTGCTTCTGCTTCTCCTTCAATCAGGGGATAGGTTCCAGGTCGGCAGCCTGGGCTAGCAGGGTGGATGTCGTTTGAGTTTCTGTTTGTGTTTCATCCGTAGTCGGATGATGCTCTTATGTATTGTGATGTTGTATTCGTGTGGCATTGTATGCCTCTTGTATGTATCCCCATCTATTATGTAATGTTGATGTAATGATATCGACCTTGCAAAAGCGTTTCAATATGCGGTTCTATCCTTGGTGGGACCTTCGAGTCTCTTTAGGATAGTATCGCATAATGGGCGTGACAAGTTGGTAATCAGAGCCTCGACCGACCATAGGAGCCCCCTTGATTGTTGGCCGTTGTTGAGTCTAGAAGAAAACTATTTTTGAGTCTTAGGATTATATATATCGGAGAGTAGGATTCTTTTTACTCCTCAGTCCCTTTGTTGCTCTAGTGAGATCTCCTGACATAGATGTTTTGACTTTCCTCTCCTCAAATTTCACTAAAAAAAATTAGGATCACGTGGGTATCTTGGAATCGTCCCGATGGTTTTGTGACGAGAACATTGTTCTTGGTGCCTCCTGTCGTTTATGTGGCAGTGACCCAGGGAGTTGAGCTCTGAGGTGTTGTCGTCACAATTTTATCGTTGCAGTTCTGGAATACTTGAGTTTTGCCGACATCGGAAATCTCTTTTATGCAGTTGTTGGTGAGATAACCTCGACGCCACCCAGTACTAGGGCGGGAGTTCGGGAGTATTGCCATAGCTCGTATAACGGATGCTTTTCGAAGGTTGAGGTACACGATTTCCGGAGTTTTCTTGGTTATGTGTTGACAGATGGATACAAGTGGATGTAGGGATTGTTAGTTTGGGTGAGATATATTGCTTCCCCTGTATCCCCAACACCAGATTGCATAACCAGAAAGTTTCGGGAGTTTATAGGTGGGAATTCAAGTAGCTCCTAGAATATCTTTCCGACAGATGCATGATATGGGATTGGGTAAATCTCTATCATTTGTTCCGGCTTATTCTGCAAGCCAAATCCTTTGTTTTGTTTTATTTGTGGTATTCGAGTTGCTTCGATGTCAAGTGTTGAATCCATACATTCCCTAAATGGTGTTCTCATTGAGGTCGTCATGTTAATTCTTTTCCAACCGGCGTGTTTCTCTCCAAGTGGATCCGATCATTTCAACATTCGCGAGATCAATTCTAAGTTTTCTCAATGGTATCCATTCCATCTCCCCAAGTTGCCTTTGTTTTCCCGCCCTCCCACCCTTTTTCTTCAAGGACTCAGATATCTTAATCAAGTATCCATCTTATGGATGTGAAGTTTCTCCATTCTTTTCCTGTCAATGTTCTTATCCGGTGATTCTCAGAAAGATACTGACGGAGCTTTGAGTTCATCATTCTTCGTTATTTTTCTTCTCCGGTGGATTTAATCCAAGCTTCGATGTTGATCATATCTCTTCCTTTTGTTTCACATATCTTCCCATGTGAATTTCTTATCCAAGGCTCTCTTATTTATTCACCTCTGCCAGTTCATATCCGGAGTGTTGAAGGTATCTCAGAAGATTCGTGTTTCCATTCTCAATCTGTTCAAGTTATTTTGAGGCTCTTATCTCATTCAAGCCATTTAATTCGACCGGTGCAACCTCTCTTTAAAATTGTTCAACAGTGTTCTCTTTTGAGTGGGCCCTAACCCACAGGTCTTTTCCCAGGATCTTACCTGACTCTTCTAATTATTCCGGAGCTATTCTTAAATTCTTTTCAAGTGTGACGTAAGAATGGATCCCATCAGTCACATGCCTTCTCCAAGATTGCTTTCAAATTCTTTTCATTGTTGGCTCAACCTTTTCTGTTTTCATTCTTCCGGAGTATCTCAACAATTCATGGTGGTGTTTCTCGTCGTCATTCTCGGATTTTGAAGACCGAAGAAGAGTTCCTCTTAAATCCTTACCCGTTCTTCCAAAGATGCATAGTTCAAGTTCGATGCCATCCTCTCATAATTGTTTTTGATTGTGGGAATTCTTTTCACCCATCCGAAGCATTTCACGAGTTGTTTCCATTTCTTTCCTTCGAAGGCCATCATGTCATAATTCTTCATTCTCAGCGTGTAGTTATCGTTCTCCAAATCTTATCGGTGCATCATTCAAGTAACCTCTAATCAGTTCATGTTCTCTTTGTTCTCATGTATCTAAATCCCTTCAAGTATCTTCATTCGTTTTCAAATTCTTTCCGGTGAATTGTGCCCTTGCTACTTTCTTTTCCAAATTTTACGGTGGTTCGTTCAAGATTTCACTTCCTTTGTTATCATATCAATTCATTCGTTGTTTCCAAATCCCACCGGTGGTTCCATCAATACCTTCTCAAGTTTGCGCTATCTCTATCCTTAATCCCTCAAGAAGAATAAGTAGTATGAAAAATCCATTGCTTGTCATAAATTTAATTTGATGAAGGATAAGCATACAATAAATATTATTCTTATTTCCTCGAGGTGATTCCATTCTTTTCTTCGGAGAGTGTTCATGATGAAGTAATTCTGGTTTCTAGTGTTTCATCTTTTCTTTTTCCAGAGTTCCAAGTTTTCTCGGTTATATTGTCGCGAAGCTCCATCTAAATCATTGCAAGGCTTCACCTTGTGTTTTCAAGTTCTCTTTCTTTTTATCATCCTTTTATTACTGGAGTTCTTCATGGAGGCTCTACATGGTGGTTCATCAAGGATTCTTTTCATTCTTCAATTGTTCTTAATTTCTCTCGAAGTTATGACCCGCCAAGCTATACTAAAAAAACTAAATATGTTTCACAACACATGTTTTTCCTGAGGAGTTCGAGTATTCTTCTTTTTGCATTTCGAAGTGCAATTCCTTCTACCTTATCTTCGAGATGGTGTTATATCATTCTTGACAATTTCCATTCATGTTTCATGAGTCACATGCTGTCAAGAATGAGGTACTCTAAATCCATTAATCCCTCCATTGGAGTTATCTTGGTAAAGATTTCACCTAAAGCCTTCCCTAAGGAATGTTGCTATTATGGTGTTTATCAATGATCCAAGTTATCTCTATATCATCTTGGTGGAAGAAGTTTTTCATCTCCTTGTTGATCTCAATCCAATTAACTGTTTCCATCAATGGCCGGTTGTCACCTCATCATTTTGAGATGTTTGCCATAAGCCCACAACAAGCGTGTGCTTTTCCTTGTTGATTTTGCAACAACTCGATTCAATTCTTCTTTGCAAGGATGACTTCCAAGCTCATTTGTGGCAAAAGTTGGCATTTTCTACTCCATTCTGTTATTCCAATGATCTATCTTCTATTTTTTCATTACGGAGGCATTGTGATGTTGTGCTCTTCACCCGTCACCTCGTTTTGTGAGGATCGTGTTCTTTTCATGCTTATCCATTTAACCGACAATATGTGTTATCTCTTCAAGTTCTTTTCATCTTATCAAGTTTTCTTCTCTTTTCTATCGGAGTGCTGTCCATATTCTGTCATTCTTGTTCCTTGGCTATCTCATTATACCGAGGTGGTCATATTCTTTTTGTTCGTGAAGCTCTTATTTCCATGTCTTTCAACCTTCAAGTTCTCGTAATGTTCCTTGTTTATCTCGCTTCAGCCAGAGTGGTTCCAATTCCTTCTTCTCCATTGTACTTATCATTCATAGCTTTGCAACCTCCAAGGTTCACATGGTGTTCCTTGTTTCTATTTTCTACCGCAGTGCTCTCAATTGTGTTCAACTCCGTTGTGTTCTTTCTTTCAACTTTTCAACCTCTCAAAGTTCTTTGGGTTCACTCATTTGTCGAAGAAGCTACTTAGTCTCACCTCTTCTCTTCCTCTTACGTTTCCCTCCGGTGCCATCCTAGATCTCGGGACGAGATCCTCTCGTAGTGGTGGAGTGTTGTAACGCCCCGGATACAACTTTCAATATTCGTAACTCCAACTCTTGCCTTTTCCGGAGATGCGATATGATATTTCCTTCGTGGTTGGGTTTTGTCTTTTGTTTTGCATTTTGTTCATGTCATGCATCTTATCTCATAGCATCATGCGCATTGCATCTGCATGTTTTCACAAAGTTTGCATCCGCTCGTAGTTGTCGCGTCCCCCCTGCTTTCGTTGACCGTTTTGAGACCAACCTTGTTCTTCGTTTTCCCTCTTGCCTAAACCGGAGTCTCTTGGTATAGTGCACCGACCCCCTCTTTGCACAACCACCGACTCCCTCTTGCGCGTGTTCGAAAACTTCCCCGAACCCGACCCGCTCAGTCGTCACCGTTGGATTCAGATCATCCCCAAACATCTATAAAACATCTCCATTTTATTATTTGAACTTCCTACCTATTTATTTCTCGACCATCCGATTTAATCAGAGGGTCCAAACTTAGCCCTCATTTTCTATATATATATATATAGACCTATTTGCCTAACCCTAAAACCTAGGCTTCTTGTCCCATCACGCCGCCACCCGCTCAATCCCTATGTGGATCACCCACAGCCAACCACAATCCTCCCGTGCCTCCCTCGTTTTCCTCGGCGCCGCCGTCACACCGATCCTCTTCTTTGGGATCCACCCCTGTCCAACCATCACCCGGCCTCTGCTTGATCCACCCATCCAGCCTCGAGCCTCCTCTGCTTTGCGCCTCCCGAGCAGCAACCAGGAGCCTGAGCTCCATCTGCCACACCGCCGCAAGCCGCGGCCTCCCCGTCCACACCCGCTGTTGCTGCCTCCCCGACGCCGCTACTCTGCTCCTGCTCCCTGTCAAGCAGAGGACCGCGCCCTGCTTCCTCGTGCTCCGTCTCTGTCCCGTCGTCCAAGCCTAGAGCCCTGTCGACCTAGTCGTCCTTGCCTCCTCCACCGCGCCGGCGAGCGCGACGCCGGAGCACTGCAGGTCGCCGTGCCTCTGCCCGTCCTCCTCCTCTCGTTCCTTCTCGTCAGTTTCTTTCATGTAATTTCTCTAATGCCCAGGGAGCCATCACCGCATCGCCGGATCCTGTTCCTGTCGCCCATGGAGCTCCTGGAGGTTCTTGTCGCCTCCGCCTCGTTCCAGGGGAGGAAGCCCTCACGCCCGCGTTGACCTCTCCCCTCGCCAAGCTGCCGAGTCGCCCCGAGCGCCAAGTCCACTGCCCGCTGTCGTCTTCCCGGTGAACGTCGCACGCACCCCTGCCTCCTCTGCATTGCGCCGCTGCGCCTGGCCCTGCCTCGACCTGCTGTTGTTCCTTTTTCATAAACAAACAGCAGCAGCTCCCTCGTCGTCGCGTTGACCGCATCGAACCCGCGCCTGGGCCGTGTCTCGCGCAAGGCCTAGCGCGCCCCTGCCGGCCTCCCTCTCCACCAACCAGCCCATGAGGCCTGGTGAGCAGCCCCGCCCTCTGTATGCTCCTGTTGGGCCAGCCAGTTTCGGCCTGTGTTGTTTTTTTCCCTGAACGAATTTGCCAATTTATCCAATGAATTAACAGTTTTACAGAAAAACCCTCATGTTCATGCATTTAATATCTCACAAACCGTGCATCGGATTAAAATGGTTTAAACATGTAAATTGCTTAGAATTTTGTGTAGATTAATAATATGCCATTTTCATCCATGTTTAAAATGTTTAACTTGCTGTTTGTTTAAATTTGCTAATATGCCATGTTAAAATGATTTATTTCATAACTAAATAACCGTAGCTCGGTTTTAAATAAACTTTATATGTAAATGGGGTAAAAAAAATGCCTAGTTTAACATGGTGGCATTACTTTTCATTTTTAATAACGATAAAATATGTTTTAGCGCAGAACAGTACCAAATTCATAATTTGCATTTGAGGATTTTCCGGAATTGTTGGTTGTTGTTTCCGGCCTCATTTAAACTTTCCTAGATAGGTAGTTTTATTATGCTTCACCTCGTGCCATGTTTAACAACATTTAATATTGTTGAGTAGTTTAAACAAGATGAACTAAATAATTGTTGTGGTGTTTCATCAATATGCAACTCATTGCATATTGAGCTCCACTTAACTTGTAGTGTGGTTTGTTGCACTTTCCCATGCCATGCCTCATTAAACCGGACATGCATCATACTTGATTGTGCATCATGCCATGCTTATGTGATGGTTGTTTACCATGTTGTTTGTTTTCTTTCCGGTGTTGCTTCTTAGTTCCGGTAATGTTGCGATTGTGAGGATTCGTTCGACTACTCCCGTTCGTCTTCTTCATGGACTCGTTCTTCTTTCTAGCGGGATTTCAGGCAAGGTGACCATCACCTTGGATCTCATTACTATCATTGCTATGCTAGTTGCTTCGTTCTATCGCTATGCTGCGCTACCTATCGTTTGCTCTTCAAGCCTCCCAAATTGACATGTCAGCCTCTAACCTTTACACCCTTCCTAGCAAACCATTGCTTGGCTATGTTACCGCTTTGCTCAGCCCCTCTTATAGTGTTGTTAGTTGCAGGTGAAGTTGAAGATTGCTCCATGGTGGACAGGATTATGTTGGGATATCACAATATCTCTTATTTAATTAATGCATCTATATACTTGGTAAAGGGCGGAAGGCTCGGCCTTATGCCTGGTGTTTTGTTCCACTCTTGCCGCCCTAGTTTCCGTCATACCGGTGTTATGTTCCCGGATTTTGCGTTCCTTACGCGGTTGGGTGATTTATGGGACCCCCTTGACAGTTCGCTTTGAATAAAACTCCTCCAGCAAAGCCCAACCTTAGTTTTACCATTTGCCTCACCACCACCTATACCCTTCCCTTGGGTCGGCCAACCCGAGGATCATCTTTATTTAGCCCCACCGGTCTAGTGCTTCTCTAAGTGCTGGTTCGAACCGGGCAGACTGCAGGGCCACCTCGGGGCAACTCGAGGGTTGGTTTTACTCGTAGGCTGACCTATCCGGTGTTGCCCTGAGAACGAGATATGTGCAGCTCCTATCGGGATTGTCGGCGCATCGGGCGGCTTTGCTGGTCTTGTTTTACCATTGTTGAAATGTCTTGTAAACCGGGATTCCGAGTCTGATCGGGTCTTCCTGGGAGAAGGTATATCCTTCGTTGATCGCGAGAGCTTATCATGGGCTAAGTCGGGACACCCCTGCAGGGTATAAACTTTCGAAAGCCGTGCCCGTGGTTATGTGGCAGATGGGAATTTGTTAATGTCCGGTTGTAGATAACTTGACACCAAATCCGAATTAATACGCATCAACCGCGTGTGTAGTCGTGATGGTCTCTTTTCGGCGGAGTCCAGGAAGTGAACACGGTTTTTGGGTTATGTTTGACGTAAGTAGGAGTTCAGGATCACTTCTTGATCATTGCTAGCTTCACGACCGTTCCGTTTGCTTCTCTTCTCGCTCTTATTTGCGTATGTTAGCCACCATATTTGCTTAGTCGCTGTTGCAACCTCACCACTTTACCCCTTCCTTTCCCATTAAGCTTTGCTAGTCTTGATACCCATGGTAATGGGATTGCTGAGTCCTCGTGGCTCACAGATTACTACAACAACAGTTGCATGTACAAGTTATGCGATGATCATGACGCGAGCGCGATGTTTGCTTGTTTTGGAGTTCTTCTTCTGCTTCTTCTTCAATCAGGGGATAGGTTCCAGGTCGGCAGCCTGGGCTAGCAGGGTGGATGTCGTTTGAGTTTCTGTTTGTGTTTCATCCGTAGTCGGATGATGCTCTTATGTATTGTGATGTTGTATTCGTGTGGCATTGTATGCCTCTTGTATGTATCCCCATCTATTATGTAATGTTGATGTAATGATATCCACCTTGCAAAAGCGTTTCAATATGCGGTTCTATCCTTGGTGGGACCTCCGAGTCTCTTTAGGATAGTATCGCATATTGGGCGTGACACTAGGGTTCCACCCTACATCATATTGGATCACAGCAAGGTTGATCACGAATTTTGAGCCCCTACCCCCTCTTTTTCTAGCCTAATTTTTGTTGTGTTCTTCCCCAATTTCAAAAATCCCCACCAAAAATAGCCCCAATTTTTTTTGTGATTTGTCGGTTTCATGATGCTTTGTTGATTCTGATCCATGGATTTGCTTGGTTTCAAGTGGATATAGCATCTCCCCAAGTTTCCCAATCTTTCAACCACGGAATCTCCCCAATTTTGACCCCGAAATACCCATTTTCCACCCAAAATCGTGTCCCGAAACTCGGATCTCGAGTTGACCCAGTCCCACCGGACGACCGACGTTTTCTCGGACGTCCGACGCCCCCAGAACCATCGGACGACTGACACCTATCGGACGTCTGACACCCCCGATCCAGAACGAAAACATCGGATTTTCAGTCTTTTCCGGCCGTCCGTCCCGCGCTCCAGCCATCGGTCGTCCGACCATTATCGGATGTTCGACCATTATTGGACGTCCGACACTTGTAGATATCAACTTCGGCTGATTTTTGTTTTGCCCATAACTAATTCATCCGAACTCCGATTTTGACGTTCTTTAGCTTGTTTTGAAGTTATTGACATCCTCCATCCCACAAAAATACCTCCAACATCATTTGACTCATCAAATTTCTGTAACTTTGGCATCTTTGCCTAGGGCCACCACCATATCATCTGCATTACCACCACCGACTTCCGCAACCTAACCATTTTTTATCCATATAGCATTAGTGATTCGAGTCTCCTAAGGTGTTTCGGCTACTTAGGGACGGTTACTTCTTCATCAACCACCTCCATTTCCGCATAGGCTTACCCGCCATATAATTTTTGCCACCCCAACTTAATCCAATGTTGTTTGAGCTTGTTTGAGTTGTGGCTTCTCTTCTAAGGTGTTTCGGCTACTTAGGGACGACAACTTCAACTTCGACTCACATAACCCATCATTCCACTTCTGCATTGCCAAGTGCAAACCACCACCGCATTTCCACTACCACCATTTGACATTTGACGTCCGATATTTTGAGTTCATGGTTTTTCCGTTTCCTTAGGTGTTTTGGCTAATTAGGAACGGTTCTACATCAAGAACACCACCACTCATCATCGCCACAAGGTCACCATCAAACATAAGGACGGTAACCTCGACGACATAATTGTACATTCATTCTTGCCATTTCATTAATAACCCCTAGCCCATTTTGCATCACTAACCTATCGAGACTAGTCTTTGAGTATTGTCGCCAAGTGCTATCAAGGCATCTTCGTCTTTGGACGTACGACATCTTCACCTACTTCCCACGGGTTCGCCTACATCGACATCTTCAACAACAAGGCGACCACCTACAAGCGAGGGCGACACTGCCATCTTCGGAAGCCCCTCAAGGAAGATGGCCGAGCATGGGAAATTCCATTCGGTCATGGAGACGAGCTACAAGCTGCCACATCATATGGGCCTCCTACAACACGGCGGTGACAAGACGGTCGAGCAAGGGCCATCCCCTTCGACCACAGCGACGAGCATGAACCTCTTCAACAACATGAAGACAGCGCCCATATTGGATACATACTCCGAGTCAAGCTACGCGAGCGCACATGATACCTTCTCTATCTCGGAGGAGAGTGATGATTTGCCACTTCCTACGACATTCATCTTTGGAGGCGTTATGGAGGAGGAGGTTGAGCATGGGACTATCCCTTCAACCAAGGCGTCTATAGGAGTCGAGCATGGAGACATTTCCACCTACATCTCTCCGACACCCACAAATGACGAGATGCCCCAATTGCCATGTGAGGAGAGCCACTACCACATGAGCGACATGAGTGACTCCACCATATGTTACATGGAGAGCATTTCCAATGAGAGGATGAGTGTGACCACCACTAGCCCCACACATGAGAGCATGCCACACATCCTATGTGAGGTTGAGAGCCATTTGAGTGACTCCACCAACCATATGAGTGAGAGCATCCCTGAGGGAGTGAGTGAGCCACAACACTTAGCAAGTGACGTAGTTGACACGGCATGTGAGGCCACTATGATTTCTAATGACTTACCCCCTACTCAGAGTGTGTTTTCCTTTTTGGGGCTAGATCTCCAACAAGATGAAACGCCAATCCTCGATGAGTCAATACCTCCAATGGGCAAACCGATGGCCATTGTGGAAGAAGACGCACCCCCCACATGGTACCATCAAGTTGCAACCTCACCTACAACACATGAGCGACGCTCCAAAGGTAACATAGGTGACGGTACTTCGCTTGTCCCACTAGTGGACTATCTTGCAAATGATTGCTTGCATGATGTTGATCACCTTATGGATTCATCACATACTATGTCTTGTTTCGATATGCCAGCCATTTATGATGAATATGATGATGAGCATGTCGAATTGCCTAGTTGTGATGCATTGCTTCATAGGATATCATGTGAAAATTTTATTGGTCACATCATGTTTGATAATCCTTTGAACTTGTCATATGCTATGAGGGAGATCTCCCATATTGCATCATTTCAATCTCAACAGAGTGACTATGCATGCCCCATTAAAATAAATCCTATTTTCACTTATGGCATAGATGACAAGGTCATGTTTATTGGAATGTGTTTCTCTAGTGATGATATTGCTAAGCTTCCTTTACATCATTTGCACTATTCATCTAATATCCCATGCCATAATCACATAGAACCAAATATGCTTTGTTTTGGATGTTGTCAATATTCTCCATGTGATGTTTCCATTAATGCTCATGAGGAGACCCCCATAGTTTCCTCATACATACTAGGAGATCTTGACGCGTTCCATAACTTGCATGATTACCATGATTGTGTGCACCATATGCATTCCATAAATAACAATAATCTACATATTTCTCGTGATGCATTACAAAATTTGAGTATCCATTATGCTATATATAATAACAAACCTCTCATTATGGATGACATGTTTCTATATCACGCATCTCATCTATTTGAGCATTGGATATTTTGAGCTAACCAACACATGCACGTTCGCATCATGATGGATGATGTGTACATCTACCACGCACACACAATTTTCCCTTTGCCTTTGTTTTGTGTAGGTACTCACGTATACTCATCAACCTCTCAATCCCAAGAGTTGAAGAACAACGACGATTTGGGATCCCGTG
Source organism: Triticum dicoccoides (assembly GCF_002162155.2). Classification (NCBI taxonomy): domain Eukaryota; kingdom Viridiplantae; phylum Streptophyta; class Magnoliopsida; order Poales; family Poaceae; genus Triticum; species Triticum dicoccoides. Next base: position 327,266,144 of record NC_041383.1, on the reverse strand, counting down.
GATTGCCCTTACCACCGTTCACTTCGCGCAACGACTACGTGCATTTATTTTATTTAGCTCTCACACGGCTATGGTCTATTTACCATTTTTCAACTTATGCTCATTTTACTGTGTTCACTTTGCATGTTATACTTGCTTCTATGCTTTTGCCATGCAATGGTGACCCTTGCTTGCATCTATCCATGATTCTCCATTATGCTACTCCTATGTGTATTTGCATGCTTGGTGGAGATACTAGTAGCTATTGCCACGATTTCTTTGTGCCCCATGCTATTGATGCTTGTTGTGTTGGGAGATCCATGATGTCCCATTGCTATTCACATATGGCCTCTCGCCAATACATTGATGATATTTTGCTCATATCTTGCTTTCATGCTTGTGATATCTCATGTGCATTATTCATGACCACTATTTGCAAACATGACATGCTTGTCGTGATTCCCTCTAGTACGTTGCATCTTCACACTACTAGCTTGCTTGACTTGATCACTATGATTGCTTGCTTTGTCGCATCACCCATGTTCCATTCTTACTCGCTTACTTGGGTTGATGACATATATGTTCATGCCTCTCACATGATATATCTTGATCATTGTCTCTTGTATCCATTAGTTGCCTCTCTCATATCCACTTGTATTGAGTGCAACCATACTATGATTATTGATCTTGGAGACTTTGACACCTTACTTGTCATGTGTGCTTGTTTGATTGAGACTATTGTATTTGGTTGTTCTCGCATCATATGCCTCCATGCTATGAAATACTCCCTTGTCCGTTATTATGATGAGCATGATGCATACACTTGTTGGGTATCTTACCACACGAATGATAGGTTTTGCACTTCCGCTAAACCTCATTTGTTTTTCCGAGTGTTTGCCATGTTCTTTCGGTTTGAAGGATTCACAAGGTGGCACTATCACGAGACATATTGGTCATGCAAAGGTCTACATGATGCGCGACACCAACATTTTCGGCATCCTCATAAAAGTGAACTCCTTCCCTTTGAGCCATCCTCACATATGCATATTGGATGGGTCATTCTTTCATTGTTCTCTCCTTCATCTTATCTACATGTTACATCTGTTGGATGTAGGAGCAACATTGGAGATGGACCCGTTGGACCTTCAAGTTGAGGAGCGCTCGCACTTATTGGATGCACCTTCGAACCTCCACTCATTCCACGATGTCGAGCATTGGTACATCAACACTCCATTGACACATTGCACTACCATATCCATATTTGTTGATTGTGATCCCACATGTCATACTCGATGGACATATCATACTCAGCACAAGTTTGCACCCTATGCATGGATTGACTTGCATTATGACTGCCTTGTTGCATCTTGTATTTCATTGTCGTCCATGATATATGATCTTGTGCACTTCCTTAGCAAATTTGTTGTGATCTTTCTTGGTGGCATATTCATACATCATGATCATATTGCCCACTATCATTTGCATGATCACATAGTCACTTTTGAGCACCAATTACCATGTTCATGCTTTTGATACACGATCACATTATGACATCATCTTGCACAAATTTTCCCTCATGAATGCTTTACATATCATTCTACATCATCTTCATAAGCTGCATGCGCTTTGTCATGAACAATCTTGCCGAACGGTCTCATACTTACTTGATGGACACTTTGTGTGTGCTAACCATTGTATTTCCGAGTGTCGCTTGTGTTTTCTCTTTTTGCATGTCTATCACTCCGGAGACAACTTGGAGTACTTGGATTGCACCATGTATTCACCTTCATCCAACTACAAGTCGGTCCACGACAACCGTTTCCATGGTGATGAGGATCACGATCCGAGGTTGGATCTTTCTGGGGGGAGATGATGCGGAGCATCCTACGATCATCCCCATGTACACTGCGTCTATTCTCCAAGCCCCAAGAGGACATACGATGAGACCTCGACCATACACCATTGGACACAAGGTGAACTTGCTTCTCTCCGAACCTTCACTTTCCACATGTGAGATATGGCTACTACCTCAAATATATGTGCTATGCCTGACCAGGAACCAAGAGGAAGGCCATGGAACAACTAGGATCATTGGACAAGATGGCGAGGACACCAAGTGCGAGGAACAAGAGGAAGAGCTGCTGGGAAGCTACGGCGCTCGGACGTCCGACGCCTGGAGACTCGACCATCTAGATTGACTCCAGCCCAGGCAACCTACAGCGCCCGGACGACCGTCAGACACCGAACGTCCGACACTCATCAGTGCCCGGACAACTAACGCCGACCGGTCGTCCGGCACTACCGAACCAGAGACAAAACATCAGAAGCCCAAAGACTTTCGGACTACCGGACGCCCACGGGCGACCGGACGACCGATAGCCGTCGGACGTCTGATGCCTGTCTGCGCAAGTGTTTTGGGTCGAAGCCCATGTACTCCCCAATTACCCCTTCGTGGCCCTAGACTATATATACTCATCCACCACCTCCTAGTTAGGGTTAGCAATGGTTTATTTCATTTGTGAGATAGAGCTTTGCTCATCCATCTGGATCTACTCCATTCGAGAGAGACCGCTCCCTCTTCGGAGAAGATCCACCTTGGATTCAAGACCCCTTCATGGGAAGACCCCTCAAGACCTCCTCATGGAGATGTACTAGTTGCCACTTGTATCGTCCCTTGTTGATTGTGGATCGTGTAACTCTTTGTGTTTCGAGAATATCACACATGTGTAATCGAATCTTGTTGGTTTGAGTGATTTCTATCCTCGTGTTTTCCCTCGTGTTCTTCGTGTTCTTGGTAGGATCCACTCCAATCGTGAAAGATCGGACATCTAGGGTTTCACCCTACATCATCTTGGATCAGAGCAAGGTTGATCACGAATTTGGAGCCCCTACCCCCTCTTTTTCTTGCCTAATTTTTGTTGTGTTCTTCCCCAATTTTGAAAATCCCCCAAAAAATAGCCTCAATGTTTTTTTGTGATTTGTTAATTTGATGATCTTTTGTTGATTTTGATCCATGGATCTGCTTGGTTTCAAGTGGATCTAGCATCTCCCCAGGTTTCCCCATCTTTCATCCATGAAATCTCTCCAATTTTGACCCCAAAATACCCATTTTCCGCCCAAAATCGCGTCCCTGAAACTCGCATCTCGAGTTGACCTAGACCCACCGAACGAACGACGTTTTCTCGGACGTCTGTCGCCCCCAGAACCATTGGACGACCGACACTTATCGGACGTCCGACACCCCCAATTTAGAATGAAAACATCGGATTTCCAGTCTTTTCCAGACGTCCGTCCCGCGCTCCAGCCATCGTTCGTCCGAGCATTATCGGACGTCCGACACGTGTAGATATCAACTTTGGCTGATTTTTGTTTTGCCCATAACTAATTCATCTGAACTCTGATTTTGACGTTCTTTAGCTTGTTTTGAAGCTATTGACATCCCCCATCCCACAAAAATACCTCCAACATCATTTGACGCCATCAAATTTTTGTAACTTTGGCATCTTTGCCTAGGGCCACCACCATATCATCCGCATTACCACCAGCGACTTCCACAACCTAACCCTTTTTTATCCATATAGCATTAGTGGTTGCTTGAGTAGTGATTCGAATCTCCTAAGGTGTTTTGGCTACTTAGGGACGATTACTTCTTCATCAACCACCTCCATTTCCGCATAGGCTTACCCGCTATATACTTTTCGCCACCCCAACTTAACCCAATGTTGTTTGAGTTGTGGCTTGTGTCTCTTAAGGTGTTTTCGCTACTTAGGGACAACAACTTCAACTTCGACTCGCGTAACCCATCATTCCACTTCCGCAGTGCCGAGTGCGAACCACCACCGTATTTCCGCTACCACCATTTGACATTTGACGTTTGAGATTTTGAGTTCGCATTTTTTTCCTTTTCTAAGGTGTTTTGGCTAATTAGGAATGGTTCTACATCAAGAACACCGCCACTCATCATCGCCACGAGGTCATCATTGTACATATGGACGGTAACCTCGACGACATCATTGTACATTCATTCTTGCCATTGCATTGATAACCCCTAGCCCATTTTGCGTCGCTTGCCTGTCGAGACTAGCCTTTGAGTATTGTCGGCAACGTTATTTGTGCACATTAGTGATCATTGGTCTACACCTTCCATTGCATACATACCATATCATATTGGTATCATCTTGGTATCATATCATATCTTGTGTCACAAGATTGTTCCCACATATATGCAATTGCTATCTTGGTTTGTGCATTGTGCAAAAGTGGCCAAAAAAAGAAAATAAAAAAACAGAGAGAAAAAGAATAAGCTTGTAAGCAAAGAAAAAGAGAGAAAAGAAGCTTGTAAGCAATAGACATAGCATCATACCACATTGCATATAAGATTGTCATATCCGATCATCTTGGATCATCTTGAGAGGAACACCGGGAACCATACAAACATAGCATACTTGGGATAGAAAGTTTATCCATTTTGCATCTTATAGGTTGTGCACAAGTGTCGTATCCGCCTATTAAGCAATCGTGCTAGCGTCTCTCTTGAGTTGTGCAACACAAGCGTTTTGCGTGGATTCCACATTTTGTGCTCATTCCTTGGTTGCACGACCCCATTTATCTATTCGTGTGTGTGTTTCCGTGTGCCACCCATTGCTATTGGTCTACTTGTTTCGCTTGCGAATTTGTGAATCTCTTTCAACATTATTGACTCTTGCTAAAAATTTGCATCAAATTTTTGTGCCACTATCCTCACTGAGCTCCACCGTAAGCTTTATTTGTGTAGGTGTGAGAAATCGATGAGATCGATACCAATTGTGCTATTTCCTTGTTACATCATTGAGCGATCACTGATCCATTCTCAACATCGGTTAAGGTACATTAGGTATAGTTCTCTCCTTTATTCAAATCATATTTGCTCAAGTCTTGTGATGGATAGGTAAGGCATTTCATCTCCGATCTTCGACAACAACAAGGGCGCGTACAACTACAAGAACAAAACTCCCAACTTTGGACTACAATGAGCCATGCAAGGCCTCGAGAACATCGCCACCGACTTACGACAATCCGAAGCAAGGCAAAGGGACTACATCGGCAACTTGTTCGACTACAACAACAAACACATGGAGGAGCTACGACAAATGTTGGTCAACCACAAGTCTTCTTCCCCTTCATCATCTTCAAGGCGGCGACATTCAAGCCACAAGTCCTCGGAGTGCAAAAATGTTGCAAGTGCAAGTCGTCCACGTCCACATCTACACGGCGATCATCATGATCAACATCGTCATGAAGGGCAAGTCACCTCCAAGCATCATGTGCACAACGACGACAAACGACATCTACTACGAGCTCAAGCACGACAACGACACCATGATCATGAAGACGCTCAACACGCACAAACCTACAAGTCTGAACAAGCTCTACTACATGCCAAGGCCAAGCTTCAAGAGCACAAGAGAAGACCGTGAGACAAGCACCACCAAGAGCAAGCTACGGCTACCACCACCACTTCGGCATCTTCGCCAAGTGCTATCAAGGCATCTTCGCCTTTGGACGTATGACATCTTCGCCTACTTCCCACGGGTTTGCCTACATCGACATCTTCCATAACAAGGCAACCACCTACAACCGAGGGCGACACTTCCATCTTCGGAAGCCCCTCAAGGAAGATGGCCGAGCATGTGAAATTCCCTTCGGTCATGAAGACGAGCTACGAGGTGCCACATCATATGGGCCTCATACAAAAGGACAGTGACAAGATGGCCGAGCAAGGGCCATCCCCTTCAACCACGAAAACGAACATGAACCTCTTCAACAACATGAAGATGGCGCCCATATTGGATTCATACTCCGAGTCAAGCTACACGAGCGCACATGAGACCTTCTCTTTGATCTTGGAGGAGAGTGATGATTTGCCACTTCCTACGACATTCATCTTTGGAGGCGTTATGGATGAGGAGGTTGAGCATGGGACTATCCCTTTAACCAAGGCGGCTATAGGAGTCGAGCATGGAGACATTTCCACCTACATCTCTCCGCCGCCCAGAAATGACGAGATGCCCCAATTCCCATGTGAGGAGAGCCACTACCACATGAGCGACATGAGTGACTCCACCATACGTTACATTGAGAGCATTTCCTATGAGAGGATGAGTGTGACCACCACTAGCCCCACACATGAGAGCATCCCACACATCCTTTGTGAGGTTGAGAGCCATTTGAGTGACTCCACCAACCATATAGTGAGAGCATCCTTGAGGGAGTGAGTGGGCCACAACACTTAGCAAGTGAGGTAGTTGACATGGCATGTGAGGCCACTATGATTTCTAACGACTTACCCCTACTCCGAGTGTGTTTTCCTTTTTGGTGCTAGATCTCCAACAAGACAAAAAGCCAATCCTCAATGAGTCCATACCTCCAATGGGCAAACCGATGGCCATGGTGGAAGAAGATGCACCCCCGACATGGTACCATCAAGTTGCAACCTCACCTACAACACATGAGCGACGCTCCAAAGGTAACATAGGTTACGGTACTTTGCTTGTCCCACTAGTGGACTATCTTACAAATGATTGCTTGCATGATGTTGATCACCTTATGGATTCATCGCATACTATGTCGTGTTTCGATATGCCAGCCATTTATGATGAATATGATGATGAGCATGTTGAATTGCCTAGTTGTGATGCATTGCTTCATAGGATCTCATTTGAAAATTCTATTGGTCACATCATGTTTGATAATCCTTTAAACGTGTCATATGCTATGAGGGAGATCTCCCATATTGCATCATTTCAATCTCAACAGAGTGATAATGCATGCCCCATTAAAATAAATCCTATTTGCACTTATGGCATAGATGACAAGGTCATGGTTATTGAAATGTGTTTCTCTTGTGATGATATTACTAAGCTTCCTTTACATGATTTGCGCAATTCATCTAATATCCCATGCCATAATCACATAGAACCAAATATGCTTTGTTTTGGATGTTGTCAATATTCTCCATGTGATGTTTCCATTAATGCTCATGAGGAGACCCCCATAGTTTCCTCATACATACTAGGAGGTCTTGATGCATTCCATAACTTGCATGATTACAATGATTGTGCACCATATGCATTCCATGAATAACAATGCTCTACATATTTCTCGTGATGCATTACAGAATTTGAGTATCCATTATGCTATACATAATAACAAACCTCTCATGATGAATGACATGTTTCTATATCACGCATCTCATCTATTTGAGCATTGGATATTTTGTGCTAACCAACACATGCACGTTCGTATCATGATGGATGATGTGTACATCTACCACACACACACAATTTTCCCTTTGCCTTTGTTTTGTGTAGGTACTCATGTATACTCGTCAACCTCTTAATCCCAAGAGTTGAGGAAGCGAGCTCTTTAGAGCAACGACGACTCGGGATCCCGTGGATTTCCCTTACCACCGTTCTCTTTTCGCAACGACTACGCGCATTTCTTGTACTTGGCTCTCACACGGCTATGGGCTATTTACCATTTGTCAACTTATGTTCATTTTACCGTGTTCACTTTGCATGTTATACTTGCTTCTATGCATTTGCCATGCAATTGTGGCCCTTGCTTGCATCTACCCATGATTCACCATTAGGCTACTCCTATGTGTATTTGCATGCTTGGTGGAGATACTAGTAGCTATTGACACGATTAGTTTGTGCCGCATGTTATTGATGCTTGTTGTGATGGGAGAGTCATGATGTCCCATTGCTATTCACATATGGCCTCTCACCAATACATTGATGAAATTTTGCTCATATCTTGCTTTCATGCTTGTGATATGTCATGTGCATTATTCATGACCACTATTTGCACACATGACATGCTTGCCATGATTCCCTCTAGTATGTTGCATCTTCACACTACTAGCTTGCTTGACTTGATCACTATGATTGCTTGCTTTGTCGCATCGCCTTGTTCCATTCTTACTCGCTTTCTTGGGCTGATGACATATATGTTCATTCCTCTCACATGACATATCTTGATCATTGTCTCTTGTGTCCATTAGTTGCCTCTCTCATATACACTTGTATTGAGTGCAACCATACTATGCTTATTGATCTTGGAGACTTTGACACCTTACTTATGATGCATGCTTGTTTGATTGAGCTTATTGTATTTAGTTGTTCTCGCATCATATGCCTCCATGCTATGAAATTCTCCCTTGTCCTTTCTTATGATGAGCATGATGCATACACTTGTTGGGTATCTTACCACACGAATGATAGGTTTTGCACTTCCGCCGCTAACCTCATTTGTTTTTCCGAGTGTTTGCCATGTTCTTTCGGTTTGAAGGATTCACAAGGTGGCACTATCACGAGACGTATTGGTCATGCAAAGGTCTACATGATACGCGACACCAACATTTTCGGCATCCTCATAAAAGTGAACTCCTTCCCTTTGAGCCATCCTCACATATGCATATTGGATGGGTCATTCTTTCATTATTCTCTCCTTCATCTTATCTACATGTTACATCTATTGGATGTAGGAGCAACATTGGAGATGGACCCTTTGGACCTTCAAGTTGAGGAGCGCTCGCACTTATTCGATGCACCTTCGAACCTCCACTCATGCCACGATGTCGAGCATTGGTACATCAACACTCCATTGACACATTGCACTACCATATCCATATTTGTTGATTGAGATCCCACATGTCATGCTCGATGGACATATCATACTCAGCACAAGTTTGCACCCTATGCATGGATTGACTTGCATTATGACTGCCTTGTTGCATCTTGTATTTCATTGTCATCCATGATATATGATCTTGTGCACTTCCTTAGCAAATTTGTTGTGATCTTTCTTGGTGGCATATTCATACATCATGACCATATTGCCCACTATCATTTGCATGATCGCATAGTCACTTTTGAGCACCAATTACCATGTTCATGCTTTTGATACACGATCACATTATGACATCATCTTGCACAAATTTTCCCTCATGAATGCTTTACATATCATTCTACATCATCTTCATAAGCTTCATGCGCTTTGTCATGAACAATCTTGCCGAACAGTCTCATACTTACTTGATGGACACTTTGTGTGCGCTAACCATTGTATTTCCGAGTGTCGCTTGTGTTTGCTCTTTTTGCATGTCTATCACTCCGGAGACAACTTGGAGTACTTGGATTGCACCATGTCTTCACCTTCGTCCAACTACAAGTCCGTCCACGACAACCGTTTCCATGGTGATGAGGATCACGATCTGAGGTCGGATCTTTCCCAAGGGGGGGGGAGATGATGCGGAGCATCCTACGATCATCCTCATGTACACTGTGTCTACCTCTCCAGGCCCGAAGAGGACATACGATGAGACCTCGACCATACACCATTGGACACAAGGTGAACTCGCTCATCTCCGAACCTTCACTTTGCACATGTGAGACATGGCTACTACCTCAAATTTATGTGCTATGCCTGACCAGGAACCAAGAGGAAGGCCATGGAACAACTAGGAGCATTGGATAAGACGGCGAGGACACCAAGCGCGAGGAAGAAGAACAAGAGAAAGAGTTGCTGGGAAGCTACAGTGCTCGTACATCTGACAGCCACCGGACGACCGATGATCTCCGAACCGCCTGGAGACTCCGCCAGCCAGGTCGACTCCAGCCATGGCAACCTATAGCGCCCAGATGACCGCCAGACACCAGACATTCGACTCTCATCAGTGCCCGGACGACCGACGCCGACCGGACGTCCGGCACTACCGGACCAGAGCCAAAACATCGGAAGTCTGAAGACTTCCTGACGACCGGACGCCCACGAGCGACCAGACGACCGACACCCATCGGACGTCCGATGTCTGTCTGAGCATAGTGTTTTGGGCCGAAGCCCATGTACTCCCCACTTACCCCTTCGTGGCCCTAGACTTTATATACTCCTCCACATCCTTCTAGTTAGGGTTAGCAATGGTTTAGCTCATTTGTGAGATAGAGCTTTGCTCATCCATCCGGATCTACTCCATTCGAGAGAGACCACTCCCTCTTTGGAGAAGATCCACCTTGGATTCATGACCCCTTCATGGGAAGACCCCTCAAGATCTCCTCATGGAGATGAACTAGTTGCCACTTGTATCGTCCCTTGTTGATTGTGGATCATGTAACTCTTTGTGTTTCGAGAATCTAACACATGTGTAATCGAATCTTGTTGGTTTGAGTGATTTCTCTCCTCATGTTTTTCCTCATGTTCTTCGTGTTCTTGGTAGGATCCACTCCAATCGTGAAAGATCGGACATCTAGGGTTCCACCCTACATCAATCTTGTTTAATGCGACACGGTTATTCATTTAAGTCTGAGAATAATGGTTGCTCTATTTATATGACTAATATCTTGTATGGTCATGCACCTTTGATGAATGGCCTATTCTTGTTGAATCTTGATTGTAGTGATACAGCTATTCATAATATTGATGCCAAAATATGCAAAGTTGATAATCATAGTGCAACATACTTGTGGCACTGCCGTTTAGGTCATATTGGTGTAAAGCGCACGAAGAAACTCCATGCGGATGGACTTTTGGAATCACTTGATTATGAATCATTTGATACTTGCGAACCATGCCTCATGGGTAAGATGACTAAAACTCCGTTCTATGGAACAATGAAGTGATCTAATGAATTATTGGAAATAATACATATCGATGCATGCGGTTCGATGAGTGTTGAGGCACGCGGCGGGTATCATTATTTTCTAACCTTCACAGATGATTTGAGTAGGTATGGGTATATCTACTTTATGAAACACAAATCTGAAACATTTGAAAAGTTCAAAGAATTTCAGAATGAAGTGGAGAATCATCATAACAAGAAAATAAAGTTTCTATGATCTTATCGCGGAGGCGAATATTTGAGTTACGAGTTTGGCCTTCATTTAAAACAATGTGGAATAGTTTCATATTCACGCCACCTCGAACACCACAGCGTAATGGTGTGTCCGAATGCTGCAACCGTACTTTATTAGATATGGTGCATTCTATGATGTCTCTTACCGATTTACCACTATCATTTTGGGGTTATGCATTAGAGACAGCCTCATTCACGTTAAGTAGGGCACTGTCTAAATCGGTTGAGATGACACCGTATGAACTATGGTTTGGCAAGAAACCTAAGCTATCATTTCTTAAAGTTTGGGGATGTGATGCTTATGTCAAAAGGCTTCAGCCTGATAAGCTCAAACCCAAATCGGAGAAGTGTGTCTTCATAGGATACCCTAAGGAAACTATAGGGTACACCTTCTACGCAGATTCAAAGGCAAGATCTTTGTTGCCAAGAATGGGTCCTTTCTAGAGAAGGAGTTTCTCTCGAAAGAAGTGAATGGGAGGAAAGTAGAGCTTGAGGAGGTGATTGTACCTTATCTCGAATTGGAAAGTAGCACACTAGGGAAAAACGTTTATGTGATGCCTACACCAACTAGAGAGGAAACTAATGATGATGATCATAAAATTCAGATCAAGTTACTACTGAACTTCGTAGGTTGACTAGAACACGTTTTGCACCAGAGTGGTACGGTAATCCTGTCCTGGAAGTCATGTTATTAGACCATGGCGAACCTACGAACTATGAAGAAACTATGATGAGCCCAGATTGCGATAAATGGCTTGAGGCCATGAAATCTGAGATAGGATCCATGTATGAGAACAAAGTGTGGACTTTGGTGGACTTGCCCGATAATCAGTAAGCCATTGACAATAAATGGATCTTTAAGAAGAACACATACGCTAATGGTAATGTCACTATCTACAAAGCTCGACTTGTCACAGAAGGCTTTCGACAAGTTCAAGGGGTTGACTACGATGAGACTTTCTCACCCATAGCGATGCTTAAGTCTGTCCGAATCAAGTTAACAATTGCCGCATTTTATGATTATGAAATCTGGTAGATGGACGTCAAAACTGCATTCGTTAATGGATTTTTTTAAAGAAGAGTTGTATATGATGCAACTAGAAGGTTTTGTCAATCCTAAAGGTGCTAACAAAGTGTCCAAGCTCCGGCATATGGTTTTATACAGACTTACGGTGAAGCCTATATTTACAAGGAAGTGAGTGAGAGCTCTGTAGCATTTTTGATATTATATGTGGATGACATATTGCTGACTGGAAATGATGTAGAATTTCTGGATAGCATAAAAGGATACTTGAATAAGAATTTTTCAATGAAAGACCTCGGTGAAGCTGCTTATATATTGAGCATCAAGATCTATAGGGATAGATGGAGACGCTTAATAGGACTTTCACAAAGCACATACCTTGACAAAGTTTTTAAGAAGTTCAAAATGGATCAGTCAAATAAAGGGTTCTTGCCTGTATTGCAAGGTGTGAAGTTGAGTAAGACTCAAAGTCCAACCATGGCAGAAGATAGAGAGAGAATGAAAGTCATTCCCTATGCCTCAGCCATAGGTCCTATAAAGTATGCCATGCTGTGTACCAGACATGTTGTGTGCCTTGCCATGAGTTTGTCAAGGGGGTACAATAGTGATCCAGGAGTGAATCACTGAACAACGGTTAAAATAATCCTTATGTACCTAAAGAGGACTAAGGAAATGTTTCTTGGTTATGGAGGTGATAAAGAGTTCGTCATAAAGGATTACGTCGATGCAAGCTTTGACAGCGATCTGGATGACTCTAAGTCTCAATCTGGATACATATTGAATGTGGGAGCAACTAGCTAGAGTAGCTCCATGGAGAGCATTGTAGACATAGAAATTTGCAAAATACATATGGAGCTGAATGTAGCAGACCCGTTGACTAAACCTCTATCGCGGGCAAAATATGATCAGCACCAGGACTCCATGGGTGTTAGATTCATTACAATGTAATCTAGATTATTGACTCTGGTGCAAGTGGGAGACTAATGGAAATATGCCCTAGAGGCAATAATAAAGTTGTTATTATTATATTTCCTTGTTCATGATAAAGATTTATTATTCATGCTAGAATTGTATTGATTGGAAACTTAAATACATGTCTGGATACATAAACAAATGTTGTGTCCCTACTGAGCCTCTACTAGAGTAGCTCATTGATCAAAGATGGTTAAGGTTTACAAACCATGGACATGTGTTGTCACTTAATAACGAGATCACATCATTAGGAGAATGATGTGATGGACAAGACCCATCTGTTAGCTTTGCATATGATCGCTCATTTTATTGCCACTGCTTTCTTAATGTCAAATACATATTCCTTCGACCATGAGATCATGCAACTCCCGGATACTGGAGGAATAACTTGTGTGCTATCAAACGTCACAACGTAAATGGGTGATCATAAAGATGCTCTACAGGTATCTCCGAAGGTGTCTGTTGAGTTGGCATGTATCAAGATTGGGATTTGTCACTCCGTGTATCGGAGAGGTATCTCTGGGCCCTCTCGGTAATACACATCACAAGAAGCTTGCAAGCAAGGTGACTAAGGAGTTAGTTACGAGATGATGTTTTACGGAACGAGTAAACAGACTTGCCAGTAACGAGATTGAACTAGGTATAGAGATACCAACGATCGAATCTAGGCAAGTAACATACCGACAGACAAAGGGAATTGTGTATGTTGTCATAAGGTTCGACCAATAAAGATCTTTGTATAATATGTAGGAACCAATATGGATATCTAGGTCCCACTATTGGTTATTGACCAGAGAGGTGTTTCGGTCATGTCTTCATCATTCTCGAACCCGTAGGGTCCGCACGCTTAACGTTCGTTGATGATATAGTATTATATGAGTTATGTGAATTGGTGACCGAATATTGTTCGGAGTCCTGGATGAGATCACAGACATGACGAGGAGCTCAGGAGGTAAAGATTGATATATAGGACGATGCTATTTGGTCACCGAAAAGGTTTCAGAGTGTACCGGGTAATCATCGGATCACCGGAAGGGGTTCCGCGAAGCCCCGGGCGGTTAATGGGCCATCGGGGCCCCACAACAAGTAAATATTTTGTTTGGAGGTAAGAAACTTGCGATATTGAGGGGAGCACACCAGCCCACAAGGGGGTGGCACGCCCCTCCTATGGCCGCGGGCCTTGGGGAGAAAAGGAAGGGCGGGAATCGCCCTCCCCCTGCCTTCCCTCTCCTCCCCTTTCCTTTCCCCTTGTGCAAACAAGGAAGGGGGCGCCATAGGGCAGGAGCCCAAGGGGGACGGCGTCCACCCTTGGGGCGCCCCCTGGCTGCATCCCCTCCCCCACCTATATATATATGAGATGGAGGGGGCGCCACACAACCCACGACAATCCCTAAGCCGTGTGTGGCGCCCCTCTCCACAGTTTCATACTTTGTCTAGTTTTTCTGTAGTGCACGACGAAGCCTTGTGGGAACAAGTTCACCACCACCATCACCATGTCGTCATGTTGCCAGAACTCATCTTCTACTTCACCCGTCTTACTGGATCAAGAAGGTGAGGACGTCATCGAGCTGAATGTGTGCTGAACCCAGAGGTGTCGTACGCTCGGTACTTGATCAGTTGGATCATGAAGGTGTTCAACTACATCAACCGCGTTGATAAATGCTTCCGCTTAACGGTCTATGAGGGTGCGTTGACATACTCTCCCCTCTCCTAGCTATGCATCTCCAAGGATAGATCTTGTGTGTGCGTAGATTTTTTTTGTTTTCCATGCAACGTTCCCCATCAATTTTGGCCTAGAAAAAATAAGAGGAGGACTTTCGGGATGGAGCGCCACCGTCTCGAGGCGAAACTTGGGCAGGAGCACTTTTGCCCTACGATGAAGCGATTCCGCCAGGGGAACTTCCCTCCCGGAGGGGGAAATTGAAGCCATCGTCCTCACGAACAACCCTCTCATCTTTGGGAGGCCAATCTCCATCAACATATTCAATAGCACCATCTCCTCTCAAACCCTAGTTCATCTCTTGTGTTCAATCTTTGTACCGGAACCTCACATTGGTACATGTGGGTGACTAGTAGTGTTGATTACATCTTGTAGTTGATTACTATATGGTTTATTTGGTGGAAGATTATATGTTTAGATCCATTATGCTATTTAATACCCCTCTGATCTTGAGCATGATTATCATTTGTGAGTAGTTACTTTTGTTTGAGGTCACGTGAGAAATCGTGTTGCAAGCAATCATGTGAACTTCATATGTGCTTGATATTTTGATGATATGTATGTTGTGCTTCACTTAGTGGTGTCATGTGAACGTCGACTACATGGCACTTCACCATCTTTGGGCCTAAGGGAATGCATTGTGGAGTAGTTATTAGATGATGGGTTGCTAGAGTGACAGAAGCTTAAGCCCTAGTTTATGCGCTACTTCGTAAGGGGCCGATGTGGATCCAAATGTTTAATGTTATGCTTAGATTTTAGCTTAATACTTTTCTCGTAGTTGCAGATGCTTGCGAGGGGGTTAATCATAAGTGGGAGGTTTGTTCAAGTAAGAACAGCACCCAAGCACCGGTACACCCACATATCAAATTATCAAAGTAGCGAACACAAATCAAACCAACATGATGAAAGTGACTAGATGAAATTCCCGTGTACCCTCAACAATGCTTTGCCTATTATAAGTGATCATTTTGGCATGTCCTTTGCCACAAAAGGATTGGGATACCTTGCTGCACTTTATTTACCGTTACCCTTACTTGCTCATTACAAATTATCTTGCTATCAAACTACCTGTTACCGACAATTTCAGTGCTTGCAGAAAATACCTTGCTGAAAACCACTTGTCATTTCCTTCTGCTCCTCGTTTGGCTCGACACTCTTACTTATCAAAAGGACTACGATTGATCCCCTATACTTGTGGGTCATCAATGAATTTTCCACTGAACTGCATATTCCAGGATCATAGCAGTTATAACATAGAATATAAATTCTATAATTATGAATATGGATATATAATGATAGAAATATTATTGTCTCTAGGGCATATTTCCAACACACAAACTAATGGAGGTCTCGATCTTGGGTTGTTACACTTTTATACCATATGTATATGTTTGTTTTCTCGTAAGTATTTTTGCTATTGTACACAAAAGGAATTCAGGGCTAGATTGATAATGGGCCTCAACTTAATTAGCTGAAGACCCAAGTTCGTCGACTAGACATCACAAACTCACATTTAATATTCTTCCCTAGTTCACAACGAACATGGCAGAGTACAAGAAAGAGTATAACTCGTATCTAAACACAAAACTAATCATAGCCCAGGTGCTCCGCGAGCTAAGAACTCAACCTGGAGGTGGGAGGGTTGACTCCCACTGTCACCCCACCTTTTGTGAGGCATCCATGCACAAAAAACATGGTGGAAACCGAGACCACACGGACGCAAGCTGGAGAAACCTGCAACCGTCATTTGTGCATTGGATGATAGCCAAGGCGTTCGGATCTAATGCAAAAAGTCAGTAGTTCGGAAAATAGTTTTTTTTATTACTTTACAGTAATAGTTATAAAGGTTAACGAGTTTAGAAGCCCAAAATATCATTAATGAGCTTATAGTAGTAGCTTTTCTTTTTAAAACTTATCTTTACCTATTAATAAAGTATCGATTGCTTCTTCCCATTCACCATCAGCATTTTTACATAATAGTCCCTATCATTTTAGTTATTCAACCTGCAGTCCCTTTTTAAGTGGATATCTCAGAAAACATTTCATTTTTACAAAAACCCTTCATTTGTAAGTATTCACCCCGCGATCCTTTATTTTTTGTTTATCTTATCCAGCCATGATGGAGGACGAGAAGGTGAGGGGTGGCGCCCTTGTCGGCATCGGAGACGGCTACAGCCGCGATGGAGGACGAGAAGGCAGATGCCATGGGCGCGTGCTTGGGTAAGGGAGGCCACTGAGGGAGTTCCGGACTAGGGGGTGTCCGGATAGCCGAACTATCATCATCGGCCGGACTCCAAGACTATGAAGATAGAAGATTGAAGACTTCGTCCCGTGTCCGAATGGGACTTTCCTTGGCGTGGAAGGCAAGCTTGGCGATACGGATATGTAGATCTCCTACCATTGTAACCGACTTTGTGTAACCCTAGCCCTCTCCGGTGTCTATATAAACCGGATGGCTTTAGTCCTTAGGACGAACAACAATCATACCATAGGCTAGCTTCTGGGGTTTAGCCTCCTTGATCTCGTGGTAGATCCACTCTTGTAACACACATCATCAATATTAATCAAGTAGGACGTACGGTTTTACCTCCATCAAGAGGGCCCAAACCTGGGTAAAACATCGTGTCCCTTGTCTCTTGTTACCATCCGCCTAGACGCACAGTTCGGGACCCCCTACCCGAGATCCGCCGGTTTTGACACCGACATTGGTGCTTTCATTGAGAGTTCCTCTGTGCCGTCACCATCAGGAAGGATGCCTTTTCCTGTCTTTAAAGACGGCACCGTCGTCAAGGGAGCTTTGGCCGCTGGCCAAACTATCCGGCTAGGAAATTTTCTTATGACCGCCTGTTCGGCCACCGCTCCAACAATGACCTCTCAAGTCATTAAAAGCGATCTTCACGTCAGCTCGGAATTCACCGAGCAGCTAGATCCGATTGAGCTCTCCTCCGTAAACGAGCTCTTGGATCGCATCGCCGCCCTGGGAGTCGCTACCGACTACGATCAGATTGGGCTTAAACCCGATCTGAGAGAAATTAACTCTCCCCAGGTTACCCACCACGTTGTTGTGGTAGAGGAACAATGCGGCGACTCTTCTTCTATGTTAAAAACCAACTATGTCTGGATTCCCGATCCCTCCATGCCGGATTTCCGCGGAGGGATGGACGCTAATCAAATACTGAACCTAAAGTCAGGCATCGGACCAGATTTGTTGGAAAGCGTCCAGCAAACCAAGCTTCCGAATCCGGAAGCTTCTTGGCCTTTGAGCCTCAGATCGGGCGGGGTTCCGAACTTGATTCCACCCGCCCACCCAAACATAAGCGATCTATCTCAAATACGGCAAGAGCCTGATGAAACAGTACATCATTACTGGGCCAGATTTCTCCTGGTTATGAACAGGATAAAGGACTGTCGTGAAGAAAGCGCGATTTCAATCTTCTGCAACAATTGCACGGACAAGGGATGCATAAACGCCATCAGTCGTGGCGAAGTGAGACGCTTCGTCGACCTAGCGACCATCGTACAAAAATACTGCGCGATGGAGAGTGCCTGGAAAACCGAAACTAGGTTTTGGGACAATCTGTCCCTGAATGCAACCCCAGTCCGAAATAAAAGGGTGCGTCATACTCAAGCACCTAGGTTAAAAACCAAAAAGCAAAAACCCCCTAAAGGGTACGGAACCGTACTGGAGGGATGGCTCAACGGACCCTGCAAAATCCACAGTACGGAGGGCGCCACACCAACACATAGCCTTCGAGCATGTTGGATATTACGGCAGGTGGCCAAAAGTGGCGAAGGGTTTTTAGCCCCGGGTAACCAGCCCAGCAGCACCAGTACGGTATTAACAGTCTTCGAGACTTTCGCATCAAATAACATGCGGAAGCGAACAATCCGCAGCCTCGCCGAAGTCTACCAAGTAGCAACAACAAATCCATGGAGTGACACGGCTATCACCTTCAATGCCAGCGACGAACCTAAATTCCGAACAGCTAGAGCACCAGCCGCATTGGTCCTTAGTCCGATAGTGGACGGCTTTCATCTTACCAAGGTACTCATGGATGGCGGCAGCGGATTAAACCTCATCTACAAAGAAACTCTTCAAAAAATGGAAATTGACTAGAGCCGCATCGAGCGGAGTAGCACAACCTTCAGGGGAATAATCCCTAGTTGAGAAGTACGCTGCATAGGAAAAATAACACTAGATGTAGTGTTCGGCTTGCCGGACAATTATAGGTCCGAAGAGGTCACGTTCCAAGTGGCCCCATTCGGCAGCGGATATCACGCTTTGTTAGGGCGAGAGGCATTCACAATGTTCCAAGCTATACCCCATTACGGGTACATGAAGGTCAAAATGCCCGGACCCAATGGAATAATCACTCTCGCTAGTGATCCAGATACAACACTACGCGCTGAAAATAAGACAGCCGCACTGGCCCTAGAGGCATTATCCGAAGCCCTAGCGGCAGAGGAACTAACTGTGCTGCGCTCAACGATGGATAGGGACGACGTGATACTCGACAAGAGGTCCAAGTCCACCTCTTTCAAACCAACAGACGAAATAGTCAAATTTCAGGTCCATCCAACGGACCCCACAAAGACGGCATCCATTGGGGCACAATTAAATCCTGATGTAGAAGCCGCACTACGAGAATTCCTCTGTGAAAATTGGGACATTTTTGCCTGGCACCCATCAGACATGCTAGGAATCCCACGCAGGCTGGCAGAGCACAGCCTAAATATCCTAAAAGGATTCAAGCCAGTCAAACAAGCTCTTCGGCGATTTTCTGAACTAAAAAGACAGGCAATGGGAGAGGAGCTAGCCAAGCTCTTAGAAGCCGGATTCATCAGAGATATCAAACATCCAGACTGGCTAGCCAACCTAGTAATGGTACCAAAAAAGGACAAATCCCGGCGCCTCTGCGTCGATTTCAAAGACCTTAACAAGGCCTGTCCAAAGGACCCTTTCCCTCTCCCTCGCATCGACCAAATCATCGATGCTACCGCAGGGCATGATTCATTGTGCTTCCTCGACGCATACTCCGGATACCATCAAATCAAGATGGCAGAAAAAGACCAGGCCGCAACGGCTTTCATCACTCCATATGGGCCATTCTGCTTCAACACAATGCCCTTCGGACTCAAAAACGCCAGCGCAACATATCAGCGCATGATTCAGACATGTCTGGCTACCCAGATAGGCAAAACAGTAGAGGCATACGTAGACGATGTGGTCGTCAAGACCAAACACGTCGAAACCCTAGTAGACAACTTGAGGGTGACATTTGACAACCTCCGAGCATATGACATTAAGCTCAACCCGGAAAAATGTGTCTTCGGAGTACCAGCCGGAAAGCTTTTGGGCTTCATTATATCCGGTAGAGGAATTGAAGCAAACCCAGCCAAGATCCAAGCTC
Organism: Triticum dicoccoides; assembly: GCF_002162155.2. Lineage (NCBI taxonomy): Eukaryota > Viridiplantae > Streptophyta > Magnoliopsida > Poales > Poaceae > Triticum > Triticum dicoccoides. The sequence continues at coordinate 327,246,147 of NC_041383.1, read as the reverse complement.
TATCACAATTGGATATCCCAAAAGACCTCAAGCAAATACAAAAACTAACGGGGTGCGTAGCGGCCCTAAGCCGCTTCATCTCCCGTCTGGGAGAAAAGGCTCTGCCCCTCTATCGCCTCCTCCGGCGCACCGAACACTTCGAATGGACGGATGCCGCCAAGGCCGGACTCGAAGAATTCAAGGCCATACTGGCAACAAATCTGGTCCTGGCCGCGCCCAACCTGGGCGAACCTGTGTTATTATATATCGCAGCAACACATCAGGTTGTCAGCGCGGTACTCGTCGTCGAACGAGAAACAGAAGGGCACAGATTCCCTCTTCAAAAACCAGTGTACTACGTATCCACTGTCTTAACTCCATGCAAGTCCCGGTACCCACATTATCAAAAGATAGCGTATGCAGTGTTCATGGCATCTCGGAAGCTGCGACACTACTTTCAAGAGTGTTCCATAACGGTGGCCTCCGAAGTACCTCTCAATGATATTATAAACAATCGCGACGCGACGGGCAGGATTGCAAAATGGGCCATTGAGCTCTTACCATTTGACATAACCTACAAACCACGACGAGCTATAAAATCGCAAGTTCTGGCTGACTTCGTCGCCGAATGGACCGAAGCCGAACTCCCTAAAGAATACGGCGCGTACTCCAATTGGATCATGCATTTCGACGGATCCAAAATGTTGGCTGGCTTGGGCGCTGGCGTCGTCTTGACGTCCCCAACTGGAGACATAGTCCAATATGTACTTCAAATAATGTACATGGACTCCAACAACATAGCCGAATACGAGGCCCTCCTGCATGGCCTCCGGATGGCAATCTCCATGGGCATTCAACGCCTAGAGGTGCACGGGGATTCAAACCTCGCAACATCCCAAGTAAATGGAGACTATGACGCCAAAGATCCGAAAATGGCAGCTTACCGCAACGCCGTCCTAAAAATGTCAGCTCGGTTCGAAGGACTCGAATTCCACCATGTAGCCCGAGATAATAACCAGGCAGCAGACGTGTTAGCACGCATCGGCGCAAAACGCGACGCCGTCCCTCCAAACATCTTCCTGGAACGGCTCTTTAAGCCATCCGTACTATGGGAAGAGGAGTCCGGAAATAACAATCCGGAGCCAGCTACATCACCTAACTCAGACAATTCTGACACAATCGGCGGCTCAGCCAATGAAATAACACCTTCAGCCCATGAAATAATGGCAGTAATTGCCCCGTGGATGGAACCATTCCTAGCCTATTTAATTAGGCAGGAACTTCCCTAAGACCAAAATGAGGCCCGCTGCATAGTTCGGCGATCTAAAGCCTACAAGGTCCATGAGGGAGAACTTTATAAGAAAAGCACAACCGGAGTCCTTCAAAGGTGTATCTCCGAAGAGGAGGGGCGAAATCTCCTGGCTGAAATTCACGCCGGAATCGGCGGGCACCACGCCACAGCCCAGGCCCTTGTAGGCAAGGCCTTCCGTACAGGATGTTATTGGCCAACAGCCCGGGCAAATGCTCAGGACTTAGTCCAACGATGCGTCGGTTGCCAGCTCTTTGCTAATCAGAGCCACATGCCACCCACCGCCCTCAAAACTATACCCATCACCTGGCCGTTCGCGGTCTGGGGGCTTGACATGGTTGGACCCCTTAAAGGGGGAACCCACAAGCACAAATACTTATTGGTCATGGTGGACAAATTCACCAAATGGATTGAAGCCAAGCCGGTTAAAACGGCAGAATCCGGACCTATGATAGACTTCATATCCGGGGTAGTACACCGCTTTGGCGTCCCCCACAGCATCATTACCGATAACGGCACAAATTTCACGGCCGACGAGGTTAAACTCTGGTGCAAAAACATGGGCATCAAGCTCGACTATGCTTCAGTCTATCACCCTCAAACTAACAGTCAAGTCGAGCGAGCAAATGGTCTAATCATGAGCGGCATAAAACCCAGACTAGTGCGGTCCCTCAAGGAATCTAACACGCACTGGGTGGAGGAGCTCGACTCCGTACTCTGGGGTCTGCGGACCACGCCAAACCGAACTACCGGATTCACACCATTTTTTATGGTGTACGGCGCAGAGGCAGTTCTGCCCTGCGATATAATTCATGACTCACCTCGTGTGCGCATGTACGAAGAAAGAGAAGCCAAGCTGGATCGGCAGGACAGTTTGGACGCCTTAGAGGAGGAGCGAGACGTGGCAAAAGCTCGTTCCGCATTTTATCAACAGCAGGCTCGAAGATATCAAAGCAGAGAAGTACGGGCCAAAACTTACAATGTTGGCGAACTTGTTCTGCGCCTGCCGAACAAGAAAAAGGACAAACTTAAGCCCAAGTGGGAAGGTCCCTTCATCATCGACCAAGTCCTGACCGGCGGAGCATACCGTCTATGCAACACATCTGACAACCGACTCGAGCCGAACCCATGGAACGCAGCCCGTCTCCGAAGATTCTACGCCTAACGCCGGACTCAAAGTTCGTCTCACTCCTCCGTCCATCTTTTTACATTTTCACTATCTCTTGTCCCCCTCCTTCTTCCCACCTTTTTTTCCAATACCTTTGATAGGCTGATTTGTGCATTGTTCGCACACTCTCGATGTGCTCCTAGCACTCGTTATACCTGGGGGCTTCTTTAACAGAAGCTTATTTATACGGGCTTCATGCCCAACACATGTGTCATACTTCTGCATGTACCTTTTATTCACCATTATATGCATCGATATGACTTAAGTTTTGGCCAAGCTGGGTTGCCTGGCTCCTGTGCTTACCCCTACGTTCCCGATTGTTCGGCTAGGAGGTAAAGGGAGCACCTCTGCGATTGTTACTGCCGGGTCAGCCGGATGTGTACCTCAGACTGGGTGAAGCCGAAAGCTAGCGTTCTTAAGAGAATATTCGGTCGGTGACTTGAAAGATGATTTATTACTTACTTATTTATTTGCCCCCAGATGCTTTTTCTGCTATTTTCGTAGTCCGGACATGCACTTTAGGGCATGCCTCCCAGGGAAAATAACCCTTAACGGAACTATTCTCCCTGGAAGATGTTTCTTACTAACCATGTAATATAACATAGCTAGTTGGGCACTTGTCTGATAAAGCAATTATGACCCCGACGCCTTGTCTCCACGCATGCTCCGGTTCTTGTATAACCGTAAGGGTATTCGGACACACTCCGGACTGTTGGGTCCGGAGGTTGAAGCGAAAAGGTCCGCAAATACAAACAATCTACAATCCGGCTAGAAGGCATTTTACATGTCATTTCAAATTACATCGTCAAACTGACTGATTGTACTCCTCTTCAATCCCATCTAACAGGCTGTCTAATTTATAGTCCTGTTGGGAATATTTCGCGGCCAGTTCTACTTGGCCGTACATCAAGCTCATAGGGATCTCCTTCCCATCAGGCCCCGCAGGTCCGACCTCGGCCATGTGGTTTGGGTCAGCCTTTGGAAACTGCGTCTTCACCATGGCCCAGGCCTCCCTAGCGCCCTGACGGCAGGCCGATATTTTCCACAGACGGAGGCGTCGCCGTGCTCCCTGAAGCTTCTCAGCAAGCTCTCCAAGGCCCTCGGGTAGGGAGATGGAAGGCCATAAAGCCTGAACGACGCCACTCATCGCCTGCCGGACACGTTCGAGCAGTTGAACTAGCTCGGGAAGTTGGCCACCTGTTGAACCAGGCATTTCCTCCGCAGGGCGACCTGTGAGCACACCTAAAGACACATTTCTGTCAATCGACTTCCTCGCCGAATTCTTCTTTTCAAAGGAATTTGCTCAAGCACTTACTATAAATGCCGCGACGAAGCCGCTGATTCTCCTTCACGGAGCCAGACAGCTGGGCCCGAACACCTTTCAGCTCTTCTCCTAGCTGGGTGTGGGCATCTTGGAGCTTGTTTCTCTCCTGCTGCACCTTCATAAGCACCCTCTCACCGGCCTTTAGCTGACGCAGTAGTTGTTGCTTGTCCGGATCTAGTCCGGCGCCCTCTGCAATATTATTGTCAGATTTATGCACACGCCGCACTTTGTTAACTACTTATCTTTTCGAAGAACGTATTACCAGCGGGGGTCTCTATGGCTGCCCCTGAGGTGGCTAGTGTGGCCTCAAGTTGGACCTTGCACTCTTGGAGCTCCTGGGATAGGTGGGTATTCTTCTCCGTAAGATCCTGCATAATAAATGATCCTTAAATCAGTTGTTTTAACTATTTTAAGTCTCGGGGGCTACTAGCATATATAACTATTAAAATTACTTATCCATATGTCCTTTACATACTGCTCTGTGGCTCTGGTTAAACCATCTTGAGCAGCACGGAGGTGCGCGTTTCCCGCATCAAAGGCATTCAACGCCTCCGGGGAGAAACACGCGTCACGAAGAACTGTCCGGCGACGCCTGTGATTCATGGCGCTCTCCACCTCAGACCGGGTGGCGGACAGCCTGTCGGCATCCTCTGTCGGAGGAGCATCTGGCTCTTGCCTTGTGTTCGCCTCCACTTCCGGACCACGCGATGGAGCATGGCTGGCGGAGGCTTGATTGGCAACCTCTCCGGACACTATCCGGCGAGCACTCTTCCTCCTGGAAAGAGTTATGAGCGTTAATATACCTCATAGGGATCCTTCCCTTAAAAACAATGGTGCGCCATACCGTTGCAGCAACATTTCGATTTGCGTCGCACTCCTCTTCCGCCTGCTAGGCCGAACTGACCCTTGTTGGTCAGCCACCGCAGGTTCGGCTTCCTGCCTTAAAGGCACCTCCTGCGATGCACCATCAGTATAGGATGGTCAGAATTGAGCACGGATCAAATTTTGGTGTCAAGACCTCAGTCATAGTCACCTGGGAGGCCGGAATCAAGCCGGGGTAGTCAGCCGTAATGGCGACTAGAGCATTGTCCATGCTAAGTTGGTGGAACACCCCATCAATCAGCTCCACCTTTATGTCTGGATCCTCTTCGGAGGTCGGATCAAGGGATCGTTCCGGATCCTCGGGCTGTGGAGTTAGGCTTCGTATGACCTCCACATCCCGGCGCAGCTCCTGCGTCGAAATCACAAAGTAAAATACTTGACTTTGGAAGTATGGATCGGGTAGATAAAACGTCCGCTTACCCAGCTCCGAGGGTTATTCATGGAGAATCCATTCAATGGATTCGTGCGGAGAAAGTCCTCCTCCTCCCCCTTGTACAAGCCGGACAGGATCTTTGCCAGATCGGTTGCCGAGCTCGGCCCTTTACGGCCATGATGGGTGGCGTCGTCTTCCCCGTTGAAATCCCACATAGGGTGGCCCCTATATTGGAGTGGCTGCACCCCTTGCATAATGCACGTGGCCATGATTCCAATCATGGTCAATCCGGAGTGGGCCAGTAACCTAATCCGGCCCATCAGATAATGCACGCTCCCATCCTCCTCCCGTTGAGGGCTCCGCGGGCGCCAACTCAGGCGTTTCTTTAAAGGAGCATTGCTGAACTCCGGGAGGCCGATCTGAACTGGATCCGGCAGAGGGGCGTCCTCCATGTAGAACCATTCCGAAGGCCAGTCTTTGGACGCCTTCTTCGGGGTGCCGGATAGATATCCAGTCCCAGCGATGCGCCATATTTCGGCTCCGCCCACTTGATATATCGACCCCTCATAGGAACGGGGTACGAGGCAAAACAATCTCTTCCACAGCGCAAAATGGGGCTCGATGCCCAGGAACAGCTCGCAAAGAGCTACAAAGCCCGCGATGTGCAAAATGGAGGCAGGTGTGAGGTGGTGAAGCTGGAGTCCGTAGAACTCCAGGAGCCCCCGGAGAAACGGGTGTATGGGAAATCCGAGTCCCCGTATTAGATAAGGGACGAAGCATACCCGCTCTCCTTTAGAAGGGTTGGGGACGCTCTCCGCCTGCTTTCCGCCCTTGAAGGTGGCCAATCCGGCTCGAACCGGGACCATGAAAGCTGGGGGAAGATATCCCTCGGTTTGGAGCGCCACTAGCTCGCTGTGTGGAATGGAGCATCTCCCCCAATCTCCTGGCTTAGGGCTGGGAGCGCGAGAGGAGGAGCCGCGTCGACTATCCATGATGGAATGGGTTTTTGTTAGAGGCGCTTCGATGAGGACTTGCGGATGGAGGATGGTGAGCTAGATCTAGATCCTCGCCTCTCTTATAGGCGGCTCGTTCGCACGGCTAGGGGGTAAAATGTAAAAATACCCTAGCTTTTCGCATCCATACGACACGTGGAAGAAGGCCATTATTGGGCGTAGAAGCCAAGGAGCGCAACATTTGTAAGGAAGCCGGACACTATTCGACAGGAACATGAAGTTTGAAGGAGAACCCGCCTTGCAACGCCGAAGACAATATACGCGCCGGACCCGTCGTCGCTGAAGCCCGGTTCAGGGGCTACTGAGGGAGTTCCGGACTAGGGGGTGTCCGGATAGCCGAACTATCATCATCGGCCGGACTCCAAGACTATGAAGATAGAAGATTGAAGACTTCGTCCCGTGTCCGGATGGGACTCTCCTTGGCGTGGAAGGCAAGCTTGGCGATACGGATATGTAGATCTCCTACCATTGTAACCAACTTTGTGTAACCCTAGCCCTCTCCGGTGTCTATATAAACCGGATGGCTTTAGTCCTTAGGACGAACAACAATCATACCATAGGCTAGCTTCTAGGGTTTAGCCTCCTTGATCTCGTGGTAGATCCACTCTTGTAACACACATCATCAATATTAATCAAGCAGGACGTAGGGTTTTACCTCCATCAAGAGGGCCCGAACCTGGGTAAAACATCGTGTCCCTTGTCTCCTGTTACCATCCGCCTAGACGCATAGTTCGGGACCCCCTACCCGAGATCCGCCGGTTTTGACACCGACAGCCACCCTTACTGTGCTCGTGGGTGTTGATGGAGGATGGGAGGGGGACAGCTTCAGGTGGGCACGACGGCCATGAGCACATGCCACAGTGGGGCTTGCCGGCGATGAGGCGGAGAATGAGCGTGGAGGAAGGGCGGCTTGTGACTCGTGGTGGACCAGATCCAGTGGGGGCAGATCCATCGGCTGGCGACGTGAGGAGCTCGCGACAGAGCTGTATTTCCATGGGAGTTGCTTCCCTACGAGAGAGAATACTTCAGAAAGGGAGAGAGCGGATAAGTAGGAAAAGGAGAGGGTGTGTGGTCATAGGTACATGCACACACTCGTGGATGCATGCGAATGGCTCGGGGAGGAGACGTGGCTCATGGCGGTGGCGGCTCTCCTTGGGAGGAGATCGGGCGTTGAGGTTGGGGTGTGTGTGATATGTCCCAAACGTATCTACCTTTCCAAACACTTTTGCTCTTGTTTTGGACTCTAAATTGCATGATGTGAATGAAACTAACCCGGGCAGACGTTGTTTTCAGCAGAACTACCATGTTGTTATTTTGTGCAGAAATAAAAGTTCTTGGATTAGGCTGAAAATTTACGGAGATTATTTTCAGAATATATAAAAGTTATTGGCAAAGAGAACTACTAGAGGGAAGCCACCAAAGAGCCACGAGCCGAGGGGCACGCCCGCCCTAGGGCGCGCCCTGTGAGCTCGTGGGTCCCACAGGCCTCTGTTAGCCCTAACTCTGACTCTATAAGTACTGTTTCAAGGGAAAAAATAGAGAGAAGGAATCATTGCGTTTTACGATATGGATCCACAGCAACCTCCTGTTCTTCATCAAGAGGGCTGATCTGGAGTCCGTTCGAGGCTCCGGAGAGGGGGAGTTCATCGCCGTCGTCATCATAAACCCTTCTTCATCAACAATTCCATGATGCTCACCATCGGGAGTGAGTAATTACTTCATAGGCTTGCTGGATGGTGATGGGATTGGATGAGATTTGTCGTGTAATCGAGTCAATTTGTTAGGGCTTGATCCTTAATATCCACTATGTTCTGAGATTGATGTATTGTGACTTTGCTATGCTTAATGCCTGTCACTAGGGCCCGAGTGCCATGATTTCATATTTGAACCCTTTATGTTTTCATGAATATAAGTGTGTTTTGGATCCTATGTTGCAAGTTGTATGCACCTACTATGTGTTATGATCCACACACCCCAAAGTGACAGCAACTGAGATTCACTCCGGTGATGACTGTAGTATGAGGAGTTCATGTATTTGCTAAGTAATAATGCTTTGTTCCGGTTCTCTATTAGAAGGAGGCCTTAATATCACTTAGATTTCCTTATGGACCCCGCTGCCATGGGAGGATAGGACAAAATATGTCATGCAAGTTCTTGTTATAAGCATGTATGACTATATATGGAATACATGCCTACATTGAATTGATGAGTTGGAGCTATTGTGTATCGCTCTATATTGTGACTGTTACATGATGAATATCACCCAACACATATATCCATCGTTGATCCAATGCCTACGCTTTCTCATATTGATCTTTTCTAACTTACTACTGTTGTTGCTGTTACAATCATCACAAAACTGATGTTACTGCTACTATCAAAACTATCAAGCTACTGTGCTACTAAACAATTTGTTGTAGAAATGTTATTTCCGAGGTGTGGTTGAATTGACAACTCAACTGCTAAGGCTCACAAATATTCTTTGACTCCCCTTGTGTCGAATTAACAAATTTGGGTGAAATACTACCCTCTAAGACTGCCACGATCCCCTATACTTGTGGGTTATCAGTGCGCTACCCCTAGGACGGAGTCCACCTACCCATGATGGTGATGGTGATAGTCCACCACCACCACCTTCGATCTGACTTCCACCACTCTAGTGAGCAGGAGCATTGCAGTGGCTGCGGTATGCTAGATTTGACTATTGAAATATTAGTTTCGTGATCCTTTCAAAATTATGTTTTGTTTGCATCTAATAATTAGGATGACCTCCTTTCTTTTAGGTTTGTATGTTAAGATGAACTTGAGTGACAAGGTTTTTTTAGAGAAAAGGCAAACGCCCGACTTTATAAGTAAAGCCAACAGGCAGAGTCACATCACAACCATCCAAACATCACAGAAGCAGAGCAACAGTTAAGAAGTACGAATACATGGCAACCCAGCCAATCATGGCACGCAGGCCAGCCTTGAAACCAAAAGAGCAGGAGACTAAGCCATCCTCCTAGATCACCGTAGCAAGGAAGAAGCCATATACCTCATCTTAGATAACATGTCGTTGAACGCCTCTAGGTCTACCTCCTTAGTCAATAATCTCCATTGCTGCAAAAAGATATTGGCTTTAAATAAGCAACTCACAGGGATAGCCCGAAAGATGTGCTCAATAGTGAACTTGTTCCTAGTAGTCCACAGCAACCAACAGATTGCTGCCCAACCAACCTAGAACAACCTCTTACTCCGACCAGATAAAGTATTAACACAGCGCCACAGGTCCTCGAAGGAAGAGGGATTCCAATTAACATGAAGCCAATGTCTAATACAACTCCAAAGGAATTTGTCCAGCGAGCAATGAAAAAATATGTGCTTGGTGTTTTCAAATGCCCCACATAAAGCGCATCTATCAGAGCCCAGACCATTCCTCTTCCTAATTTGATTAGCCGCAGGTAGTTTACGACGGAAAGCTTGCCACATGAAAATTTTGATCTTAGGAGGGATATGGGCCAACCAAATATCCTTGAATTTCACTGTATGAGCGCCTGAGATAAGTTTGGTGTACGCAGATTAACTGAAAAATGACCAGAAGAAGAGTGAGGCCAGACAACCGAGTCATCTTCCTCCGAGAGCAAGGGGAAGCAGGCAGTAAGACGTTGCCAATCATCCAACTCCGCAGGAGAAAGGGATCGCCGGAAGTCAAGGTCCCAGTTGTTAACCAAGAGCTCAAAGATAGAGATCTCCGGAGCAGAGCAATACGAAAACAAGGTTGGGAAGGCCACCGCAAGAGTGGTGTCTCCTACCCACCAATCTAACCAAAAGCGAGTGGACTTACCATTCCTAACTACAAACTTAATGAGGGACTGAAAGATCGGGCTAACTTTAACAAGCTGACGCCAAAACTGAGAGCCACCCGGGGAAGAAGCAAACAAGGGGCTCGAGGAAGGGAAATGTTTATCTTTGAGAAGAGATAGACACAGGGGGCGCTCCTCGAGGGACATTATTTTCCACCACCATTTTATCATGAGGTACTTATTCATGACCACTGTATTAATGATACCTAAGCCCCCCATGTTCCACTTAACCATCCTATATTTGCGCTTATTGTCAGAGGAGTTCCAGTAAAAAGCACCCCTGTGCTTGTCAAAGCCAGCGTGAATCCCTCCGGTCAGGAGATAAAAGCCCATTAGAAACATAGGAAGGGAAGACAGGCAGGCATTAGTAAGGGCAACCTTGCCCGCCTGGGAATTATAGCAGCCTCTCCATGGCAAAACCTTGTTCCCTACTTTGGTCACTGTCGGGGCAAAGTCTTTAGCCAATAGCTTAAGAGGGGAGATTGGGAGGCCCAGGTATTTGAAAGGGAATGAACCAAGAGAGAAATTTAGAAGATGCGCCACTCTCTGAGCTTCAGAGTTAGTTACCCCAGTCACAATAACTTCGCTCTTTGAAAAGTTGATTTTAAGATCCGATAGCGCTTCAAAGCAAAGAAGAAGGAATTTCAAATGTGTGAGACTAGCCTCGTTAAGTTCAACCATAATAATGGTGTCGTCCGCGTATTGAAGATGGGTGATGCCATTGGGAATTAGGTGAGAACTAACAGGCGTAATGTGTCCAGCAAGAGCTGCCCGAGGAAGGATATGAGAGAGAGCATCCGCTACGAAATTAAAGAGAAGGGGGAAGCCGGGTCTCCTTGCCTAAGGCCCCTGCCATTGGCAAAGAAATTTATTATCTGCCCATTGACCGACACAGCCGTATGGCCTCCCGAGAGCAGCTGCATAAGACAATGCACCACCGCACCCTCGAAACCTTTAGCAAGAAGGACTTGGCGAAGGAAGTTCCAGCTCACCGAATCGTAAGCCTTCTCGAAATCAAGTTTGAGAACCACTGCCTTAGTTCCCTTGGTTCACAAGTCATGGACAATCTCATGCAAGCATAGAACACCATCCAGAATAAATCGACCCTTTATAAACGCAGATTGGAAAGGACTAATGACACGATGGGTGATCGGAGAGAGCCTGGTAGCCAGACCCTTAGCCGGTAGCTTCACAAAATTATTGATTAAGGCAATGGGCCTAAATTGGGAAATCAGGTAGCCTCTTTGACTTTAGGAATGAGAGTGAGCACCGCGTAATTCAAAATAGAGATGTCAACAGTTCCCAGCCAAAAACCTTGGATAATCACCTGAATGAGGCCCTTTAACTTAGGCCAGAACTACCTAAAGAAAGGAATGGAGAAGCCATTAGGCCTAGAGGCCGCGTTAGAGTTGGCAGATCGGATTGTTTCAAAGATTCCTCTTCAGAAAGAGGGATCATCAATCCCTCGTTCTCATCGCTCAAAATCTGCTCGTGAGGGGACCAAAAGGAGGAAGCCAGCCTAAACCCCACCTCAGGTCTAGCGGATAGGAAAGTAGAGAAGAAATGGACCACATGTTGCATAATCGCAGATTGATCAGAAACCCTGACACCATTGATAAGGAGGCTATCAATCAGACATCACCGATGCCTACCATTCGCGATAGCAAAGAAATAGTACATGGGCGAGTCACCCTTTAAAGTCCAGTTAATAGTGCATCTTTGCTTCCAGTACACTTCCTCCTGATGATGGATATCCAAAAGGGCCTCTTCAAGGCCGTACCGAATCTGCCACTCAGTGGGGGAGAGGCCCATGCCGTCCACGCGAGCATCAAGCGCGACTATTTGAGCAGCCAGCCTAGATTTGTCACGCCTTGACTCAGCAAAGTGATTTTTAGACCAACCATGGAGAAATCTACGGAGAAAGTAGGAGCACTGATGCCAGTCATCCATCGGACCAAAAGATCGGCGGTTAGAAGACAGGAAAGTCTAAATCTTTTGCGCAATCAAGTTAGCAAAACCCTCAACTAGGAGCTAGGAAGCACCGAACTGAAACCTCGGAAAGGAAACCGAACGAGTGCCATCATCAAGAATCAGAGGGGAATGGTTAGAACCCACTATGGCTAGGGCTCTGAGAGTGGCCCGGAGGAACATCGAGTCCCATCTAGAACAAAAGAAAACCTGATCGAGGACAGATCGAATGGGAGAGGTTTGGCGATTCGTCCAGGTAAAACGGGCCCCAACCCTAGGGATTTTATGTATCACCGTGTCTCTGATGAAAGCATTAAACGCATCGGCCAGCGGCCACGAGAAGTTAGAAGAACTCTTATCCGTAGGGTAGTGCATCAGGTTAAAGTCTCCCCCAATAATAAGCAGCAGCTCACAGGAATCTATTTTATTTGGAAGTTCATCCAGAAAAATATAGGACATAGAATGGTCAGTCGAACCATATACCACCATGATTTCTAGTAAAGAATTAAGGGTACGATGAGACACCACCGTGCTAGCACCAAAAAAACCATGATCGAAAGCGACAAAATCAAACAAGTCTCTTTGTGTGCCAAGGAGGATACCACCCGAATGTCCAACAGAAGCCACAAAATTCCAATCAAATCTATTGATCCCAGATGTGCTAGAGAGCTCATTTGGGGAGAAGGAAGGTTTGAGAGTCTCAACAAGACCAATGATATCAATATTTTCAGAACGAACCAAGTCTTTTAGTTGTTCCCTGCGCCCCCTAGCGCCGAAACCCCTAATATTCCAGAATAGTGCCTTCATCTAAAAGAGAGGTTTTTAATGCGAAGGCTCGACCTGTTAGGAGCCATGCAGGATTTAGCTCGTTTACCAACCCCACGTTTAGACACAGCCGGGGGAGCCTGACTCCTATCAGTTCCCTCCCCATCCCCACTGGCCACAACCAGTGGGGCAGTAGATCCCAGCCCAGCCCCCTTGGCTTTAGCGATGTCAGCCTGAGCTATTTCGTTTGCCCTAATAATGCCAAGCAAGGAAGAAGGAGTACCCAAACTAGCATAATAAGAAATACCAACATCTTCTAAAATATGAAGCAAATGATCATCGGATTGAGACTGAAGCACTAAACAGACTGGAGAATGAATAGAGGGGTTAGGAGAGGGGGCATGGACGCGAACCTGAAGGAGGCAGATCCCTAGCCGCAGCGCACCGAGCGGCCCGATTAGCAACCCGCTCGCCACTGTTGGAGATGCAACCGCTCTTGCGGGCTGTGGAAGCCGGCGAGCGCAACTGCGCAGGGCGAGCACGACAGGGAGACGCCGTAGCAGAAGACGGGCCCGAGGCCATACCCAAATCAGCATCCATCCTACGGCAGAGCCCATCCATAGACTGCCTTGAGTCACCTGACGCCCTGCTTTTAGCGGAGTACTTCTTAATTGACGACTTCCTCTTCTTTTTCGAGGCCAAGGGACCGGCTGGGGGCAGATCTTTGATGCCCGAGAGGAAAGGAGAGGCAGGGCGAGCTGGTAGGTTAGAGCACACCACCGGGAGTGGTGTCCCCTTCGCCCCACTAGAAGCCGCGGCCCCTCCAACAGAGTGCGGCAGCGAATCATTGCCCCCCCCCCACCAGCCGGAGCATTCTCCTTCAGCATATCCTGATCCTCTAGAGAGAGCGTGTCCCACTCTGACTGGGTAAAACAATGGTCATTGCCGTGCATAGAATCCTCCGGTAAGCCGTCATCATCCTTGCTCTTGTCATCGTTGCCGGAAGCAGGAGGCGGGGGAGGAGGCGGAGGCAACAATGGGCCCGAGTCACCCGCCACCCGGACCCTGAGCCGAAAGCCTCCAGCCAATGGGAAGACGTCGATGGAGCCACGGATACAAATAGGATCAACACACCACACCCGCAGACGGAACGGCCCGAGGATAGCCAATGAATCTTGATCAACCTCAGTAGGTGTGCCGATAAGCACCCCAAAAGCCATCAGAAAAGTCGTGGAACGCAGAACAGGAGGGACATCATCAACTAAAACCCATACATCAGACAGGGAGGAGATAGCTTTGGAGCCATTAGATGCAGCCTTGACCAAAACTACCAGTTGATTAAGAGGTAGCATAAAGCCAGTGCAGGAGGATATCATCCGAAGGCTCTCCTTGGAGGGGAAAGTTGCAGCAAACTCGAAATCCGAAAGCTGACGAATTTGCCAATCCCACCCCCCCTCCCTCATCCCACAGCCGGAGATCATCCAGAAGGATCTGAGGGGTGATGCATTTGGATTGGACAGAAATGATGTCGGAGTTGGAGAGCGCCGGGATAGGAGCAACAACAGGGACCTCCCGATCTAAGGCAAAGAAGGAGCACCCAGGGAGACCAAGACCATATTGGACAAAGGCAGGTGGTTTGGATCGGTTCTAACAGTCCATAGTGAGGGACCATCTTCTCTACAGATGAGGCAGAAGGGGGGGGCAGCGAGACTAAAAGTGACCAGGACGGTGACACGCGAGGCAGGTGAGAGTAGGGTTGGCGACCTGGGACTGAGGAGGAGCACGACCAGATCCAAGAGAGGGAGGGGGAAGAATGCTGTCACCAGCAGCGCTGCACCCCGATCCGGTGCCCCACCCAGTAGCAGCCCCAACGGGACGGCGGACCGGCGCCCCTGACGCACCCCGCGGGATGAAGCGTGACGGACCCCCACCAGCAGCCGCCGAAGCCCGCAGCGGACCACCTCCCTAGGGCGCAGCACCACGCGGAGGAGGAGGCGGAGCCGGGCCAGAAGATCCAGCCTGGCTACCCGTAGCCGCCAACTCCCATGGATCAGCAGAGGACGGAGCAGATCCAGGCAGAGGCACCGAGGGATCCGCCGGCTGATGTCTACTACACAACCTTCTTCTTGTAGACGTTGTTGGGCCTGCAAGTGCACAGGTTTGTAGGACAGTAGCAAATTTCCGTCAAGTGGATGACCTAAGGTTTATCAATCCGTAGGAGGCGTAGGATGAATATGGTCTCTCTCAAACAACCCTGCAACCAAATAACAAAGAGTCTCTTGTGTCCCCAACACACTCAATACAATGGTAAATTGTATAGGTGCACTAGTTTGGGAAGAGATGGTGATACAAGTGCAAAATAGATAGTAGATATAGGTTTTTGTAATCTGAAATAATAAAAACAGCAAGGTAACAAGTGGTAAAAGTGAGCGTAAACGGTATTGCAATGATAGGAAACAAGGCCTAGGATTCATACTTTCACTAGTGCAAGTTCTCTCAACAACAATAACATAGATAGATAATATAATAAGCCCTCAACATGCAACAAAGAGTCACTCCAAAGCCACTAATAGCGGAGAACAAATGTAGAGATTATGGTAGGGTACGAAACCACCTCAAAGCTATTCTTTCGGACCGATCTATAAAAGAGTTCGTACTAGAATAACACCTTAAGACACAAATCAACCAAAACCCTAATGTCACCTAGATACTCCATTGTCACATCAAGTATCCGTGGGCATGATTATATGATATGCATCACATAATGATAGAGGCGAGGGTCCCGATCTTTCGATGAGATGATGGATATCGCTTTGGTGGAAGTCGACTTTGACGATCCGACTACGAACGTGCGAGGACGTCGCGCCTTAGCAATCGCTAAACCAACTCCGAGAGGTTATTGACCACGCCGGAGCACGATCAACCTGACCACGAGGGTCTGTTTCCTGCGAGCAAACGAAGAACAAGCAAGAAACTAAGATTGCAATCTGGATATTGCGAATATAAGATGAAAGCTTTATTGATCAAGGTGGGGTTCTGTGACGCCTTTGTCTGGTCGTTGAACACAAACGAAGTATGCGAAGTTGCAGCTATGGCGAACTTTTAATCTAAACAAAACCCAAAGTCTAAACGATGCCCTAAGGGCTGTATATATGGAGGAAGAGGGGGGGAATTTCGTGGCCCTTGGTGGAAGGGTCCGAAATCAACCCTATCTCTTGTTTCCCCACACATACGGACTCTAAAAATAGCCTATACTTATGTATTTCGAAATTACATGGGCCTGGCCCAATAATAAGGTGACGCAGCACCTAAAATAACCTCGGGACGAAATTTATGAAGTGGCATCTTGTATATTTCGTCCAAGGCTTCATGCACCCATTATGGTGGCTTCAAAGTCCTGAAATCATCACTTGTAACTCCGTTCTTGTTTCCCTTGCGCATGCCATCATCTCCATGCTTGTTCTTGCTCCAATGTTCATCCTTCTCCAAGCTAGGCCCTTCATTTGTAAGCAAAACAAATGTATCCAATTTAGGCAGCATCATATTCTCATGAACATTAGAATCATTACCAAGAAACGAAAGTACCTGGTAATTTAGTTGGCGTGCACGAGCTCTAGTAATTGGTCCAGTATGTATAGCAGCAGGGGCTGTGGGTGTAACAATTGTATTGATGTCCTCATCAGATAGCATATTTGTTGTCGTGGATAGATTCTCGAAAATGGCACACTTTATACCATGTCATAAAAGCGATGATGCTGTTAATGTTGCTGATTTGTTCTTTCGTGAAATTATTTGCTTGCATGGTGTGCCAAATACTATTGTTTCAGATCGTGATACTAAATTTCTTAGCCACTTTTGGAGATGTTTATGGGCTAAGTTGGGGACTAAACTGCTTTTTAGTACTACTTGTCACCCCCAAACTGATGGACAAACTGAAGTAGTCAATAGAACGTTGTCTACTATGCTTAGGGCTGTTTTGAAGAATAATAAGAAAATGTGGGAGGAATGCTTGCCTCATATTGAATTTGCTTATAATCGTTCATTGCATTCTACTACTAAGATGTGCCCTTTTGAAGTTGTGTATGGTTTCCTACCTCGTGCACCTATTGATTTGTTGCCTCTTCCATCTTCGGAGAAGGTTAATTTTGATGCTAAACAACGTGCTGAATTGATTTTAAAAATGCATGAGTTAACTAAGGAAAACATTGAGCGCATGAATGCTAAATATAAACTTGCTGGAGATAAGGGTAGAAAACATGTTGTGTGTGCACCTGGAGATCTTGTTTGGTTACATTTGCGTAAGGATAGATTTCCTGATTTGCGCAAATCAAAGTTAATTCCACGTGCTGATGGTCCCTTTAAGGTGTTAGAGAAAATAAATGATAATGCATATAAACTTGAGCTGCCTGCAGATTTTGGGGTTAGTCCCACTTTTAACATTGCAGATTTGAAGCCTTATTTGGGTGAGGAAGATGAACTTCCGTCGAGGACGACTTCATTTCAAGAAGGGGAGGATGATGAGGACATCAATACAATTGTTACACCCACAGCCCCTGCTGCTATACATACTGAACCAATTACTAGAGCTCGTGCACGCCAACTAAATTACCAGGTACTTTCGTTTCTTGGTAATGATTCTAATGTTCATGAGAATATGATGCTGCCTAAATTGGATACATTTGTTTTGCTTACAAATGAAGGGCCTAGCTTGGAGAAGGATGAACATTGGAGCAAGAACAAGCATGGAGATGATGGCATGCGCAAGGGGAACAAGAACGGAGTTACAAGTGATGATTTCAGGACTTTGAAGCCACCATAATGGGTGCATGAAGCCTTGGACGAAATATACAAGATGCCACTTCATAAATTTCGTCCCGAGGCTATTTTAGGTGCTGCGTCACCTTATTATTGGGCCAGGCCCATGTAATTTCGAAATAGAAGTATAGGCTATTTTTAGAGTCCGTATGTGTGGGGAAACAAGAGATAGGGTTGATTTCGGACCCCTCCACCAAGGGCCACGAAATTCCCCCCTCTTCCTCCATATATACAGCCCTTAGGGCATCGTTTAGACTTTGGGTTTTGTTTAGATTAAAAGTTCGCCATAGCTGCAACTTCGCGTACTTCGTTTGTGTTCAACGACCAGACAAAGGCGTCACAGAACCCCACCTTGATCAATAAAGCTTTCATCTTATATTCGCAATATCCAGATTGCAATCTTAGTTTCTTGCTTGTTCTTCGTTTGCTCGCAGGAAACAGACCCTCGTGGTCAGGTTGATCGTGCTCCGGCGTGGTCAATAACCTCTCGGAGTTGGTTTAGCGATTGCTAAGGCGCGACGTCCTCGCACGTTCGTAGTCGGATCGTCAAAGTCGACTTCCACCAAAGCGAAATCCACCATCTCATCGAAAGACGGGACACCTTTGCCTCTATCAGTACGCGTTGGGTTCCACCATATTATCAACGTGAATTGCTTCAAAAATTGCAGCGTTTAAGACAAGGGAAAAATTCTGTAGAAGAATATTATCAGGAATTACAAACTGGCATGATTAGATGTGGTATTGTTGAGGAGAATGAAGCTATGCTTGCATGTTTTCTAGGTGGATTAAATAGAGAGATTCAGACCATTCTAGACTATAAGGAGTATACTAATATCACTCGTTTATTCCATCTTGCTTGTAAAGCTGAACGTGAAGTGCAGGATCGACAAGCATTGGGGCGAACTAACTTTTTTGCAGGCCGACCTTCATCATGGACACCACGTGCATCTTCTACTTCAACTGCACCAGCACCTCCATCCGGTGCCACCTCCAGCCGTGATACAAGAAAACAGGCACAACCACCATTATCTGCCAAGAGCGCACCTGCGGGGCCTGCACAGCGTTCTTCTTCTTCCATGGCATCAACAGGGCACACAAGTGATATTATTTGTCGTCGTTGTAAGGGAGGAGGTCATTATGCGAGAGAATGCAAATCTCCGCGTGTGATGATTGCTACCGCGGATGGTGGATATGAGTCCGCTAGTGACTATGATGAGGAGACTTTGGCTCTTATTACACGTGAAGAACATGGTGGAGATGATTCTGATCATGAGACGCAATACATGGCTCCTGAAGACGCTGACAGGTATAAATGTTTAGTTGCTCAACGTGTTTTGAGTGTGCAGGTCACACAAGCTGAGCAAAATCAGAGGCACAATTTGTTCCATACCAAGGGAGTTGTGAAGGAACGTTCTGTGCGCGTCATCATAGACGGAGGGAGCTGCAACAACTTGGCTAGCATGGAGATGGTGGAGAAGCTTTCTCTCACCACAAGAGCACATCCACATCCTTACTACATCCAATGGTTCAACAACAGCGGCAAGGTTAAGGTAACACGTACTGTTCGTGTGCATTTTAGTATCTCTACATATGCTGATTATGTTGATTGTGATGTGGTACCTATGCAAGCATGTTCCTTATTACTTGGTAGACCATGGCAATTTGATAAAAATTCTGTACACCATGGTAGAAACAATCACTATACTCTTGTTCATAAGGATAGAAATATTACTTTGCTTCCTATGACTCCTGATTCCATTTTGAAAGATGATATTAATAGAGCTAATAAAGCACAACAGGAGAAGAATAAGAGTGAAAATCAGATTGTGGCAAAAGAATTTGAGCAACAAATGAAGCCTAATAATAAACCATCTAGTGTTGCTTCTGAAATTAAATTGAAAAGTGCATGTTTATTTGCCACCAAATCTGATATTGATGAGCTAGATTTCAGCAAATCTGTTTGCTATGCTTTTGTGTGCAAAGAGGCATTATTTTCATTCGAGGACGTGCCTTCCTCTTTGCCTCCTGCTGTCACTAACATTTTGCAGGAGTTCGCTGACGTTTTTCCACAAGACGTGCCACCGGGATTACCGCCTATTCGAGGGATTGAGCATCAGATTGACTTAATTCCCGGTGTGATAGAGGGAAAGGTGTCCCGTCTTTCGATGAGATGGTGGATTTCGCTTTGGTGGAAGTCGACTTTGACGATCCGACTACGAACGTGCGAGGACGTCGCGCCTTAGCAATCGCTAAACCAACTCCGAGAGGTTATTGACCACGCCGGAGCACGATCAACCTGACCACGAGGGTCTGTTTCCTGCGAGCAAACGAAGAACAAGCAAGAAACTAAGATTGCAATCTGGATATTGCGAATATAAGATGAAAGCTTTATTGATCAAGGTGGGGTTCTGTGACGCCTTTGTCTGGTCGTTGAACACAAACGAAGTACGCGAAGTTGCAGCTATGGCGAACTTTTAATCTAAACAAAACCCAAAGTCTAAACGATGCCCTAAGGGCTGTATATATGGAGGAAGAGGGGGGGAATTTCGTGGCCCTTGGTGGAGGAGTCCGAAATCAACCCTATCTCTTGTTTTCCCACACATACGGACTCTAAAAATAGCCTATACTTATGTATTTGGAAATTACATGGGCCTGGCCCAATAATAAGGTGACGCAGCACCTAAAATAGCCTCGGGACGAAATTTATGAAGTGGCATCTTGTATATTTCGTCCAAGGCTTCATGCACCCATTATGGTGGCTTCAAAGTCCTGAAATCATCACTTGTAACTCCGTTCTTGTTCCCCTTGCGCATGCCATCATCTCCATGCTTGTTCTTGCTCCAATGTTCATCCTTCTCCAAGCTAGGCCCTTCATTTGTAAGCAAAACAAATGTATCCAATTTAGGCAGCATCATATTCTCATGAACATTAGAATCATTACCAAGAAACGAAAGTACCTGGTAATTTAGTTGGCGTGCACGAGCTCTAGTAATTGGTCCAGTATGTATAGCAGCAGGGGCTGTGGGTGTAACAATTGTATTGATGTCCTCATCACAAATGTTCTTCCAAAGATCTGCTATAAATCAGTATATCATCAAAATAGACTACCACAAATCGTCCAATGAAAGCACGTAAAACTTCGTTCATTAGTCTCATGAAAGTACTAGGCGCATTAGTTAACCCAAAAGGCATGACTAACCACTCATATAATCCAAACTTAGTTTTAAATGCTGTTTTCCATTCATCTCCCAATTTCATACGAATTTGATGGTATCCACTACGCAAATCAACTTTGGAGAATATTGTAGAGCCACTCAATTCATCAAGCATATCATCTAGCCTAGGAATAGGATGACGATAACGAATAGTAATATTATTAATGCCTCTACAATCAACACACATACGTGATGTACCATCCTTTTTCGGCACTAAAATAATAGGAACAGCACAAGGACTAAGGGATTCGCGTATATAACCTTTGTCGAGAAGCTCTTGTACTTGACGCATAATCTCCTTCGTCTCCTCTGGATTGGTACGGTATGGTGCACGGTTTGGCAGTGAAGCACCGGGAATTAAGTCAGTTTGATGCTCAATTCCTCGAATAGGCGGTAATCCCGGTGGCACGTCTTGTGGAAAGACGTCAGCGAACTCCTGCAAAATGTTAGTGACAGCAGGAGGCAAAGAGGAAGGCACGTCCTCGAATGAAAATAATGCCTCTTTGCACACAAAAGCATAGCAAACAGATTTGCTGAAATCTAGCTCATCAATATCAGATTTGGTGGCAAATAAACATGCACTTTTCAATTTAATTTCAGAAGCAACACTAGATGGTTTATTATTAGGCTTCATTTGTTGCTCAAATTCTTTTGCCACAATCTGATTTTCACTCTTATTCTTCTCCTGTTGTGCTTTATTAGCTCTATTAATATCATCTTTCAAAATGGAATCAGGAGTCATAGGAAGCAAAGTAATATTTTTATCCTTATGAACAAGAGTATAGTGATTGTTTCTACCATGGTGTACATAATTTTTATCAAATTGCCATGGTCTACCAAGTAATAAGGAACATGCTTGCATAGGTACCACATCACAATCAACATAATCAGCATATGTAGAGATACTAAAATGCACACGAACAGTACGTGTTACCTTAACCTTGCCGCTGTTGTTGAACCATTGGATGTACTAAGGATGTGGATGTGGTCTTGTGGTGAGAGAAAGCTTCTCCACCATCTCCATGCTAGCCAAGTTGTTGCAGCTCCCTCCGTCTATGATGACGCGCACAGAACGTTCCTTCACAACTCCCTTGGTATGGAACAAATTGTGCCTCTGATTTTGCTCAGCTTGTGTGACCTGCACACTCAAAACACGTTGAGCAACTAAACATTCATACCTGTCAGCGTCTTCAGGAGCCATGTATTGCGTCTCATGATCAGAATCATCTCCACCATGTTCTTCACGTGTAATACGAGCCAAAGTCTCCTCATCATAGTCACTAGCGGACTCATATCCACCATCCGCGGTAGCAATCATCACACGCGGAGATTTGCATTCTCTCGCATAATGACCTCCTCCCTTACAACGACGACAAATAATATCACTTGTGTGCCCTGTTGATGCCATGGAAGAAGAAGAACGCTGTGCAGGCCCCGCAGGTGCGCTCTTGGCAGATAATGGTGGTTGTGCCTGTTTTCTTGTATCACGGCTGGAGGTGGCACCGGATGGAGGTGCTGGTGCAGTTGAAATAGAAGATGCACGTGGTGTCCATGATGAAGGTCGGCCTGCAGAAAAGTTAGTTCGCCCCAATGCTTGTCGATCCTGCACTTCACGTTCAGCTTTACAAGCAAGATGGAATAAACGAGTGATATTAGTATACTCCTTATAGTCTAGAATGGTCTGAATCTCTCTATTTAATCCACCCAGAAAACGTGCAAGGATAGCTTCATTCTCCTCAACAATACCACATCTAATCATGCCAGTTTGTAATTCCTGATAATATTCTTCTACAGAATTTTTCCCTTGTCTTAAACGCTGCAATTTTTGAAGCAATTCACGTTGATAATATGGTGGAACCCAACGCGTACGCATAGCAGTTTTCAAACCAGCCCAAGTAGTTGGAATAGGATATAATCTACAATGTTCAGACCACCATACACATGCAAAACTAGTGAAAGCACAAACGGCAGCAGCAACTCGTCTCTCCTCAGGATATTGTAAACATGTAAATCGTTGTTCAGTTTCTAACTCCCAAGTAAGATATATATCAGGAACATATCTACCCTCAAATGGTGGAATATTCAATTTCAGTTTAGGAATATGGACATCATCTCGTACCTGAGGTGGTGGTGCAGGCCTACCATTACGAATATATACCTGAGGTCGACCTGCTGGTGGTGGTACAGGTGGCTGCACGTAGTGTTGATTTTGATCAACCTCATCCTCATAGTCTCCCACATAATCATCCTCCTCCGCATCAGCAGCAGGAGCCACAGAAGTATCAACAGCAGCACCAACAGTTTGGCCAAACGCAAGAGGAACACGGCTTGCTCGGCGGAGGTCTGCTTCACGACGTGGAGGTAGTCGTTGTTGTTGTTGTTGTGGGAGAGGTGCGTTAGCTGCAGCGGGTGGTGGTGGTGGAAGACGCGCGAGCAATTCATTAAACTTGTTATCGAGCTTTGTTTCGAACGTCTTCTCAAAGCCAGTGATCTTCTCCATGGCCTCTTCAAAATTGTTCAGCACATCTTGCACCTGTTCAGTCATCATTTGCTGAAACTTATCATGAAGCTCCTTGTTCGATAAATTCTCCCAGTCAATCTCGTCGGCTTGTGATCCTGGCATGGTTAGCAGCAATAGAAACACACAAGAATATGATCCTACAGACTACGAACAAGTGGTGGTGGTGGGTGTCACAAATCCGTCAAGCAAATCTCAAATTCTTACCAGTTCTTACCCAGCAGCAGGCGGTGATCGGCAACCGTTGTAGTCAAAAAAACTCTCAAAGCTTGGATAGAGCGATTACCAAGGAGAGTCAAACGCACGACGTAGATGTATGTGGAGCTGGGAAGGCTTATAATATGGTAGCAAAAAGGGTCAGCAATAATCAATTCAGAGATGCAAAGTTGAATAAACGCTCAACGACAGTACTGTGCTGGTCCTAGGCTAGACTGTGCTAGAGACGCGAGCCTAGAACACTAACAAAATCACAGCGCGGCACGTAAACAAGGGAAAAGCACACTCTGGAATTTTTTTTTCGCTCTTTTTTTTGCGCTCTTTTTTTTTTGCGCTGTTTTTTTTTTGCGCTGCTTTTTTTTTGCGAAAAATCACTATAATGGCGAGTGTCTCAAAACTCTTCTTAGCTCAAACTGACAGGATGGGCACGAAATTTTTTTGACCAAAAAAATTATTTTTTTTTTGACTGCCCGGACCCAAAAACTGGAAACGGGTCAAAAAAAACTTCCTATAATGGCACCTGTCTCAAAACACTCAGAAACACCTAAAAATAGGATAGCCAGAAAATTTTTCGAAAAATGCGTTTTCGAAAAATTTTGGGCCTAAACGGAGCGTGGCTACCCGACTCTTTTTTTTTTCCGAAACCTACTCCGGCAAGGAAACACGAATCGGAATCTGGATGGATCCCGAAAACAAACCTAATAAGCAAGGAACTCGGATTGGTGGTGGATATATGGTGGTAGATGGCAGCGGTGGTGGTATATGACAGTTGTGGTGGTATATGGATACGGATTCGAAGCGGTGGCGGATAAGCGGTGGTGGTAGATGGCAGGGTTGATGATGATGGTGCGGCGGCGGCGTGACAACTTATGACCAGAACTCGAAACTCTAAAAGACTAGACTCTAAGACCAGCAACTAGACACGACGATGCAACCGCAAATTCAACAAAGCAAAACCCTAAAAAGATTATGCAAAGGCTCAGATTGGTTCGGATATGATGAACTAACCCTAATTTTTTTTTGTGGCTTTTTCGTGGACTGTAGGTATGAAGAACAGACTCGATCTAAACTACGAAAAACTGTAAAATCTCACCGAGCAACCTGGAAATCTGATACCACTTGATAGAGGCGAGGGTCCCGATCTTTCGATGAGATGATGGATATCGCTTTGGTGGAAGTCGACTTTGACGATCCGACTACGAACGTGCGAGGACGTCGCGCCTTAGCAATCGCTAAACCAACTCCGAGAGGTTATTGACCACGCCGGAGCATGATCAACCTGACCACGAGGGTCTGTTTCCTGCGAGCAAACGAAGAACAAGCAAGAAACTAAGATTGCAATCTGGATATTGCGAATATAAGATGAAAGCTTTATTGATCAAGGTGGGGTTCTGTGACGCCTTTGTCTGGTCGTTGAACACAAATGAAGTACGCGAAGTTGCAGCTATGGCGAACTTTTAATCTAAACAAAACCCAAAGTCTAAACGATGCCCTAAGGGCTGTATATATGGAGGAAGAGGGGGGAATTTCGTGGCCCTTGGTGGAGGAGTCCGAAATCAACCCTATCTCTTGTTTCCCCACACATACGGACTCTAAAAATAGCCTATACTTATGTATTTCGAAATTACATGGGTCTGGCCCAATAATAAGGTGACGCAGCACCTAAAATAGCCTCGGGACGAAATTTATGAAGTGGCATCTTGTATATTTCGTCCAAGGCTTCATGCACCCATTATGGTGGCTTCAAAGTCCTGAAATCATCACTTGTAACTCCGTTCTTGTTCCCCTTGCGCATGCCATCATCTCCATGCTTGTTCTTGCTCCAATGTTCATCCTTCTCCAAGCTAGGCCCTTCATTTGTAAGCAAAACAAATGTATCCAATTTAGGCAGCATCATATTCTCATGAACATTAGAATCATTACCAAGAAACGAAAGTACCTGGTAATTTAGTTGGCGTGCACGAGCTCTAGTAATTGGTCCAGTATGTATAGCAGCAGGGGTTGTGGGTGTAACAATTGTATTGATGTCCTCATCACACAATCTCAGATTCATCCAACCAACATAAAAGTACTTCAAAGAGTGCCCCAAAGTTTCTATCGGAGAGTCAAGAACGTGCGCCAACCTCTATGCATAGGTTCCCAATGTCACGAAACCCGCAAGTTGATCACCAAAACATACATCAAGTGGCACATGATGTCCCATTGTCACCACAGATAATCACGGCAAGACATACATCAAGTGTTCTCATAAAAGACTCAATCCGATAAGATAACTTCAAAGGGGAAAGTCAATTCATCACAAGAGAGTAGAGGGGGAGAAACATCATAAGATCCAACTACAATAGCAAAGCTCGGGATACATCAAGATCATGCCATAGAGGGAACACGAGAGAGAACACGAGAGAGAGAGAGAGATCAAACACATAGCTACTGGTGCATACCCTCAGCCCCGAGGGTGAACTACTCCCTCCTCATCATGGATAGCGCCGGGATGATGAAGATGGCCACCAGTGATGGGATCCCCCTCCGGCAGGGTGCCGGAACGGGATCCCGATTGGTTTTTGGTGGCTACAGAGGCTTGCGGAGGCGGAACTCCCGATTTATCTTCTGTTCTGGAAGTTTTAGGGTACAAGAGTATATATGGGTGCAGGGTGTACGTCGGTGGACCTCCGGGGTGCTCATGAGGCAGGGGGCGCGCCCAGGGGGTGGGTGCGCCCCCACCCTCGTGGGCAGCCTGGGACTCCCCTGACGTGCACTCCAAGTCTATCAGGTTGCTTTCCTTCCAAAAATAACTTCTCCAGTTGATTTCGTTTCGTTTTGACTCCGTCTGATATTCCTTTTCCTCGAAACACTAAAATAGGCATAAAACAGCAAATCTGGGCTGGGCTCCGGTTAATAGATTAGTCCCAAAAATAATATAAAAGTGGATAATAAAGCCCAATATTGCCCAAAACAGTAGATAATATAGCATGGAGCAATCAAAAATTATAGATACGTTGGAGACGTATCAAGCATCCCCAAGCTTAATTCCAGCTCGTCCTCGAGTAGGTAAATGATAAGAAAGAATTTTTGATGCGGAGTGATACTTTGGCATAATTTCATAGTAATTCTTCTTACTTGTGATATGAATATTCAGATCCGAAAGATTCAAGACAAAAGTTCATATTGACACAAAAATAATAATACTTCAAGCATACTAATCAAAGCAATCATGTCTTCTCAAAATAACATGGCAAAAGAAAGTTCCTCCTACAAAATCATATAGTTAGGCTATGCTTCATTTTCGTCACACAAAGATGTTCCCAACTTCTATACCCCCGATGACAAGCCAAGCAATTGTTTCATACTCAAATAATCTCAAACCTTTTCAACTTTCATGCAATACATGAGCGCGAGCCATGGATATAGCACTATGGGTGGAATAGAATATGATGATGGGGATTGTGTGGAGAAGACAAAAAAGGAGAAGGTCTCACATTGACGAGGCTAATCAATGGGCTATGGAGATGCCCATCAATTGATGTCAACATGAGGAGTAGGGATTGCCATGCAACGGATGCACTAGAGCTATGAATGCACAACAAAAGAAAACTAGTGGGTGTGCATCCAACTCGCTTGCTCACGAAGACCTAGGGCATTTTGAGGAAGCCCATCATTGGAATATACAAGCAAAGTTCTATAATGAAAAATTCCCACTAGTATAAAAAGACAACTTATCAGACACACTATCATGAAGATCTTGGTAGTACTTTGAAGCACAATATATGAGACTCACTACATGAAGAACAAGGTGCTACTTTGAAGCACAAGTGTGGTAAAAGGATAGTAGCATTGTCCCTTCTCTCTTTTTCTCTCATTTTGTTTTATTTATTTGTTTGGGCCTTTCTCTTCTTCTTTTTTATGGCCTCCTTTTTTTCGTCCGGAGTCTCATCCCGACTTATGGGGGAATCATAGTCTCCATCATCCTTTCCTCACTTGGGACAATGCTCTAATAATGATGATCATCACACTTTTATTTTTCTTACAACTCAATAATTACAACTCGATACTTAGAAAAAAATATGACTCTATATGAATGCCTCGGCGGTGTGCCGGGATGGTGCAATGAATCAAGAGTGACACGTATGGAAAATAATGCATGGTGGCTTTGCCACAAATACGATGTCAACTACATGATCATGCGATGGCAATATGACAAAAGTAATGTATGTCATGATGATGATGGAAGTTGCATGGCAATATATCTCGGAATGGCTATGGAAATGCCATGATAGGTAGGTATGGTAGCTGTTTTGAGGAAGATATAAGGAGGTTTATGTGTGATAGAGCGTATCGTATCACAGGGTTTGGATGCACCGGCGAAGTTTGCACCAACTCTCAAGGTGAGAAAGGGCAATGCACGGTACCGAAGAGGCTAGCAAAGGCGGAAAGGTGAGAGTGTGTATAATCCATGGACTCAACATTAGTCAAAAGAACTCATATACTTATTGCAAAAATTTAGAAGCCATCAAAAATTCAAGTACTACGCGCATGCTCCTAGGGGGGTAGATTGGTAGGAAAAGACCATCGCTCGTCCCCGACCGCCACTCATAAGGATGCACAAGCCAGGTACACTTCATGTTTCAAATTTGTTACACAACTTTAACCATACGTGCATGCTACGGGACTTGCAAACTTCAACACAAGCATTTCTCAAAGTCACAATTACCCAACTAGCACGACTTTGATATTATCACCTCCATATCTCAAAACAATTATCAAGCATCAAACTTATCTTAGTATTCAATTTACTCAAAGGAAAGTTTCGCATATCTTGAACACCAAGTATATTAACATTAAGAAAATTACCATGCTATTTAAGACTCTCAAAATAATATAAGTGAAGTATGAGAGTTCATCTATTTCTTCAAAATAAAACTACCACCATGCTCTAAAAGATATAAGTGGTGCACTAGAGCAAATGACAAACTACTCCAAAAGATATAAGTAAAGGTCAATGAGTAGCTAAATAATTATGCAACTATGCGAAGACTCTCTATCTCATTTAATAATTTCAGATCTTGATACTTTATTCAAACAGCAAGCAAAGCTAAAGAAAACTACATTGCAAGGATAGCACAACTCATGTGAAGAAGCAAAAACTTAGGCTCAACCGATACTAACCGATAGTTATTGAAGAAGAAAGGTGGGATGCCTACCGGGGCATCCCCAAGCTTAGATGCTTGAGACTTCTTGAAATATTATCTTGTGGTGCCTTGGGAATCCCCAAGCTTGAGCTTTTGTGTCTCCTTAATTCCTCTCATATCATGGTTTCTCTTTTTATCAAAAGCTTCATTCACAACAAACTCAACAAGAACTCATGAGATAGGTTAGTATAAACCAATGCAAAACCTTATCATTTTCTACTGTAACAAATCACTTAAATTATTATTCAATATTTCATACCAAATGCCTCTACATATTTAATACCCCTATCCTCAAATAGAATCATTAAGCAAGCAAACATATGCAAACAATGCAAACATAACAGCAATCTGCCAAAACAGTACAGTCTGTAAAGAATGCAGGAGTATCAATACTTGCCTAACTCCAAAAATTATGAACTAAAATTCCCACTGTAATAAATTTAACAGAGCTCAATATTCAAAAAGATTCAACATTATACCACTCTCTGACTTTTCTAGAGAATTTTTGCAACAGCGGTAAACTTTCTGTTTTCAAACAGCAACATGTATACTAGCAAAATAAGCATGGCAAAGGCTATCCTTGACATTTTTATTGAAACTAAAGATGCAAAACATTAATATAATTAACAGAAAGCAAATACTAACAAGAGAAAATGACGCTCCAAGCAAAACACATATCATGTGGTGAATAAAAATATAGCTCCAAGTAAAGTTACCGATGAACGAAGAGGAAAGAGGGGATGCCTTCCGGGGCATCCCCAAGCTTAGGCTCTTGGTTGTCCTTGAATATTACCTTGGGGTGCCTTGTGCATCCCCAAGCTTAGGCTCTTGTCACTCCTTATTCCATAGTCCATCGAATCTTTACCCAAAACTTGAAAACTTCACAACAGAAAACTTAACAGAAAACTCGTAAGCTCCGTTATTATAAGAAAATAAAACAACCACTTAGGTACTGTAATGAACTCATTCTAAATTCATATTGGTGCAATATTTACTGTACTCCAACTTATCTATGGTTCATACCCTCCGATACTACTCATAGATTCATCAAAATAAGCAAACAACACATAGAAAACAGAATCTGTCAAAAACAGAACAGTCTGTAGTAATCTGTATCAAACGTATACTTATGGAACTCCAAAAATCCTACCAAATTAGGAAGTCCTAAGCAATGCGTGTGCCAATCCAGAGCAAAAAGAATCAGATCAGAATCACGTTTCTGTGAATTAACAAAACTAATTTACTGGGTGAAAAAGTTTCTGATTTTCAGCAGGATCAACACAACTATCACCGTAAGCCATCCTAAAGGTCTTACTTGGCACTTTATTGAAACAAAAGCTATAAAACATGATTAATACAGTAGAATAATCATGTGGACACACAAAAACAGTAAGGATAAATATTGGATTGTCTCCCAACAAGCGCTTTTCTTTAATGCCTTTTAGCTAGGCATGATGATGACAATGATGCTCACATAAAAGATTGAAACATAATGGGAGCATCATGAAGCATATGACTAGCACTTTTAAGTCTAACTCACTTCCTATGCATAGGTATTTTGTGAGAAAACAACTAATGGGAACAATAATCAACAGGCATAGGAAGGTAAAACAAGTATAACTTCAAAATTTTAAGCACATAGAGAGGAAACTTGACATTATTGCAATTCCTACAAGCATATATTCCTCCCTCATAATAATTTTCAGTAGCATCATGAATGAATTCAACAATATAACCAGCACCTAAAGCATTCTTTTCATGATCTACAAGCATAGAAAATTTACTACTCTCCACATAAGCAAAATTCTTGTCATTCGAAATAGTGGGAGTATCATAAGAGACTTGAACACTAAAAATTGTTTCCATATTAAAAGAGTAATTTTCAGAAAAAGGGTATACATAATCATGACAAGATTTGTAAATATAATCATCACTACTTTTCATAGCATAAGTTTCATCATAATAATCATCATAAGTAGCAACTTCGTTCTCATCATAATCAATTGAAACCTCTCCCAAGATAGTGGAATCACTAAATAAAGTTGACACTCTTCCAAATCCACTTTCATATTCATCACAATAAGATTCAACATCCTCCAAAATAGTGGGATCACTAATTCCTAAAGTTGACACTCTTCCGAACCCATTTTCATCAATATAATCATCATAGGTAGGAGGCATGCTATCATCATAACAACTTTGCATATCAAAACTTGGGATGCTAAAAATATCATCTTCATTAAACATAGCATCCCCAAGCTTGGGACAAACATTAATTTCAGCAAATATATTCCCAAATATTTCATCCTCATCAAACATAGCTTCCCCAAATTTGGGCCCTTTCATATTATAAGCATAATCACTCTCATCATTAAAAATATTGATAGCACCAAAAGTATAGCAATTATCATCATCACAATGATTAGTAGGAGCAACATCATTTGGGAGGAATACCTTTATACCTTTGTTGCTCCTTATTTTCTTCTTCTTCTTCACATTATGTGTGGGTTCAACCTTCCTCTTTGAGCTCCTTATTGATGAGATTGGTTGAATAGAAGGCTCCTCCTTGTTACCTGATTCATCATAAGAAATAATAGGAGGAGATTGGGAAACCTCTTCCCTTTCATTAGTATTCTCATCATCTTCCATTTGCTTTCTTTTCCTTATGTAATTGACAATATAAGGATTTTCAATACAATTCACCGCACAATACATATAAATTTTCTCTAGATCAAAATCAAGAAATCTATCAAGACTAAATTTTGGAATACCCTCAGTTATACGTTTCATTTCTTCATAACCCAAAAGAAGGCTAAGCTCTTTATGATGCTCAAGGGTAATCAAATTATCACAATATTGGGACACGACTTGATCATGAAACAAATAGCATTGGAGCTTTAAATGACCATGTTCATTGCAAAGTTCACAAGGAGCACGAAAAATATTGAATCTTTCAGCACATTCATCTAGTTCTTCTTGCAACAATTTGGTTTCTAAGTAATTATGCCTTTTGCAATAAATATCTTCTCTATTCGGTGTGTTCATGCAAACATGCACTCCACAAAAGTTGACATGCTCATAAGAGATATTTTCATCATAACTAGTGCAATCATCATTAGCATCATGGATATTCAAAGAATTCGTACTAACAACATTGCAATCACGCTCATCATTCAAAGATTTAGTGCCAAACAATTTAGAGATTTCTTCTTCTAGCACTTGAGCACAATTATCCTTTCCATCATAATCACGAAAGATATTAAAAAGGTGAAGCGTATGAGACAAACTTAACTCCATTTTTTGTAATTTTCTTTTATAAACTAAACTAGTGATAAAACAAGAAACAAAAAGATTTGATTGCAAGATCTAAAGATATACCTTCAAGCGCTAACCTCCCTGGCAACGGCGCCAGAAAAGAGCTTGATGTCTACCACACAACCTTCTTCTTCTAGATGTTCTTGGGACTGCAAGTGCACAGGTTTGTAGGACAGTAGCAAATTTCCCTCAAGTGGATGACCTAAGATTTATCAATCCGTAGGAGGCGTAGGATGAATATGGTCTCTCTCAAACAACCCTGCAACCAAATAACAAAGAGTCTCTTGTGTCCCCAACACACCCAATACAATGGTAAATTGTATAGGTGCACTAGTTCGGTGAAGAGATGGTGATACAAGTCCAAAATAGATAGTAGATATAGGTTTCTGTAATTTGAAATAATAAAAGCAGCAAGGTAACAAGTGGTAAAAGTGAGCGTAAACGGTATTGCAATGATAGGAAACAAGGCCTAGGGTTCATACTTTCACTAGTGCAAGTTCTCTCAACAATAATAACATAGATAGATAATATAACAAGCCCTCAACAAGCAACAAAGAGTCACTCCAATGCCACTAATAGCGGAGAACAAACATAGAGATTATGGTAGGGTACGAAACCACCTCAAAGCTATTCTTTCGGATCGATCTATAAAAGAGTTCGTACTAGAATAACACCTTAAGACACAAATCAACCAAACCCTAATGTCACCTAGATACTCCATTGTCACCTCAAGTATCCGTGGGCATGATTATACGATATGCATCACACAATCTCAGATTCATCCAACCAACATAAAAGTACATCAAAGAGTGCCCCAAAGTTTCTATCGGAGAGTCAAGAACGTGTGTCAACCCCTGTGCATAGGTTCCCAATGTCACGAAACCCGCAAGTTGATCACCAAAACATACATCAAGTGGCACATGATATCCCATTGTCACCACAGATAATCACGGCAAGACATACATCAAGTGTTCTCATAAAAGACTCAATCTGATAAGATAACTTCAAAGGGGAAACTCAATTCATCACAAGAGAGTAGAGGGGGAGAAACATCATAAGATCCAACTACAATAGCAAAGCTCGGGATACATCAAGATCATGCCATAGAGGGAACACGAGAGAGAACATGAGAGAGAGATCAAACACATAGCTACTGGTACATACCCTCAGCCCCGAGGGTGAACTACTCCCTCCTCGTCATGGATAGCGCCGGGATGATGAAGATGGCCACCGGTTATGGGATCCCCCTTCGGCAGGGTGCCGGAACGGGGTCCCGATTGGTTTTTGGTGGCTACAGAGGCTTGCGGCGGCGGAACTCCCGATCTATCTTCTGTTCTAGAAGTTTTAGGGTACAAGAGTATATATGGGTGCAGGGGGTACGTCGGTGGACCTCCGGGGTGCTCACGAGGCAGGGGGCGCGCCCAGGGGGTGGGCGCGCCCCCCACCCACGTGGGCAGCCCGGGACTCCCCTGACGTGCACTCCAAGTCTATCAGGCTGCTTTCCTTCCAAAAATAACTTCTCCAGTTGATTTAGTTCCGTTTTGACTCCGTCTGATATTCCTTTTCCTCGAAACACTGAAATAGGCATAAAACAGCAAATCTGGGCTGGGCCTCCGGTTAATAGGTAGTCCCAAAAATAATATAAAAGTGGATAATAAAGCCCAATATTTCCCAAAACAGTAGATAATATAGCATGGAGCAATCAAAAATTATAGATATGTTGGAGACGTATCACCGACCCGGAACCAGAGGCAAGCGAGGGAGAGCCGGCCGCCGCCGCCGCCGACCCCGCCACCGGAGCACACGACACCTGGAGCTTGGAGCGCAGCGCGACCTCATACTCCAGATCTGCCGCCGCCTCGCCCAAACCGTCACGCCCCCGCTTCTGGCCAGAGACGGCCTCGCTAGAGGACCCGCGCGAGCGATCCATTGAGACCACCGCCGCAAACGAACGGGAGAGGGGAGGGGCACGAGCAGATCTGGAGAAGAAGCGGATGGGGGAGCGGTGATGGTGCAGGTCAGAGGAGGAGGCAGGGAACCCTAGAAATGGGGGGTCGAACCCTTCCGAATCCATATATATCCGGACCGAGCCAAGCCCGGGCCGACAGGGAGGGCCGAGGGGGGAGGGGGGAATGGGCCTGGGCTATCCGCGGCCCAGAAACCAGGATAGGGAGGGGACGGAAAACAGACACGCAGCCCAGGGAGGGCACCGACCCAGGCCCACCAGGCCCATCAAGCGGCACAAGGGCTCGCAGCCCAGACAGGGACCCTTCCGCAGACCCCCGTTGCCAGATCTAGGTCAGACGCGTCGCCGCCGTTGTCGACGGGGCCGGAGCCGGCACCCTAGATGACGCACAGGCGAGGAAGGGCATCGGAGGGGAGGAAGGAGAGGACGGGGCAGACGCCCCCCCCCCTCCCCCGCGTCCCTACC
The DNA here is from genome assembly GCF_002162155.2 of Triticum dicoccoides. Classification (NCBI taxonomy): domain Eukaryota; kingdom Viridiplantae; phylum Streptophyta; class Magnoliopsida; order Poales; family Poaceae; genus Triticum; species Triticum dicoccoides. The sequence goes on along the minus strand of NC_041383.1, from coordinate 327,211,828 downwards.
AGAGCCCAGGATCCCCCGATCCGGTGACAAGGTTGATTTGGAAGATTATGTCTCTAGACAAGATAAAATCAGTGCTACTGATGTGAGTTGATTTGGAAGACTATGTCTCCAGCTCAGATAAAATCAATGTTGATGATGTGTGTGCCTTTTCATTATGTTGAACATTCTTTTTCACTTGTACTAATTCAACATAAGAAATTTCATTGCCTCGTCTTAATTAGAAAAGAATAATGATTTCTAAATCCTTTACTCTTAAAAGGTTATCATAGTACCTGCACAAAACGAATGATGTTAGAAAGATAGGTGGAAAACTTGACCATAAGGTCGGATGTTTCCGTGAGCAGTAAGCAAGGGATCTCCCCTTGGGGGGGGGAGCTGGTGGCCCTTTTGGCTTTTGGGGGTAAAGCTGGTGGCCCTTTTGGCATGTTAATTCTTTCGACGGGCGGCCTTCTGCTCACCATACATTTATTTCATATATAATGACACCTATAATAGCAATAGCAACACCTGATTATGATATGTGATGTAATTGCTTGTGTAAATTAGGCACCGCTTTTCTGCCTCCTCCTTTGTGTTATTCACTATGTTATTCCTTTTCAGTGTGCTGCTATTTTCCACGAAGCTGGCATGCATGATGTCCGCAAAAATCGGTATGTTATCCTCCCCAAGGACTTCGAGAAGGGTTACCGAACCAACATCAAGAAGCCTTAGACAGACTTCGACTTCTACAAATTAGGCAAAAAACTATTAAAGAGGGTGCTTTATTTCCAACAGGTGACAATTATTAACACTAGAGTTGAATTTGTTGACAGTCCCCTCCAACAGTAATATCCCTGTATCTCAGTGCTCCTGTAGTTTGCACATTCAGTCTCACCAGTGTTCTTAAGCTACTTGCCTGTACAAAGCCTCATGGGAATTGTTTCTGTGCGAGAGAGATGAATTCAAAAAGGGAGAGAGCAGAGAAGAAGCAAAAGGAGAGGGCGGCGGGGTCATGTGGACACTATGGCCGGTGAGGCATAACTGGAAGTTTCTCTGATGGTCGACAACAAGGTACCCCACTGCTCTAAATATTTACTCCCTCCGTTCCTAAATATTTGTCTTTCTAGAGATTTCAACAAGTGACTACATACGGAGCAAAATGAGTGAATCTACACTCTAAAATATGTCTTTTTTTAGAGAAAGGCGAGAGCCCGACTTTATAGATAAAGCCACCAGGCAGAGTATATGACCAACAACAGCACCCAACAAAGTATCACACGCAGAAGATAAAGTATCATTACAAGGCCAGCGGCCTTACATGGCACGCAGGCCAGCCTAAACCAGACACCAAAAGAGCATTCAGGAAGCCGTCCTCAAAGAAAGCCGAAGAAGCCCAGACGCCGTAGATTTCATCTTGGATAGCATGGCGTCGAAGGCCTGGAGGTCCCCTTCTTTAGTCAATAATCTCCACTGCTGCAAGAAACCATTGGCTTTAAATAAGCAATTGACAGGATTAGCCGGAAAAATATGTTCAATCGAGAACTTATTCCTAGTAGTCCACAACGACCAGCCAATCGTAGCCCATCCAACTAAGAAGACTCTTTTAGAATGGCCAGAAAGAAGATTGACATAATGCCTCAGGTCTTCAAAGGAGGAAGGGGACCAATTTACATGTAACCAGAGTCTGATGCAACTCCACATAAGTTTAGCTAAGGAGCAGTGAAAGAAAATATGCTCGGTGTTCTCCAGTGCCCCACAAAGCACACACCTGTCGGACCCCGGCCCGTTTCTTTTCTTAATCTGATCGGCCGCCGGAAGCTTACTCCGGACAGCTTGCCAGAGATATATCTTGATCTTAGGAGGAATTCGAGCCGACCAGACATGCTTAAACTTGACCGGGCGCCCCCCAGGGATAAGCTTGGAGTAAGCAGATTTAACCGAAAAACGCCCCGAAGAGGAGAGGGGCCACACCACGGCATCCTCTTCCTCCGAGAGCAGAGGGAAGCAAGCAGTAAGGCGCTGCCAATCTTCCAACTCTTCAGGAGAAAGAGAACGACGAAAATCCAGAACCCAACCCCTAGCCGAGAGCTCAAAGATAGAAACCTCAGTATCATCGCAATATGAAAATAGAACCGGAAAAGCAACAGCCAGCGTGGAGTCCCCGACCCACCAATCAAGCCAAAACCGCGTAGACTTACCGTTCCTAACTACAAATTTTACAAGGGGCCGAAAGATCGGCCGGACTTTAACTAGTTGATGCCAAAATTGCGACCCACCCGCAGCCGGCACGAACATAGGACTCGAGGAGGGGAAATATTTAGCTTTTAGGATAGAGAGCCAGGGTGGCAGTTCCTCAAGAGTCATGATCTTCCACCACCATTTGATCATAAGACAATTATTCATCACTCGCGTATTAATAATGCCCAGACCCCCTTTGGCCTTGGGGCGACATATAATGTCCCATCTGACCATCATGTACTTACGTTTATTGTCCGCTGCGTTCCAATAGAAAGCACCCCTATGCTTGTCAAAACCATTATGAACCCCACTAGAGAGAAGATAGAATCCCATTAAGAACATAGGTAGCGAAGAAAGACAGGAGTTAGTAAGGGCGACCTTGCCCGCTTGCGTATTATATCGCCCTCGCCAAGGAAGAACTCTGTTGCCAACTTTGGTAACCACCAGAGCGAAGTCTTTAGCCAAAAGTTTAAGCGGGGAAATGGGGAGGCCTAGATATTTGAGAGGGTAGGATCCCAAAGAGCAGTTAAGAAGATGTGCCACCCGCTGCGCCTCTTCATCCGAGACCCCAGTCACTACAACCTCACTCTTAGAGAAATTGATTTTAAGACCTGAGAGCGCTTCGAAACAAAGCAGAAGGAATTTCAGATTGGTGTATGTGGTAGTCATTTGAAATGTCTAGAAAGACAAATATTTAGAAACGGAGGGAGTACATGGTTAATGTGAGTTGAATCATCAAAGGTCTACACCTTCGTAACGGTTAAAAAATTAGAGAAAACTGAATGGTCTATCAGTTGTTTAATAATACATATTACAGAATGTACCACTCTGTTCGATCGTAGGATCACTGCACAATAGGCTTTGGAGCAGGCTATGATTCACAGAGAACTCCCCAGCAACCTCATCCTTTGAGGATATTAGATGGATATTGAATCCAGTAAGCCTCCAATAGATAAAGGAATTCAAATTTTCTGTTGGTAATTTGCACAATGGGGTTCTAGCAAATTTATGATTGTGCCTACAACAGACTACCTCTGACTGAAGATTTGAGGTGTGACTCAAATTTCGTTAGAAATCAACAATGGAGATTTCAGTTTTGTCATGCATATTCGTACGAACTTCATATTTAACGTATCATAAAATTTTATTGTATAATAAGATCTTGGTATGTTTTCAGAATTTTCAGCGAAGAAAGAAGTCTAGAGGTGTGGACATTTGTCATAGTTTTAGGGGGAATCAAGTCTGTAGAATACAAACTGATTTAAGGAATTCAGATGTTAGCCATGGTCATACACAGATGTAGTTTATGAGCAACTATCTTTGTGTTGATGGTGTGTAAGCATATCATCCTCCCAGTTGCCTATTTCATTCCTCACGGGACCATTATGACTGGGCTAATGAAGGTATATCAAAATTCTATACTAAACCTTCGCTACATGGAAAGCTAGTCAAGCAACATCAAAATGCCCCTCCTCAACTAGCTTTATATTTGGTTGTGCATCGCTAAGATGATAAGATTACAGATTTACAATACTAATTTCCATAGATTTATAATTGTTTACGCTCATGGTTTGTGGACAAAATTCAGGATAAACACATTTTTTTGCGAATGAGGATAAACACATTACAAGCAGACGATTTTGTGTGAGGCTAACATTTTTATAAGATGTAGCATTGTCCATCTAATTTTCCTCATTCTACTCATGACACTTGATGTGGCTTATTGCTAAAGGGCTTAAAGAAACGAATTAAGAGTTAAAGCACGTCTTGCGTTTTATTACCCGATCCTCCATATTTTAGACCAATATTTTATAGCTGGCTACTTGCTAACTTTGCACATATATACATGCTAAATTGTAAAGCATCTTATATTCCTACAAGACGGATATTGAAAATATATAGAGGAATATAAATCTGCATACATTATTAGCATCTTACAATTTTATATTTGGGCTCATGGCCACTTAAATATCTTTTTATGGTGATCTGCAATACTTCTTTCTCGACGCAATGGGTCATATATGTTATTTTCATGGTTGCTATGTTAGTAAAAAAACAAATTTGTACTTATTGTGTTCTCTAAGGACTATACTAGGACACTCATTTGAATAAGCCTACTATGCACGTGGAGCTCTTAAAAAAGCTATATGAACAACTTAATATATCATGATATTGGTATGTGGATCACATATAGGATTTGCAATGTACATCTCAAATCTTTAAATGATTTTAACTACTACCAATACCGGTATGGTCGCATTATTGATCACAGTGAAAATGGATCTGCTATTGTTGATTCGACGTGAGTCTTTGCATCTCCATAATTTTTTAGGTCTTAGAATTTCTCCTTCCATGTCCAAAAAGTACATAATTTTCAGCAAATACAATGTAAAAGATTGTGTGTTCCAAACATTTACCTTATGAATATTTAGAGTATGTTAATGCTTATTTTTTATAGTTTAGGTAGATACATGCATCAATGCTTACCTAGTTCTATTGTTAGTTTAACATGATTAATTAATCATACTTAGTTGGTTATTCTATTTTTGGAGCGCACTATAATTTGCAACCAATCAATTATTATTTTTATTCCTTAAGTTTTTCAGAACTTCCGCATATCTTGAGAATAATGAATTCGATTTATCAAAAATCAATCGAATACTGAATTCCAGGAAGATAAAGCGTCGGAACTGGTGGGTTGTCGTACTGAAAAGGAGGTCCTGGATGACCTATGTGTGTATAACAGTAGGGTGTTATAAGCAGTGATGGACCTACCATTGGGGCGAGTAGGGGAGGCTGCCCTGGCTCTCTTGGTGCGGAGCAGGTTACCCCAGCTCAGCTCCTTTCAGTTTTAGTTGAAGGGGAGCGGCGCCATTGATGATGAGATCTATTTCTGTCGAACAGTTATATTCATGAGGAAGAAGAAAGAAAATATGGTTCTAGATGGTTGGACTTTGTGGGCTTTAGTTAGTTGACGAAGGCCCACTTTTTTATTTTTCAGGAACCAACACACCACGTACACTACGCGCACGGCCAAACCCTATTCGGCGCCTTAAGCGCCCGTTTTAGGCGTTTTGGCAAACGGGCGCATAACCTCCCTGCGCGATGGGCCGGCCCATTTATACCTATTTTTTCTGTTTCAAACTGCAAAAACATGCACGCCATGGAAACTCGAACTCGCGACCTTGCGACCTCCCTCCTACTAGCTAAGATGCGGTAGCCAACTACGCAAGTACTTAGCTGTGATTTGCAAGATCCTTTTTATTATTTTATTGCATCTTATTTTCTTTTTCTTTCCCCTTTTTCCTTTTCTTGTTCCTTTCGTTTTCTTAAATGCATGATTTAAAAAAAAAACTCCAGTGAACATTTTTCCCAATTCTTGAACCTTTTCCTCAAAATTGATGAAGTTTTCGAATTCGTGAACTTTTTTTGAAAATCCGTGAACCTTTTTCAAAGAAGTGAACTTTTTTATCAAAATTTGCTGAACTTTTTTAAAACCCATGAACTTTTTTTCAAAATTCCATGAACTCTTTTCAAATTTGTGAACTTTTCTTATCAAAATTGATGAACTATTTTAAATCTGTGAACTTTTTTATCAAAATTGATGAACTTTTTAAAAATTTGGTGAACTATTTACAAATTTATGAACTTTTTTTATCAAAATCAATGAACTTTTTCCAAAAGTGATGAACTTATTTTTCAAATCGATGAAAATTTTCAAATTCGTAAATTCTTTTTCATATTTCGATTTGTTTCTAAAATAAATTATACTGGGACTGAACCACGGGTCTCGTAGAGTGTGTTTTCGCATTGATAACAACGAAGGCAGGCAGTCGCTTTGGTTGATGCGTCTACTGCTTCAAGATTTGCATCCTGGTTCGAATCCCATTACTCGCAAAATATATCTGTTGTTTTTTGTCTGATTTTTTTAGCAAGCTATGCTGGGCCAGCCCATTAACGCTTGCCTTCGGGCGCCAGGTGGCCTAAGCGGCGCTGAGGGCGCCAAAGAGGAGCTCTCACGCGCACGAGCCTATTCGATTGGAGAAAAATTCCCACACTGCCTCCTAAATTCCAATCCCTAGCTCACCTTCACGATCATGTTAGTAGGCAATGAGATTTAGACACATTTTTTTTTCTTTTTTACATGCCGTAGGTCTTTCTTGGAGTGATGGGTCATGTTGTTACAGCCAATAAGTATTTAGGCAACAAGAGACCATGTTAGTAGTCTCAAAGATGTTTTTTGTATAATCTTCCATGTTATTAATAGTTGAATCTTATCCATATTGAGATTGAATCTTTCGAGGCATTTATTGTGTTGAAAACACTTGCATTTGTGCTTCAATTTTTTTCCTAACATGTTCGCCCTGGCTAACTTGAATTCCTTGATCCGGCACTGGTTATAAGTCATGATTATACTGTTAGACTATACATGTACTCATTATCGCATGTGCTCCCACCTGTACTTGTACGTAGCACATACGCCCGGTAGTTGAGATACGATCGTGATGCCTGCCCTCTGTAGTAGTGGCGCACGATCCTAGGTCGTGGAACTCCCCCATGATCTCTAGGCAGGGCTGTAAACTGCATATAATCCCCTGCCCGTGAGGCTAATGAATGTGTGGTGTGTTTCCGCCTAATCCTCTCTCAAACATGGTATCTGATACTCCCGATCCCGCTTCCACCGCAATGGAGCACGCCGAACGCGATGCAGTCCCTCATGTTGCCTCCCTCGCCATCGCCCCACCTGCTATTGTTGTCGCTGTTGCAGCCGTTGATACTACCATGGTCGTGGCCACCGCCCCAGCACCACCTGCTACTGTTGTCATTACTGCAATCGTCCCTGCTGCCACGGTCGTGGCCACCGCCCCAGCACCACATGCTGCTCTGCCTGCGTTGGCCATGGTGGCCATCGCGCCTGCTCCTCCCTCCATCCTCTCGCCGGTTCTTCAAACCGTCGATATCAGCCGCCATGTCACAGTCACGGTAGACCTCCTCGCCTGGAACTACACCCAATAGCGCCGCCACTTCGACACGGTCGTAGGGATGTTTGGGCTTTGCGATCATGTTGATCCCGAGGCGCTCCCGTGTCTCGACCACCCCGAGTGGCTCATGGCCGACCATGTCGTTGTGCACTAGCTCTACACCACCATCTCGCTGGAGCTCCTCGATGTCGTCATGCAGCCTGAAGACATGATGATCACTGTGTGGACCGCCATCGACAGCCTGTTCCATGACAACCACCTCACCCGCGCCATCTAAGTCGACGCCGCACGCCGTCGTCCAAGGTGACATGTCGGTCATGCAGTACGGCACCAAGCTCAAGAACTTCACCAGCCAACTCCGGGACCTGGTGATAGAGGCGGGGTGTCCCGATCTTTCGATGAGATGATAACTATCGATTCTGTGGAGTCGACTTTGATGATCCTACTACATACGTGCACGCCGTTGCACCTTAGCAATCGCTAAACCAACTCTGAGAGGTTATTGACCATGCCGGAGCATGATCAACCTGACCACGAAGGTCTATTCCTGCAAGCAATCAAAGAACAAGCAAGAATAGGATAAAGCAATCTGAATATTGCGAATATGGATGAAGTATTGATAATGGTGGGGATCCGAAAGCGGTCTTGGTCTTGTCGTTGTACACAAACGAAGTACATGAAGTTGCGTTGGCTAACTTTTAACTAAGCAAATCCCAAGGAAAAAGATAGTAGGCCCAAAGTGGAGGTGATGCAACACCTTTGGACTTGTAGTTTGACTCGGATTGTGCTACAACGTCAGATTGTTTCGTCGATAACCAAACGCTCCTGAAGAATTTGAAGGTGAATCCAATTAGGTTGGAAAGAGCACAAAATCTAATTTCCAACAAAAAAAGAATCACCCAATTCAGAGTCACTATGAAAGAGTTCTTGGCGTTTTGAATCAGGTATGTCTGTGCAGTCCGAATCTGAATCGAGAACGTGAGAGACTTGGACTCTATCTTCTCTTGGCCCAAAAGTGACGTGAGAGGACTTTTTGAACAGCACCTAAACATATCTTTCCCCCTTATCTTCATATGTGGATTGTACAAATGTCCCATACACCTGCAATTAGACATGACACAAAAGTTTGTGAAGTATTTTTGTCCTCGATGACATAAATAAATTTTTGCATAGTTTGCATTAGAAATCACCTCAAAAATATATATGTATGCAATATTTTTGTTCATATACAACGTAGTCATGTCCTCATCATCCTCCCCTTCTTGAAAACAAAGCCATCCTTGGCGTTGCTTAATCTGAAATGTGGCTGACAAAAGAGACATGGTGTACATGTTGTATATGTATATGTCATCCATTTTTACTTCCCTTGGTTTTTGCACATATGACACATGTATGCATGAGTAACCTTCATAGTTCATAAAATCTAAAGCCAAAATATTATCGCAAGAAGTAGAGGGCATGAAAATATTGCAACTCAGTTTGCACATATAAATGAAGCTCTTATTCATTTCAAAAGGTTGACAATGTTCATCATTAAACCATCCTAACATTGGTGAATAAACCTTACTTGCATCAAATTTACATACTACAACATGCTTAATAAGCAAACATGCAATAAGTCTTTGGTCACAGAATCATCACCGAGATTAGAGGTCATATCAAAATGATTAAACATTGGTTCTTTTGCATCAATAGTTAATTCAATGGGTGCACTCAAAATTGTTGGTGTTTCAGTTGTTTTATCACATGACGCATTCATAATAGTAACGCAATTCTATAAAATAGGCAGTGTGCCTAAATCAATAGGTAACTCAACACATGATGTATTTAAGTTAACTAGGCATGCATCATTCTCATGTGAAAGTGAAAAATCTGTACCTTTGTCATTACCTCTTATGATCAACTCAGATGATGTAGGCACTCTCGGTGGTGATGTGTCACATGATGGAGATGATGTAGTCCTCGCAACAATGGATGTGGTTGTCATAGTACGCCTATGTGACGCCCCCGATTCAATCGTACACTAATCATAAACGCAAATGTGTACGATCAAGATCAATGACTCACGGGAAGATATCACAACACAACTCTAGACACAAATTAAACTAATACAAGCTTTATATTACAAGCCAGGGGCCTCGAGGGCTCGAATACATAAGCTCAAATACACAAGAGTCAGCGGAAGCAACAATATCTGAGGACAGACATAAGTTAGACAAGTTTGCCTTAAGAAGGCTAGCACAAAAGCATCTACGATCGAAAAGGCAAGGCCTCCTGCCTGGGAGCCTCCTAACTACTCCTGGTCGTCGGCGTCCGTCATGTGGTAGTAGGCACCCTCGGGGTAGTAGCAATAGTTAAAGGTGTCATCTGTCTCCTGGACTCCGTCATCTGGTTGCATCAACCGAAAAGAAAAGGAAGGGGGAAAAGGGGGAGCAAAGCAACCGTGAGTACTCATCCAAAGTACTCGCAAGCAAGGATCTACACTACATATGCAACATTATCAAAGGAAGGTTGTATATGTGGACTGGGCTGCAGAAATGCTAGAATAGAGAGAAGGCCTAGTCCTATCAAAGACTAGCATCTTCTGGAAACCACCATCTTCCAGCAACAGGAGGGAGTAGAGTAGCATAAAGTAAAGTAGTAGTAGTGTTATCAACCTCGGCCAGAGATCCTTTCTCGACTCCCTGCGAGAAAGTAATCCCACAGCCATACTATCCAATTGTCATCACAATCCAATTCTCATCACAAGTATCCAGTTCTAGTGGTATCGATCGGGATACAACTCCGAGTGTATGTTACCGTAGGATAGGCTATCGATAGATGTTTTCTTCCCTGCAGGGGTGCACCAACTTACCCACTACGCTCGATTAACTCCGGCCGAACACACTTTCCTGGGTCATGCCCGGCCTCGGCCAAACAATACGCCGCAACCCGACCTAGACTTATCAGAGAGGTCAGCACGCCGGACTAAACCTATGCCCCCAGGGGTCATGGGCCATCTCCCCGGAAACTCCTACACGTTGCGTACGCGGCCGGTGAGCAGACCTGGCCTCCCTTATACAAGTGAAGGCGTAACCAGTCCAACCCGGCGCGCGCCGCTTAGTCGCTGACGTCTATTAAGCTTCGGCTGATGCATACGACGCAGAACGCCCATACTATGCCCACGTGATGGTTAGTGCTATCAGGCCAGAGGCCCCTCAAATCAAATATCCAAATCGTAGTGGATTAGGAACGCGCGGTAACAAGCAGAGACTCACGAAAGATGTGACCCCGTTGCCCCGTCTCGAGGACTTGCGACAAGGGCTAAGAATACCCGACCACGCCTCGTAATTATCTCACGGGCACCTTCCAGGTCAACCCGACTCCTCATCACTCGCAATTATGCTCGCGCGGGCACCCCTCAGGGTCGACCCGTCTTTAGTAACATGGTTCAGTGTAAATTCATAGTAACCATAGTAACCGTGTGTCCAAACATCAAGGGGAAAACCCGAGGAATCACCCCCGGTGAATTCCACTCGATGTAATCATCAAGGTGAACGTAAGAGGAATCACCCCCCGAGGTTCACACTTGAGGGGTTGCACGACAGAGTCATATCGGAAGTGGTTAAGGCGGAATCACCCTCGATGACCACGACCGAATAGCTACACTACAGGATTAACATCAAAAGTGCTGTAGAGGTCTCACCCTCGGCACTCGATAGTAACCCAGCAGTGTCGAGCAACTAAGGGGAAAGTGATGTGTGGTGCCGGGGCCTGGTCTTCAATCCCATTGACCGGGTCTTCAATGATGAAGCAGGGGCAACAAGGACAAGGTGGGGGTCACTGATGGGTCACTAACCAACCTATACTAAGTAGTTTAGGATAAGCAGGTAAGGTACAACATCAATACAAAAGCAGGCTATGCATCAGAATAGGAGCAATTAATAACAGTAGCGAAATCTAATGCAAGCATGAGAGAATGGAATGGGCGATATCGGGATGATCAAAGGGGGGCTTGCCTGGTTGCTCTGGCAAGGAGGGGTCGTCGTCGACGTAGTCGATCACAGGGGCAGCATCGGTCTCGGGGTCTACCGGGGAGAAGAGGGAGAAGAAACAGTAAATATAAAAGCAAACATAGCATCACAAAGCAGAACGTGGCAATATGCCGTACCTGAAGTGACCTAACGTATGGCTACACGATAAAGGTGAAGGGAATCAACCAGGAATGTTTTCCCGGTTCCGGACCTGTGTCAGACAAATGACCGGAGGGGGAATGTCCCATGTTCAGCATGCTAGGGGAATGTGACAGATGAATGGACCGCGTATTCGAATTCGTTGGATTTTTCTGAGCAACTTTCATGTAGAAAACATTTTCATCCGAGTTACGGTTTATTTTCTATGAATTTTCAAAGATTAAAACAATTTCTGGAATTATTTAAATTAATAGAAAAGGAAATATGACATCAGCATTGCGTGGGATGACGTCAGCAGTCAACAGACTCACTGCCCATGTCAAACTAACCAGTGGGTCCCACCTGGTAGAGACAGAGGCCTTAACAGAGTTTATTTTAATTAAGAAAAGGTTAATTAAGTGCGTGGGCCCTGGGTGTCAGCGGCTGCTTAGGTTAATTAAACATTTTAAATTACACTGAAGTTAATTAGCGAGTGGGGCCCTCCTGTCATTGACAAGGGATGCCCAGTAAGCAAAGTTGACTGAGTCAACTTAGTCAATAGGGGCCCGCGGGGCCCGCTGGTAGTGACCCAGGGGGTGGCCCCAGGTGTGCCAGCTCAGCGGTGGTGCCGGAGCTAGCTCCGGCGACCAAATCCGCGGTGGAGGGCGCGGCCATGCGTCGGGATTAGCCGTCCGGCGGCCAAAATGGCCGCGGGCGGGCGCGTTCGAACGGGGAGAAGATGCCGCGTCCAACCGGAGTGGTTACGAGGCCGGAGCTGGATGGAGGTGACGGCGGCGAGCACCACAGCGGATGCCAGACTTCGGGCGTCGTCGGATATGGTGCTGCATGGCATGGGAAGGCGCGCTAGGGGTCTCGTTGGACTCGCACGAGCTCCAGAAGCTCGTCTACGAGCTCGGACGCGAGCTCGGGCTACGGTGGTCACGGCGGCGAGCTCGTCTATGACGACGAGTACGGCCATGACGTAGTCAGGGGCTACGAGCATGGGGATGAGCAGGGAGTGAGGGGAGAAGGAGAGGAGCTCACAGCGCTCCTGCAGATGTGAGAAGTGGTCTCGGGGGAGAGCTCACCGAAGCGAATCGACGGCGTGGTCGTGCGGTGGCCGTAGATGAGGAAGATGAAGAAAGTGACGACGGTGGTGCTCCCGATCCCGATCTAGTGTAGAGGAAGAAGAAGCCCACCACGACGGAGCTCCCGGATTTGTCGGAGCAGCGGACAGGCGACAGTGGCCGCGGGATCGACGCGGCAACGACGGCGGGCGCGCTCGGGTCAGAGAGAGGAGAGTGCTCGAGGGGGATCTGAAGGAGAGTGGGAGGGGCGGAGGTGAGTGGGGGTAGCTCGGGAGGAGGCCGAGGCGTCTAGGGGGGCGGAGGCCTTATCCTCTCGCGGAGGCGTCAACGGCGAGGTGGTTCGGCGGCGACGGGCGCGCTCTGCCTCGCCCGGTCGGAGGAACAGGAGGGAGGCGCGCTTCGGGGAGCTGGGCCAGCCAGGCTGGGTGAGGTGGGCCGGCCTGCTGGGATGGGCCGAAGCCCAAGGGGAGGCCAGGGGCTCTCCTACCCCTTCTTCTTTCCTTTTCTTTTTTTTTTGTTTTTCTTTTTCCAGCAGCTATTGCCTTTTCTTTTTAGCCAATAATGACTTTGCAAAATTATGCCACTGGCCAAAACAATTTCAAAGAATTAAAGTGCACTGCCACAAAAAGGTTGGGAGGCTTTTCGAATAGTTGCCAATTTTATAAATTAAAAAGGGCATTTAATTTATTGCTTAGGTCACTGTTTTTAGTAGCTTAGGCCACTTAAACCTTTGCAAAAATGTTGGTTCACCACCAATATTAACAAATGACTATTTGCCACAAGATGAACATTTTAGATCTCCTATCTGACAAATAAGAGTTTTTGACTTTAGATTGGATTTGAATTTGAATCGGAGATTTGGATCAAGTGAAGATTAGCAACAGTAACAATGATGACAAGGCATCATTAGAAGGGGATTACTGTAGTATGATTCTCGGGGTGTTACAAATCTCCTCCACTACAAGAAATCTCGTCCCGAGATTTAAGAGGCGGAGTAAGGGAGAAAGACTCGGGAAGGACGGAGCTCAACACAAGATAGGTACCCGGGGGCTATCTCAGTGAACGTGGCATAGAGGCATCTCTCAAGTTGAAATCCAAGAAAGTCATCGAGAGCAAGGTTAGAAGGTGCAATAAGAAGCTTCAACTTGGTAGGCAATCATTCGTTTCCTGGAACAAAGGGTGAAAGGGGTTCAGAGCATTGGGAATAAGTATTGCGTCTGATACCAGAATAGATCGCCTCTCGGAAGGCGGCTCGGGATTTTCATATGAAGCCAAGCGTGAGAAATAACCTTAGAAACAATGGTGTACAGGAGAGTCAGGTTTCGATCTTGTGGAACTGTGGGTTATGGGCCCAACATGTGGGTTAAAAGCAGGAAGGCGCTAACATCTTGAATGGTCATGATAGCAAGGCAGGTCAGAGGATAGCCTGTTAGTTATGTTGGCAACAAAGTTTGGTACCAAGGGCGTGGGACGAAGAGAACCATTTTCCTGCTCGTAAGACGAGGCGGACCAATAGGCAAAGTTCTCGTCCAACAGTGGTTAACGAAATGTCACCAACTATAGTACCAGGGTCTTACTGACATGGTTCTACACCAAGGTATTTACATAAGCAGAAAAAATTACTGCTTATATCATATAGATCACAAGAAAGGTTAAGCAAAACAATGGGAAGGAAAAGGCGATTACCAGATTAAACAAAACAATGGAAAGAAAAATGTGTTTAAACACATATTTCAAGGGTATATCCTTCCCAAGGACAAGCAGAGCATGATATCCATGACAGGATATAATGTAGAAAACTCTTTAGGTAAGGGGAGAGAAATTTCATGATATTACCCATACAGCGGTGTTTGGATAGTTGAGGAGGAAACATGTAGCATTGGGCTTCAAATGTTCTTTGTTGAAAATTGGAGTACCATAGGCATGCTTCGAGATAGCATTGACATGGTCATCAGGTGAAGATCAGGCTTTGGAAACACAAAGGATCCATCAGGAATAACTTTCATAATAAGTCTTATAATTTCCTCATGGAAAGAATGAATAACCTTGCTAAAAAGGAAAACTATAACAATGGGTCCTCCGGCCTGGTGCGCTAGGCATGACATCACCTTACTAGGCTATACAAAGTCCAATGTTACGGCTTTTGAAAAAAAGTCCCAACCATCATATTTGGCCGAGATTCAGTTCTGATTGGCGTCAGGATACCTCAGACTCATGATGCCTGAGAAGGAAGGGGTGCAACACAATTTGATGAGATGGAGTTGCAAGATTCTCAAGAAATGAACTATGGAAGCAAGTTCCGAATCATGAGTTCATCATTTAACCAAGGAGAGGACGAGGAGGTGGCTGATGAACTCAGCGACAATTCATTGAGATTTTCAAAAGATGGAATTCCACACTTATGTGAACAAGGAGATAACATTTGTCAGATCAAATGATGTGATGAGGTATGCTCAAGGAAACCATACACAGTTAAACATTGGTTGAAAGGTGCACCCAAAATATGGACTTAGGTAGCATGATCAATGTTAGTATGGTGATTCGATAACCAATGGTCTAAGGATGGAATATCGACCATTAACTTTAAAGCAATAGGGTTGCTAGAAGTTTTGAAGACGCATATCATAGTTCAATTATCGGTTTTCCGGTTAGAAACAATCACGGGGACCAAGGAATGAACGGATATGGCAAGAAGTATCACCTGTATCAAGATCTCTTAAGAGGTGGTGAAATTCTCACGACTTTCTTGACATAAAAGATGGCAATACTCCAAGGTAAAGAAGAAACAAATGCTGGGTAGCAAGGATCTCAAACACGAACACGTTTGTGTTAAACGAAAGGCAATAAAGTGGTCGATGATAATACAAATCGTCGAGGGCAAGGATGGTATTTCTCAACAAGAATTCAACTGATATCCTGGAAGAGCTCATAAGGCTGATGATGATCACGACACATTTGTCGAGAGATTTCATGAAGATGTAATCAATCAGCGACGACACCAAGTTAAAGGAGTGATGAAGCAAAAGGTTATTGAAACCATGAGTACGACACAAGCTCGAAACCAAGCTTGTTGTTCAAGGTGAAATGATATGATGAGGAAAATGGACGTAAGCTTAGCTCATCGTCGAAAATTATGCTCCGGGGAGAAGGACCAGGTAGCACAGTTAAAAAAATACGATAATGATGTAGCCAATCCGGTAGGAATGATGTGACAGAGTATCACTTCAATTAAGAATTTACAAGAGTTAGTGCAATGACACAATATCCTCGAGATAACATGAGGCAATACTTGAAGGTAGATCAAATTAGAGGTTGGACAAGTGAAATGACTTGCTGTAGACAATTATTTTAACTTGTCCGGGAGATGGAATTAAAGAGAAACTATGGTCGGAACAACGGTTATGAATGATCAAACCACCGATACAAGATGGACTTATAACAAGGGGTAATTATTTTTACGAGCAGCTTCCATGATAAGTTCTACATCGGGTCCATGGGCATGAACACAAAGGTTCAAGGTTGACTCCCACTTCTTCAATGCATAATCTTTCATTCACTCCTCGTTTTCGAAGAATTTGTAGCGCGAAAGATTTTTCTGGTGAAGCACCAGAAGAGTATAACTCACATCTCTTCCGAGTTCACACGAATTTAGGAAAGGTATAGGTTCAACCCGTAGGGGTATCTTAGGAACATATACCGCTAACTTCCAGAGCATATAACATCAGCTCAATGACAGAGCATGGTTGACAATAAGCAGAGGGTACAATTTACCGAAGGCAATATGTATCAGGGGAAGAGCGCTCAAGATTTTGAATATGAAGGACATTGCCGGATAATAATCCAACAAAGGATTCAGCGGTCCTCAATGTATCTGATGTGAGTATCAGTCCTCAATCAGAAGAGGGAAAGAATGCGAAGGCATTAGATTATAGAAACAGCTGGATAATTCGACGTTCAAGTTGAAGGGAACTAGGTGAACAATCAATTACAACATGATTGGCCGAGATCCAACTCATGTCTAGAATGACGTATGAGCAGGAAGGTAAAATTTCAGGGTTCGACTGATGATTGCGACCAATTGCAACATAATGAATCAATAGGCTCAGGATGACAATGACAAAGGATATTAATGAATATTGCTGGACATATGGATTTAACCATAATGCAGGCAGGCAAGAATTTCGGGGGCACTAGGCTACAGAGGATCTTCAGGAGATCGAATTGCATTTGAAGAATTTTGTGAGACATATGATCAACTGGGATGAACAAATCCCTGATAAGTGTGTGGAATTATTCATAGGGGTATTCATGCGGCAAAGAACTTCAAGGCAGTTGCGAAAGGGGTTCTCGAAACATCAGAGTGTAATTCGAGGCATCTTGTAATAACAAGAGCAACCTGAAAATGATGTATGAACGACAGGTGTATGCAGCTATACATAGGGGTTGACGGTAGAAGTGAATTGCAAAAGTGATGAGCACATGTTCTCGGGAGAACATCGTAGAGTATCTTCGAAGTCTTCTGGCAAAGCAAGCGATCATCGATAATGTCGGGGATCTCCGGAAGGAAGTGGGTACGAGAGCCTAATGTCAGAGTTAGTAAAATGTTTAACCCGAATAGACGAGAGATCAGAGTCCTAGAGTATAGACGAGGAATAAAAGATCCTAATACCACCCAATTGGCGACGTGGGCCCGTAAGCCACACGGCCAAGTTAGTAAAACGGTTTTCAGTTTCTAGACTCAACTTTGGCCAAGGAGTTGGAAAGGGGGCTACCTACAGGCAGTTGGCTCTGATACTAACTTGTGATGCCCCCGATTCAATCGTACACTAATCATAAACGCAAATGTGTATGATCAAGATCAAGGACTCACGGGAAGATATCACAACACAACTCTAGACACAAATTAAAATAATACAAGCTTTATATTACAAGCCAGGGGCCTCGAGGGCTCGAATACATAAGCTCAAATACATAAGAGTCAGCGGAAGCAACAATATCTGAGGACAGACATAAGTTAGACAAGTTTGCCTTAAGAAGGCTAGCACAAAAGCATCTACGGTCAAAAAGGCAAGGCCTCCTGCCTGGGAGCCTCCTAACTACTCCTGGTCGTCGGCGTCCATCACGTGGTAGTAGGCACCCTTGGGGTAGTAGCAATAGTGAAAGGTGTCATCTGGCTCCTGGACTTTGTCATCTGGTTGCATCAACCGAAAAGAAAAGAAAGGGGGAAAAGGGGGAGCAAAGCAACCGTGAGTACTCATCCAAAGTACTCGCAAGCAAGGATCTACACTACATATGCAACATTATCAAAGGAAGGTTGTATATATGGACTGGGCTGCAGAAATGCTAGAATAGAGAGAAGGCCTAGTCCTATCGAAGACTAGCATCTTCTGGAAACCACCATCTTGCAGCAACAGGAGGGAGTAGAGTAGCATAAAGTAAAGTAGTAGTAGTGTTATCAACCTCGGCCAGAGATCCTTTCTCGACTCCCTGCGAGAAAGCAATCCCAGAGCCATACTATCCAATTGTCATCATAATCCAATTCTCATCACAAGTATCCAGTTCTAGTGGTATCGATCGGGATACAACTCCGAGTGTCCGTTACCGTAGGACAGGCTATTGATAGATGTTTTCTTCCCTGCAGGGGTGCACCAACTTACCCACCACGCTCGATTAACTCCGGCCGGACACACTTTCCTGGGTCATGCCCGGCCTCGGCCAAACAATACGCCGCAACCCGACCTAGACTTAATAGAGACGTCAGCACGCCAGACTAAACCTATGCCCCTAGGGGTCATGGGCCATCTCCTCGGAAACTCCTGCACGTTGCGTACGCGGTCGGTGAGCAGACCTAGCCTCCCTTATACAAGTGAAGGCGTAACCAGTCCAACCCGGCACGCGCCGCTCAGTCGCTGACGTCTATTAAGCTTCGGCTGATGCATACGACGCAGAACGCCCATACTATGCCCACGTGATGGTTAGTGCTATCAGGCCAAAGGCCCGTCGGATCAAATATCCAAATGGTAGTGGATTAGGAACGCGCGGTAACAAGCAGAGACTCACGAAAGATGTGACCCCGTTGCCCCGTCTCGAGGACTTGTGACAAGGGCTAAGAATACCCGGCCACGCCTCGTAATTATCTCACGGGCACCTTCCAGGTCAACCCGACTCCTCATCACTCGCAATTATGCTCGCGCGGGCACCCCTCAGGGTCGACCCGTCTTTAGTAACATGGTTCAGTGTAAAGTCATAGTAACCATAGTAACCGTGTGTCCAAACATCAAGGGGAAACCCCGAGGAATCACCCTCGGTGAATTCCACTCGATGTAATCATCAAGGTGAACATAAGAGGAATCACTCCCAAGGTTCACACTTGAGGGGTTGCACGACAGAGTCATATCGGAAGTGGTTAAGGCGGAATCACCCTCGATGACCACGACCGAATAGCTACACTACAGGGTTAACATCAGAAGTGTTGTAGAGGTCTCACCCTCGGCACTCGATAGTAACCCAGCAGTGTCGAGCAACTAAGGGGAAAGTGATGTGCGGTGCCGGGGCTTGGTCTTCAATCCCGTTGACCGGGTCTTCAATGATGAAGCAGGGGCAACAAGGACAAGGTGGGGGTCACTGATGGGTCACTAACCAACCTATACTAAGCAGTTTAGGATAAGCAGGTAAGGTACAACATCAGATACAAAAGCAGGCTATGCATCAGAATAGGAGCAATCAATAACAGTAGTGAAATCTAATGCAATCATGAGAGAATGGAATGGGCGATATCGGGATGATCAAAGGGGGCGCTTGCCTGGTTGCTCTGGCAAGGAGGGGTCGTCATCGACGTAGTCGATCACAGGGGCACCATCGGTCTCGGGGTCTACCGGGGAGAAGAGGGAGAAGAAATAGTAAATATAAAGCAAACATAGCATCACAAAGCAGAACGTGGCAATATGCCGTGCCGAAAGTGACCTAACGTATGGCTACACGATATAGGTGAAGGGGGGGAATCAACCAGGAATGTTTTCCCGGTTCCGGACCTGTGTCAGACAGATGACCGGAGGGGGAATGTCCCATGTTCAGCATGCTAGGGGCATGTGACAGATGAACGGACCATGTATTCGGATTTGTTGGATTTTTCTGAGCAACTTTCATGTAGAAAACATTTTCATCCGAGTTACGGTTTATTTTCTATGAATTTTCAAAGATTAAAACAATTTCTGGAATTATTTAAATTAACAGAAAAGGAAATATGACGTCAGCATTGTGTGGGATGACGTCAGCAGTCAACAGACTCACTGCCCAGGTCAAACTGACCAGTGGGTCCCACCTGGCAGAGACCGAGGCCTTAACAGAGTTTATTTTAATTAAGAAAAGGTTAATTAAGTGCGTGGGCCTCGGGTGTCAGCGGCTGCTTAGGTTAATTAAACATTTTAAATTGCACTGAGGTTAATTAGCGAGTGGGGCCCTCCTGTCATTGACAAGGGATGCCCAGTCAGCAAAGTTGACTAAGTCAACTTAGTCAATAGGGGCCCGCGGGGCCCGCTGGCAGTGACCCAGGGGGTGGCCTAGGTGTGCCAGCTCAGCGGTGGTGCCGGAGCTAGCTCCGGCGACCAAATCCGCGGTGGAGGGTGCGCCGTGCATCGGGATTAGCCGTCCGGTGGCCAAAATGGCCGCGGGCGGGCGCGTTCGAACGGGGAGAAGATGCCGCGTCCAACCGGAGTGGTTACGAGGCCGGAGCTGGATGGAGGTGACGGCGGCGAGCACCGCAGCGGACGTCGGACTTCGGGCGTCGTCAGATACGGCACTGCATGGCACGGGAAGGCGTGCTAGGGGTCTCGTGGACTCGCACGAGCTCCATGAGCTCGTCTACAAGCTCGGACGCGAGCTCGGGCTACGGTGGTCACGGCGGCGAGCTCGTCTACGGCGACGAGTACGGCCATGACGTGGTCGGGGGCTACGAGCGCGGGGATGAGCAGGGAGTGAGGGGAGAAGGAGAGGAGCTCACAGCGCTCCTGCAGATGTGCAAAGCGGGCTCGGGGTAGAGCTCGCCGAAGCGAATCGACGGTGTGGTCGTGCGGTGGCCGTAGATGAGGAAGATGAAGAAAGCAACGACGGTGGTGCTCCCGGTCCCGATCCAGTGTAGAGGAAGAAGAAGCCCACCACGACGGAGCTCCCGGATTTGTCAGAGCAGCAGATGGGCAACGGTGGCCGCAGGATCGACGCGGCAACGGCGGCAGGCGCGCTCGGGTCAGAGAGAGGGGAGTGCTCGAGGGGGATCTGAAGGGGAGTGGGAGAGGCGGAGGTGAGTGGGGGTAGCTGGGGAGGAGGCCGAGGTGTCGAGGGGGGTCGAGGAGGCCTTATCCTCTCGCGGAGGCGTCGACGGCGAGGTGGTTCGGCGGCGACGGGCGTGCTCTGCCTCGCCCGGTCGGAGGAACAGGAGGGAGGCGCGCTTCGGGGAGCTGGGCCAGCCAGGCTGGGTGAGGTGGGCCGGCCTGCTGGGATGGGCCGAAGCCCAAGGGGAGGCCACGGTCTCTCCCACCCCTTCTTCTTTCCTTTTCCTTTTTTTGTTTTTCTTTTTCCAGCAGCTTTTGCCTTTTCTTTTTAGCCAATAATGACTTTGCAAAATTATGCCACTGGCCAAAACAATTTCAAAGAATTAAAGTGCACTGCCACAAAAAGGTTGGGAGGCTTTTGGAATAGTTGCCAATTTTATAAATTAAAAAGGGCATTTAATTTATTGCTTAGGTCATTGTTTTAAGTAGCTTAGGCCACTTAAACCTTTGCAAAAATGTTGGTTCACGACCAATATTAACAAATGACTATTGGCCACAAGACGAACATTTTAGATCTCCTGTCTAACAAATAAGAGTTTTTGACTTTAGATTGGATTTGAATTTGAATCGGAGATTTGGATCAAGTGAAGATTAGCGACAGTAACAATGATGACAAGGCATCATTAGAAGGGGATTACTGTAGCATGATTCTCGGGGTGTTACAGCCTAGTATTTGAAGAAACATCTGTATCAATACTTGGAATGTGCATTGTGTGCTTGTTCTCCTTGTGGGGAACACGTCGTTTTATTTCCTGTTCGGCTTTGCAAGCAAGACAAAACAAATGGTCCATAGGATAACACTCTTTATGAACTAGTATCTCTTGAATATCATGGTTTAATCCTCCCCAAAATCTATCCATAAAATCTTTTTCACTTTCTTCTAAAAATGAGTGCAACAATATAGTTTGTAAATCATCATAATATTTTGTTACCGTGTCACTACCTTGTTTCAAATGTTGTAGTTTTTTAATCATGCCACGAGTATAATAAACATCTACGAATCTATCTCTCGCGACATGTTTTAAATCATCCCAAGTAGTAGGTATAAAATCAGGGTTTAACCGACAATATTCACTCCACCAAACTAAAGCAAAGCTACTGAAAGTACTAACCGCAGCTTGAAATTTTCCACGCTCATCAAAATATGGAAGCAAATATAGCATTTATTTCGTACTCCCATTCAATATATAAATCAGGCCTAAAACAACCAATAAATGGTGGCAAATCTCCCACGATCGATGAAGCCCAGGAACTAACAACTCCGGAACCTTCCATAGTTAGTAGAAAACAAGAAACAAAATCCGAGAATAATGTTCCTATGAACTACTAGGATGTGGTGATAAAATGCTCTAAGTATAGCAAATATCAATATCTTAAAAGTTCTTACCATGCAACAGGTAGTGACAGGCAACCAGCGGTGTCAAATAACTCTGAAAATTGAGTAAAGCGATTGCCAGGGGAACGTATGTATACATGGTGTAGAAATATGTGGAGTTTGGAAGGCTTAAATATTTGGTAGCAAAAGATTAGCAATAATCAATTCACAGACGCAATGTTGAATAAACGTTCAACGACAATACTGTGCTGGTCTTAGGCTAGACCGGACTAGAGACGCGAGCCTAGAACACTAATAAGGTCACAGTGTAGCACAATTAGCATCAATAAAGGAAATGAAGTAGCTCTGGACAGCAAAATATAAGTGAAGATCACAATTGCAGTAAAGGTAATGATGAGAAACAACTGCCAAGCGGGATATACCAACAATTCTCTCTCCAACTTTCCTCTGGAAAAGATTGTGCCAATTTTCTGAGAAACAACTGCCAAGCGGACTTCGTATGAGGAAGATACGCATGTTTTACTGAACAGTGCGCAAAACAGATTCGAATCCGAATTCAGGTACGAGATTGAGTGTAGATATATCCAAATTTTGTATTTTTTCTATTTTTTTCCTCAAACTTTTTTACTTTTCTTTCTCTCCTTTTTTTCTCTGACTTTTCTTTAAATTTTTCTCTTTTTTTTCTCTCCCTTTTTCCAAAACATACTAGATAAGATGCAGATTGGATCAAGCGAAGATGTGAACAATCTCAACTATGATTATGACAATAAACGATGTATGGCACATGGTGGAAATTAATGGATGGAGGTGGTGGACAGCGGAAGGGATAATGATGCAGCGATGGCGTGACCAATGTGGACAGAACTCGAAACTCTAAAGGAAACTACACACTAAGACCAACAACTCGACACGACGATGCAACCGATAATTCAATAATGCAAACAATGAAAAGAAAAAAGCAAAGGCTCAAACTGGCTTGGACAAAGGAGTAATAGATCTAACTTTTTTGTGCCTTTTTCTTACACAATAGGTAAGAAAATAATCTAATCTTGGGAAAACTAGAAATTCTCACCGAGCAACCTGAAAACTGATGCCACTTGATAGAGGCGGGATGTCCCGATCTTTCATGAGATGATAACTATCGGTTTGGTGGAGTTGACTTTCATGACCCGCTACAAATGTGCATGACATTGCGCCTTACCAATCGCTAAACCAACTCTGAGAGGTTATTGACCACGTCGGAGCATGATCAACCTAACCGCGAAGGTCTATTCCTGCAAGCAATCGAGGAACAAGCAAAAATATGATAAAGCAATCTGAATATTGCGAATATGGATGAAGTATTGATAATGGTGGGGATCCGAAAGAGGTCTTGGTCTGGTCGTTGGACACAAACGAAGTACACAAAGTTGTGTTGGCTAACTTTTAACTAAACAAATCCCAAGAAAAAAGCTACTAGATGGATCTACTTATATAGGAGCAAGGAGTGGTGGCCAAGGAGGTCATGCAACCCTAGATCGTACAAGGCTCATGGGCCCAAGTGGAGGTGATGCAACACCTTTGGACTTGTAGTTTGACTCGGATTTTGCTGGTGCGTCAGATTGTTTTCGATAACTCAATACTCCAGATGAATTTGAAGGTGAATCCAACTGATTTGGAAAGAGCATGAAATCTACTTTCCAACAAAACAAGAATCACCCAATTCAAAGTCCGTATGAAAGAGTTCTTGGTGTTTTGAGTCAGGTATGTCTGTGAAGTCCGAATCTGAATCCAAAACGTGAGAGACTTGGACTCTATCTTCTCTTGGCCCAAAAGTGAAGCGGGAGGACTTTTTGAACAACACCTAAACATCTCTTTTCCCCTTATCTTCATATGTGGATTGTACAAATGTCCCATACACCTGTAATTAGACATGACACAAAAGTTTGTGAAGTATTTTTGTCCTGGATGACATAAATAATTTTTTGCATAGTTTGCACTAGAAATCACCTCACAAATATACATGTATGGAATATTTTTTGTCGTATCCAACATAGTCATGTGCTCATCACCTGGGCCAGCCGGTCACTGACACACGCCAAGTCTTCCACCTCCTGCGCGGCCTCAACCGTCAGTAGCACTCCGTCATTCCCCATGTGGCGTCGTAGATGCCCTTCCATCCTTACTTCAGTTGCGCTCCTTCCTGCTTCTGGAGGAACACTGAGCCGAGCAGTCCGCTCGGCTACAGTCCACCTATGCCCTGGTCACTGGCCGCGGCTCTCCACCGACCCCATCGCCTCCTATGTCTAGCAACAGCAACCAGCAAGGGCACGGGCGCCGCCGTGGCCTTGGCAATGGAGGCCAGGGCGCACACGTCGCTCCCTCACTATCACCAGCGTCGTGCCCTCTGGGTGTCCCCGCCCCTACACCAGACACCAACTCCTGGACCGGCCTTGTCCAGACGTGGCCCGTGGCCTGGCGCGCGCCCAGCACCGGTGTTCTCGCCCATCTTCCTCCGGCCCATCGCAAGAGTGGTACCTCGACTAACGGGCAGCCTCGCACATGTTTTTATCTCTTGGTAACCTCCTCTCTATCTACCCCTCTTGATCCACATCTCATGTCATTGTTGGCGGCGTGGAGTGCCTACCCATTACCCACATGGGCACCGACTCCCTCGGCGACACCTCGCCGATCCAGCTCCCAATGTCATTGTTTGTCCTTCCCTCATTAAAAATATCCTTTCCGTCCGTCAACTCTGTCGAGATAACCCAGTAATTGTTGAATTTGACGCGTGCGGTTTCTTTGTCAAGGACCTTCGAACTAGGGTGGCGATCATCCGATGTGATTCTGGTGGAGATCTGTACCCCATGGGCCGCCCGTCACCGCCCTCTTCGTCTCCGTTTGCCGGCATTGCAGTCACCGACATGTGGCACCAGAGGCTTGGTCATGCTGGTGTGTCCTCGCTGCGTCACCTCCCACTGCACCTGTCACCTGAATTCACCAAGTCACACCCGCATGTGTTCACTGCCTGTCATTTAGGAAAACATACACGCCTACCATTCTAGTCATCTTCTAATTTAAGCATGTTTCCCTTTCAAACTTTGCATCTTGATGCATGGACATCACCAGTTGTAAGCATTTTCGGGTATCAATTTTACTTGGTTATGCTCAATTACTATACACACTATGCATGGAGCTTCCCTTTGAAACACAAATCTGATTTATTTTTTCTCTATTCTGACGGATTTCTTCGCGTATGTTCAAACTCAGTTTCAGCTTCCCATCTTTGCTCTCCAGACATACAATGGGCGCAAGTTAAACAATAACATTGTCCGTACTCTCCTTTCTCGCCACGACACCCACTTCCGCCTCTTGTGCTCGTACACTAGCCAGCAAAATGGCAAAGCTGAGCGTGCCCTGCGAACCCTCAACGATGGTGTCTACACACTCCTCTTTCACGCTTCCATGCCGCCGCGCTTCAGGGCTGAAGCCCTCAGCACTTCCACCTACTTGCTCAATCGTCACCCGTGTCACTCCACTGAGTCGCGGTCACCGCACAAGATGCTTTTAGGCGCTCCACCCGACTACTTCCTCCTTCGAGTCTTTGGATGCCTCTCCTTCCCCAACCTCGCCTTGACCTCGCACCACAAACTTGATCATCGGTCCACCGTGTGTGTCTTCCTTGGGTACCCCCTGACCACCGCAGGTATCGATTCTTCAATCCACCTCACGCCGCGTGTTCACTTCCCGGCATGTGACCTTCCACAAGGACATGTTCTCGTTCGCCTGACCGCCGGTCCCCGCGTCTACGCCTCCGCCTGCGGCCCCCGCCCAGTGTTGTGTAGGTGTCGATCGCTCCCTCGCCACCCCACGTTCGCATGCTACTAGTTGCTTCGAACACGACCAACGCACCCATGTAGCATTCAAGCTCGCCCGTCAGATCCTCGGCAGACGGCTAAATGGGCATTGGCTCGACCACCGATGGCTCCATCATGGGAACCTCTTCGTCAGGCACCTCCTCATCGAGTACAGGCATCTCCAGTCTGCCCGTTGCCACACCTCTGTCGCCACCACTGACGCGTGCTGTCACCCGCACCCAGTGTGGGATCTTTTGGCCTAATCTGAAATACTAGACGCTGCTGCTACCACGACGACAGAGATCTCACCGGTGCCCAGCTCGGTTCGCAGTGCATGATCCCAACTGGCTTGCTGCCATGCGGGCTGAGCACGACGCCCTTGTTCGCAACCGAACGTGGGAGCTGGTGCCTCGGCCTCCTAGTGCCAACCTCATCACTGGCAAGTGGCTCTTCAATTACAAGATGAACACCGATGGCACGCTGGAGCACTACAAGGCCGAGTGGGTCATGCACGGGTTTCGGCAATGCGCTGACATCGACTACGTCAAGATGTTCTCCCGGTCGCCAAGCTGGCAATGATCTGCACGGTGCTCACCCTCACTGCGTCTTGCGGCTGCCCGGTGCACCAACTTGACGTCTCCAATGCCTTCCTCTGTGGCACTCTCGTCGAGGAGGTTTACTGCCTTCAACCCGCGGGCTTTGTCGACCCCTAGCGCCTGCACCATGTGTGTTGGCTCTCCAAGTCACTCTATGGGCTGAAACAGGCCCCACATGCCTGGTTCCTCCACTTTGTCGGCTTCATCATGACTGTGGGGTTTGTGGCACACGCTCCGACTTGTCGTTGTTCGTCTACCGTCATGGCATGGACACAGTGTTCCTCCTCCTCTACGTGGATGGCATAGTGCTCACTGCCTCATCTGCGGCTGACCTCAAGCGCGTCGTCACCCAGCTCACTGGTGAATTTGCGATGAAGGACATGGGTGACCTCCACTTCTCCCTCGGCATTCGTGTGACACTCACGGCGGACGGGTTCTTCCTCTGCCAACAACAGTATGCGGAGGAGCTTCTCGATCGCGCCGACATGGACAATTGTCGTCCCTCACCGATGCCAATTGACACCAAGGCCAAGCTGCTTGCAGCCGATGGCCCCCACGTTGACGACCCGTCCGTGTACAGGAGCATCATCAGTGGCCTGCAGTATCTAGCCATCACTCGCGCCGAGCTCACCTACACCGTCCAACAGGTCTGCTTGCACATGCATGACCCCCGCAAGTGTCATCTCGCTCTGGTCAAGTGCATGCTATAGTATGTGCGCGACACGGCGTCCCTCGATCTCCATCGCCACGCCTCGACCACGCTTGATGTGCCTGCGTTCATTGACACTGACTAGGCGGGCTGCCTCGACACGCGTGCCTCCATGTCTGGTTTCACTATCTACCTCAGCGACACGCTCATCTCCTAGTCCTCCAAGCGCCAGGCGACGGTGTCCCGCTCAAGCGCGTAGGTTGAATACCACGGCATTGCCAACTCTGTCGCAGAGTGCATCTTGCTCCAGCAACTCCTCAATGAGCTCCTATCTTCGGTGCACAAGGCCACGCTGGTGCTGCGACAACATGTCCACCGTCTACCTCTCTGCCAACCCAGTGCACCACCGCCGGATGAAGCACGTGGAGTTGGACATACACTTCGTTCGCGAGCACATGGCGTTGGGCCAATTCCATGTCTTGCACATCCCCATTCGACAACAGCTCGCTGACATCATGACCAAAGGCATGCGCTCGGATGTTTTCTTTGAGTGCAGGTCTAGTCGTTGCGTGCCGGCGACATCGTCACAAATGCATGCACGGGGAGTGGCGGGGTGTGTGTTAGACTATACATGTACTCATTATCGCATGTGCTCCCACATGTACTTGTACGTAGCACATACGCTCGGTAGTTGAGATACGATCGTGCTGCCTGCCCTCTGCCGTAGTGGCACATGATCCCAGGTCGTGGAACTCCCCCATGATCTCCAGGCGGGGCTGTAAACTGCATATAATCCCCTGCCCGTGAGGCTAATGAATGTGTGGTGTGTTTCCCCCTCTCTTTTTTCTTTCAAAAACATCACCTTTATTAATTAGAAATAATTATTACATCGTTTGTAAGAAGGGATACAATATTTTCCATAGGCTCCTCTATCCAGTCCCTTGCCATGCAATATTTTGGTAGTCTAGCAAGCTCATGTGCTACTTTATTCGCTTCTCTATTACAAAATTCAAAACTGGTAAGAGGAAAATCACGAGCCATAAAATAACAATCATCAAAAACTGCCGCCGCTGCTCCTGCTGATTACCCTCCGTTCTTCATTGTGTCAATAACCTCCATATTTTTATAATTAATAACGAGACGATTGCAGCATGCCTTTTGTACCAACAGCAAACCATACACCTAAGCGCTAGTGCTTCAGCTGTCAAAACATCAACACACCACTCAATCTTCCAATTTTCGCCAATAATAAATTTTCTTTATCATCCATGTGAACTGCATGAGTTGTGCCCCTTAAGAGATCATGATCAAAAGAAGCATCCACATTCAGCTTTGTAAATCCCATTGGAGGTCTGCTCCACCCTCCATTCTTCCTATTTTGCATTAGGTGAGTGGACATTTATATACTTTGTTGTTATAGCCTGTGTTTCCCCCTCTCAAACATATAGGATTAGGACCGTGTGTTATTCCCGTTGCAATGCATGAATATGTTTATTACTCCCCCCGTCCCGTAATTTTCTTGTCATGCCCGTAGTTCATTGCCAATTTTGCAAAAAAGCCCTCGTAATTTCGAAATGATCACAAACAAGTCCCTCCACCCCCGTCTTCTTCCTCCGTTGTTGCCCGTGCGTCGCCAGGGGCCGGCGTCGCCAAGCTACGTGCCGCCCATCAGGAAGTGCTCCACCTCCGCCGCCATGAACCTACAACGCCGTTGCCATTGCCAAGTACCTGCTCCACCACCGCCGCCCAGACCTGCGCCGCCGCGATCCCCTCCTGCCGTGATTACCTGCGGGCGTTGCCAGAATTTCCTACCATGATCTGGTGGAGCAGGAGCTCTCTCTCATCGCCCTCAAGCTACCGCGAGTACTCCTCAAGCTCCCGCGAGTCCACCTTGAGATGCCTCCCGTGCGCCACGGCGATCTCTCCCACCGTGATCCCCTACGGGCATCACCAAAACCGGCCTCCTACGCATCGCCTCGGGGAGTGCCACCTAGTTCTTCAATGCCAGTTATGATGAAGATGAGGTGGCGACTACGGTTAACAATATCCTGCCCCTCGATGATCCGGACAGGGTTGGGCTTCACGCGGGAGATAAGAAGGAGATGCTACGTCGTGTGGTTCATCGAAGAACGACGGCGACGGTGATCCGGCCATGGAAGGGCCCCTGCCTAAGGTAAGTTTACCGAACCTAACTCTTTTCGATTTGATTCGGCCGGACTCGTGGACTACGGTGATGCGAAGAAAGAAAGCTCGCCAGGCAGGGCCTAGATCGGTGCTGGAGGTGAGCGCGGCGGCGAGGCCGGCGATCACGGCGTCCCAGATCAGGGTGGCTCGCCAGGAGCGTTTGAAATCGCTCCTGGGCCAAAGGGGGTTGGATTCGGATGTTGGGCCGTAGAGTATCTCTGGGCCGGGGACTGTTCGGTATGTGGCCCAGACAAGTCCGGTCCAGACTGATATCGAGGAGGACGACGCATGCATCGTGGTTCGATCGCCGTCTGCATCCCTGCGCCCTAGGGTTTTTCTGCGACGCACGCCTCGGTTTCGATCCGCTGGGACTGGTCGAGCTCGGTGCATCCCACCACTTGGGGTCATGGTGGGCCGCGGTGCAGCTCCGCTGCCGGGGAAAAAGCAGGCTGCGCCAGCCGGAACTCGCCGCGCCAGGGGAGCACCGCCGCCGGGCGCTGGCAGCAGCCATGGTGCAGCGCCCTTGCCGGTCCCTGGCTCAGGCCGCGGAGGTGTGTTGCCCTCACCATCTGCAGCGGGACGGGGTGCTGTGGTGCTCGGTGGGGTGGCCAATGCGGCGGCAGGTTGTGTCGGAGGTATTTTGCCCGGTGCTCGGCCGCCGACACAGGGCTCGGCGGTGCTGCCTTCGGCCGGGCGAGGCGGGCCAGTTCACGGTCCTAGACCATCGGCGCCCGGCCTGATTGGGGTGGCCGCTGCAGGCCGGGATGGCGCGTGATACATCTCCAACGTATCTACTTTTCCAAACACTTTTGCCCTTGTTTTGGACTCTAACTTACATGATTTGAATGAAACTAACCCGGACTGACGCTGTTTTCAGTAGAACTGCCATGATGTTGTTTTATGTGTAGAAAAGAAAAGTTCTCAGAATGTCCTGAAAATCCACGGAGGTACTTATCGGAAAATATAAAAAATACTGGTGAAAGAATCAAGAGCAGGGGGGCCACACCCTATCCACGAGGGTGGGGGGCGCGGCCCCTCCCCCTGGGTGCGCCCCCCTATCTCATGGGCCTCCACCGACCTCAACTCCAACTCCATATATTCACGTTCGGGGAGAAAAGAATCAGAGAGAAAGTTTCATCGCGTTTTATGACACAGAGCCGCCGCCAAGCCCTAATCTCTCCCGGGAGGGCTGATCTGGAGTCCGTTCGGGGCTCCGGAGAGGGGGATTCGTCGCCGTCGTCATCATCAACCATCCTCCATCACCAATTTCATGATGCTCACCGCTGTGCGTGAGTAATTCCATCGTAGGCTTGTTGGACGGTGATGGGTTGGATGAGATTTACCATGTAATCAAGTTAGTTTTTTTAGGGTTTGATCCCTAGTATCCACTATGTTCTGAGATTGATGTTGCTATGACTTTGTTATGCTTAATGCTTGTCACTAGGGCCCGAGTGCCATGATTTCAGATCTGAACCTATTATGTTTTCATGAATATATGTGTGTTCTTGATCCTATCTTGCAAGTCTATAGTCACCTATTATGTGTTATGATCCGACAACCCCGAAGTGACAATAATCGGGATACTTCTCGGTGATGACCATAGTTTGAGGAGTTCATGTATTCACTATGTGCTAATGCTTTGTTCCGGTTCTCTACTAAAAGGAGGTCTTAATATCCCTTAGTTTCCGTTAGGACCCCACTGCCACGGGAGGGTAGGACAAAAGATGTCATGCAAGTTCTTTTCCATAAGCATGTATGACTATATATGGAATACATGGCTACATTACATTGATGAACTGGAGCTAGTTCTATATCACCCTATGTTATAGCTATTACATGAGGAATCGCATCCGGCATAACTATCCATCACTGATCCATTGCCTACGAGCTTTTCACATATTGTTCTTCGCTTATTTACTTTTCTGTTGCTACTGTTACAACTACTACAAAAACCCAAAAACTATTATCTTTACTTTTGCCACCTTTACCTTTATTATCATACTACTTTGCTACTAAATACTTTGCTGCAGATACTAAGTTATCCAGGTGTGGTTGAATTGACAACTTAACTGCTAATACTCAAGAATATTCTTTGGCTCCCCTTGTGTCGAATCAATAAATTTGGATTGAATACTCTACCCTCGAAAGTTGTTGCGATCCCCTACACTTGTGGGTTATCAAGACTAATTTCTGGCGCCGTTGCCGGGGAGCATAGCTCTATTCTCTGAGTCACTTGGTATTTATATCTGTTGATCACTATGAAGAACTTGAAAGACGCGAAAACTACGATCTATCCCTCAACTACGAGGGGATGTAAGGAACTGCCATCTAGCTCTGCACTAGATTCTCCTTCTATTTTGAGTAAGCTTGCGACACCTAAACCTGCTACTGCTATGAATTCTGATATGTCGCATGTTATTGATGATGCCGCCTCTGTTATGCATGATACTTATGATGAAACTACTTCTGTGCGAGATACTACTTTGCCATTAGGTGAATTTCTTGATGAACAACTTGCTAGAGTTAGGGGGAATGAAATTATTGAAGATGCTATTATTGATGATAGTGATGATGAAAATTCTCCCAGTGATTATGAATGGCCTGTTGTTCTTGAGAGTTATGTTATGAATGAAGAAGCTGCTAGAGCTATCTTTGCTTGCAATGATAGATATGATCTTAAGAAATTATTAGCTAAATGGAAGCAGCAGCCTCTTAATGCTAGAATGAAACCTGACCCTGCTTTTGCTACTTCACCTATCTGTGTTACTGATAAGGATTATGAATTCTCTGTTGATCCTGAGATTATTACTTTAGTTGAATCTGGTCCTTTTTATGGCCTTGAATCTGAAACTGTTGTGGCACATCTTACCAAGTTAAATGATATAGCTACCCTGTTTACTCATGATGATAAATCTTGCTATTTTTATATCCTTAAGATATTTCCGTTCTCGTTAAAGGGTGATGCTAAGACTTGGTATAATTCTCTTGCTCCTGGTTGTGTGCGTAGTCCCCAGGATATGATTTATTACTTCTCTGCTAAATATTTCCCTGCTCATAAGAAACAAGCTGCCTTGCGGGAAACATATAACTTTGTGCAAATCAAAGAAGAGAGTCTCCCACAAGCTTGGGGGAGGCTTCTCCGGTTACTTAATGCTTTGCCTGATCATCCTCTTAAGAAAAATGAAATACTTGATATCTTTTATAATGGACTAACCGATGCTTCCAAGGACTACTTGGATAGTTGTGCTGGTTGTGTTTTCAGGGAAAGAATAGTCGACGAAGCTGAATTACTATTGAATAATATGTTGATTAATGAAAATAATTGGACTCTTCCAGAGCCAATTCCTGAAGCAATTCCTGAACCAATCGAGCCAACTCCTGAGCCTATTCCTAAACCCACTCCGAAGAAGAGAGGTGTTTTATTTCTCAGTCCTGAAGATATGCAAGAGGCAAAGAAATCAATGAAAGAGAAAGGTATTAAAGCTGAAGATGTTAAGAATTTACCACCTATCGAAGAAATACATGGTCTTAATATACCACCTGTTGAAGAACCACATTGTCTTGATAACCCGACACAGGTAGTAAAGGTAAATTCTCTCTATAGATATGATAAAGTTGAAATCCCCTCTACTAAATTTCATAGCCCATGCTTAGACGAATTTGATGATTTTATGGCTAGACAAGAAAGTTTTAATTCTTATGTTGGTAGAGAGTTAAAGAATAATGCTTTCAAGGTAGGACACGTGAGCGATAATATGTCTAGAGTTAAAGGTGAACTTAAACTCATTAGCAAATATACTTCTATGGTTGCTACTCAAGCTGAGCAAGTACATAAAGCTCAAAATGATTTGCTTGATGAATTAAATAACAAAAATGACTTTGTTGTTAGAGTGGCTACTAGAACTGGTAGAACGACTCAGGAACCTTTGTATCCTGAAGGCCACCCTAAGAGAATCGAGCAGGATTCTCAGAGAAATAATTTGGAGGCACCTAGTTCTTCTAAAAAGAAGAAAAAGAAAAACGATAAAACTTTGCATGCTTCTAGTGAACCTACTGTAGACACACCTGGGAATCCCAATGATATTTCTATTTCTGATGCTGAAACACAATTAGGTGATGAATATGAACCTAGTGATAATGTTAATGATAATGTTCATGTTGATGCTCAACCTAGCAAAAACAATGATGTAGAGATTGAACCTGCTGTTGATCTTGATAACCCACAAACAAAGAATCAACGTTATGATAAGAGAGATTTTGTTGCTAGGAAGCATGGTAGAGAAAGAGAACCTTGGGTTCAGAAACCCATGCCCTTTCCTCCTAAACCATCCAAGACAAAGGATGATGAGGATTTTGAGCGCTTTGCTGAAATGATTAGACCTATTTTCTTACGTATGCGCTTAACTGATATGCTTAAAGTAAATCCTTATGCTAAGTATATGAAGGATATCATCACAAATAAAAGAAAGATACCGGAAGCTAAAATTTCCACCATGCTTGCTAATTACACTTTTAAGGGTGGAATACCAAAGAAACTTGGAGATCCGGGGGTACCAACTATACCATGCTCCATTAAAAGAAATTATGTTAGAACTGCTTTATGTGATCTTGGAGCCGGTGTTAGTGTTATGCCTCTCTCTTTATATTGAAGACTTGAATTGAATAAGTTGACACCTACTGAAATATCTTTGCAAATGGCTGATAAATCAACTGTTATACCTGTCGGTATTTGTGAGGATGTGCCTGTTGTGGTTGCAAATGTCACTATTTTAACGGACTTTGTCATTCTTGATATTCCCGAGGACGATAGTATGTCGATTATCCTTGGTAGACCTTTTCTTAATACTGCAGGGGCTGTTATTTATTGCAACAAAGGCAATGTCACTTTTCACGTTAATGGTAATGAGCATACGGTACACTTTCCGAGGAAACAATCTCAAGTTCATAGCATCAATTCTATTGGGAAAGTTCCAAGTATCATTATTGGAGGTTTTGATTTCCTCTTCCTACTGTCAAGAAAAAATATGATATTCTTATTGTTGGGGATTTTCATATCCCCGTTGAGGTAACTTAGTGCTATTCGAAATTTCTTCGGTTCCGTGTTATTCGGAATGAGTTTATTAACCAGACTTGATCAACCTTGTTAGTGGATTCATTTTGATGATCATGAGATGGATGAAACTAGAAGGCACAACCTTCTGTACCCTCTTTTTATTTTCTATTATTTAGAATAAATAAAGCAAAAATAGTATTATCTATCTATTTTCTGAATTATCCGTGCATTAAGAAATATCCCGAAAATAAAAGTGCTCCAAGTGCCCTGCAAATTTAGCCCGATTTTCTATGGAATAGTTGAGGATTTTAGGCACTGAAATCACTACAGGAGGGGCAAGCACCAGGCCACGAGAGTGGAGGGCGCGCCCACCCCACCTGGGTGCGCCCCCCTGTCTCGTGGGCCCCTGGTGGCCCCCCTCCACTTATACCAGCACCCACACACTTCATCTTCTACCCAAAAAATCCCCATCCAGCTCAAGCATGAGTTCTAGCTCATTTTACTGCGATTTTCGATCTCCTAGCTCAAAGCTCCATTCACAAAACTGCTTTGGGAGATTGTTGCTAGGTATGTGACTCCTCCATTGGTCCAATTAGTTTTTGTTCTACTGCTTCATTCATTGCAAATTTTTGCTGCATAGGTGACCATGTTCTTGAGCTTGCATGTTAAATTTATGAGGTCCCAAGCAATTCTAATGCATGATATAGGCTCTAGGCACTTGTAGGAGTAGTTGCTACCAATCTTGTTTAGTTTGAAGTTACTAAAATTTCAGAAATTTTTCAGAAAAAGAATTATGTGTCACAGCCCCAGATTAGCCCTTGTTTGTTTTTGCTTTAGCATCCATGCAACATGTTTAAATTTTATGAAATTTGAAATGGGGATTGCCTAAACCCTAGTACCAAATGGAATTCAAATAGGTTCAACCCAAAAATATTTTCAGTGATCCAAATGGCTTCCAAAAATGTTCATCATTTCTGGAAAATGCTTGAAACCATAACCAGAGGGTTGCACATTTTTTCCATGACATATTTGGTCACTGAATAAAATCATATGTACTTTGCTTTTGGGCATTTAAATGCTAGTAAATATCTTAAATGCCCAAATAATTCTAAAAATAAGTGTGGGCTGTTGGAAATAATCTAAACAGAGCCCCTGATTATTTTCTGGATTTTTAGAGATGCCTAAGTATTTTTAATAAAGCCTCACAGTTACAGAAAAATAGAAAACAGTAATTAAAATAAAAGACAGAGAGAGAGAAGGAAGTTACCTGTCAGCCCACCCGGCCCAAACCATCTGGCGGCCCAACACTGGTCGCCCAGCCCACCTCTCCTCCCCTGTCGTCTTCCTCCCTGCCAGGAGGACGGGCACGCGCCCGGCGCGCGCGGCCACGCGCCCCGGCCACCTCCTGCTTCCCACCGCCGCCCCGACGCGCCTGCGAGTGCCACGCACTCCCCCTCGCCCCCTGCACCTCTCCTCTCTCCCCTGGACCCCATCCCCTCCTCTGCTCCCCTCTCGCGCACACCACCGAGCGGAGCTCGCTGTCATCGTCGCCGTACCCGTGGCCACCGGCCACCCCTAGCCCCGCCGATGCGCCCAAAGGCTCCGCCTTGACCCCCTCCTCCTCCTCCACCGAGCCACGCCCCTCCAGAAGCCCCGAACATCCTCTCCGGGCTCATCTCCTACCTCGGACCCGCCGGTCGCCGTCGCCCAAATTCGTGGAACTCCGGCCGTTCCCGAGCAAGCCGAGCCCCTCTTCGTGATCGCTGTGAGCTCCTCCACCCTTTCCCCCTCTTCCCCGCTTCATTTGATCGCCGTAGCCGTCGCCCCCTTTATGGCCGAAACGCGCCGCCGCCTGAGCTCAACGTCGGCGTAGCTCCGGTGACCATTTGGTCCCGGGCATGCGCCCAACGCGCTCCCCGCATCGCGTAGAGCCTCCGTGGCACCTCGCTGCGCTCGTTTGCGCACCGCAGCCCCATCCCCACTTGCACCCGAGCTTCGGCCGCCGCCGAGCTCGTCGCCGGCACCACTCCGGCCACTCCCCGGCCGCGCCACCACCACAGTTGGATGCGGACGAGCGTCCGCATCCCGAAGCTGTGCTCCGCACGCCAAACCGAGCCCTGTGGGCAAAACCCGAGGCTCGCCACCGCGGCTGGCCTCGCCGGCGTCAAGCCGCCGGTGGGTTGACCCACTTGACCACGGCGGAACCCCCCCTGGGTTGATGACAGGTGGGGCCAGCCCCTGTTAATTAGTTTAGGTGTTAGATTAGTTAACACTAATTAAATTAGTTAATTATTTAAGCCACTGACATGTGGGTCCAGCCCTGCTGACATTTTCATTAGTATTAGTTTAACCCTAATCAACCCGGTTAACTAACCTGTGTCACTGACGTGTGGACCCCACACGTCAGGTTTGACCAGCAGCAGCGTCTGTTGACCTGCTGACGTCATAGTGACGCAATGCTGATGTAGTTAACCATTTTCTGGATTTAAAATAATTCAGAAAAATCCAGAAAATTGTATAAACTTCTAAAATTCATAGAAATTCAACCGTAACTTCAAATTAAATAATTTATATATGAAAAATTATCAGAAAAATTCAAGGAATCCATCTGTACCATTTTCATGCATGTTAGAACAACTTATAGCTGCTGTATAGCACAAATCAATTAAATGGCATTTGAATAATCACATATGGAGTTTGAATTTGAATCTTGTATTCAAACCAACTTCATTTAATCTGGTTTTAGATGCATTAGCCCAAAACACATTCATTTTGCCATGTCATGATCATGCATCATATTGTGCATTGCATTGATTGTGTTCCCTTCTGTGTTGCCGGTATTTGTCCCCTCTCGATAGACGTGATACCGATGATGTGATCGTTGACACTGATGAAGACTCAATGTTATCTTCAGAAGTGCCAGGCAAGCAAAACCCCCTTGTTCATTCCGATAAAATCCCACTCTCTCGCTCCTGCTCTCTTTACTGCATTAGGAAAACAACAACATATTTGTTACTTGCTGCGGTAGCTGAACCCCTTTCCCCTTTGCATGACCTGTCATTGCCACAGTAAATAGATGAAACCCACTAGCATGAGTAGGAGTTGTTTGAGCCCTGTTGTGCCTACTCATTCATGCTTGTTTGTCACGCCTGCTACTGCTTAGAGTTGAGTCAGGTCTGATTCATCCGGGATGAATCAGAGGTGTGTGAACATGTCCTACTGTGTGTGAGCTAAGTGTGTGAACACGATTTGGTAAAGGTAGCGGTGAGAGGCCATGTAGGAGTACATGGTGGGTTGTCTCATTGCAGCCGTCCTCAGGAACTGAGTTCTGTGTTTGTGATCCATGATTCAGCTACTACCACGCATTGGGCCCGAAACCAATGGACCCTCTCGGCTTCTTGATCACCCTTGTCCTTTGTCCAGGAGTTGCAAGTAGTTTCTGGTGTTTGTAGTATGCTGGAGGCCGTGCGCAGCGCTGACCGTAGGGGTGGGCTGTGATGTGGTAGGCACGTGGCCGGGTAAACCGGGCGCCCGTTTGGTGTCACGGAACCCTGTTCACATCGTTTGGGGCTGTGAGCGAAACTCCGGCCGGATCTCCTCATGGATGGAACCCGAATAGGCGATAAACCTGGACTAGAGACTTGAGTGTTTAGGCAGGCCGTGGCCGACACCCACGTTGGGCTTCCGCTTGAAGGTTGCCGAGTACATGTCGTGTAAACGGCGGTAAGTGGTGAGAGCGTGTGTGAAGAAGTACACCCCTGCAGGGTTAACATCATCTATTCGAATAGCCGTGTCCGGGAAAAGGACTTCTGGGTTGCTTATATCAGTTCATAGACAATTGAAAGTGGATACTCTAAAATACGCAAGATAAGCGTGAGTGCTATGGATGGCGTTCTCGTAGGGAGACGGGAGCGGTTCCATAGTGGTGTATTGATATGGTGAATATGTGGACTCGTGTGCGCCACCTCAAAAGAGTTACTTGCAGTCGTAGTTCAGGATAGCCACCGAGTCAAAGCTGGCTTGCTGCAGTTAGACCCCACCATCCCTTTGTTGATAATGATGCATATGTAGATAGTTCTGATGTAAGTCTTGCTGGGTACATTTGTACTCACGTTTGCCTATTTTATGTTTTTGCAGAGAGACTTCGGTCTCACTAGTAGTTCCGCGTGGACTTCGACGTTTAGCTTGTTACCTCAGCTACGATCTTGTGCCCTCGGCAGGATCTGGTAGATAGTCAGGCTTCTCAGCCTTTTTCATTTATAGATGTCTGTACCCAGACATGATAGCTTCCGCTTGTGCTTTGACTTGTATGCTCTGAGTGTTGGGTCATGAGACCCATGTTTGTAATATCTCGCTCCTCGGAGCCTATTGATTAAAATACTTGAGTTGTAGAGTCATGTTGTGATGCCATGTTGTATTTGCACATATCGAGCATATTGTGTGTATGTTATTGAAATGCTTGGTATGTGTGGGATCTGACAACCTAGTTGTTTATCCTTGGTAGCCTCTCTTACCGGGAAATGTCTCCTAGTGTTTCCACCGAGCCATGGTAGCTTGCTACTGCTCCGGGACACTTAGGCTGGCCGGCATGTGTCCTTCTTCGTTCCTGTGTCTGTCCCTTCGGGGAAATGTCACGCGATGAATACCGGAGTCCTGTTAGCCCGCTACAGCCCGGTTCACTGGAGTCCTGCTAGCCCAGTGCTACAGCCTGGATTCACTCGCTGATGACCGACACGTTCGATGCTGGGTCATGGATGCCTGTCCCTGTAAGTCTGTGCCACTTTGGATTTACGACTAGCCATGTCAGCCCGGGCTCCTTATCATATGGGTGCTAGCGACACTGTCATATACGTGTGCCAAAAGGCGCAAACGGTCCCGGGCAAAGGTAAGGCGACACCCGTGGGAATACCGTGCGTGAGGCCGCAAAGTGATATGAGGTGTTACATGCTAGACCTATGTGGCATTGAGTCGGGGTCCTGACAGCGTTGGTATCAGAGCTTGACTGCCTGTAGGTTACCAAGCCAAACTGGTCGAAGTTGAGTCTAGAAATTCTTTAGTTATATAAGGGAATTGATTGTGGGATGGAACGTAAGGCTCTTTTTACTCCTTATACCTCATGCCCTTCTGATCTGAGTCATCTTATCTTTCCTACGGGGTTAAGAAACTAGGCTATCTCTTCTTTCTATCAGGATCACGTGTTACTAATCAGTGGACTTATAAGATTGTTGGATTTAAGTCTCAGTTCAGTTCCTACTACTTCCGTATGATAATTGTTGATCTCGGAACCTTGATATTGTGCTTCTAAGTGGTTATGCCACCATTTTTGTGAATGTCTCAAATCTTTTCCGAGCATTTACAGCCGTTATGCTGTCCAAGTCATCCCAGGTTTCTAAAGAGTCTGATGCATTTGCAAAATCCTTTTTCTCCGGTTTCAATGTCTGTTAGGCCAGGTTAATCACACAAATTGTTGAGCTGAGGTACTCTACTGCCTCAACCTTTATGTTGGAGTTATTATTATGACCCTAGGTGTCTCAGGGGATCATCTAGTGGTCTAGCCATGATTTGTGTCCTAGTGTGATGATTCTGGCCATCATTCTCGAAAGCATCCTGTGATGCCATTTAGTTATTAGGTATTCTATTCCTGGGTTCTTAAACCCGAGATTCACTCTACTTAAATCATGTTGATAGTGTTGCTCGTTCCTTTAGGTTATTAGTAACCTTTGCATTAGTCCTCGATGTTCGTGGTATTCCTTTCTTCCAAATACTATGAACCGCTTATGGCAGATGTTCCTCGCTGATCGAAAGATCACAATCAGAGTGCTCTCGATGGGTTCTCGATTCTACATTGTGACTCTGCCAGTTCTACCTTTCTGCATGGGTTATCCGGAAGAAATATGTGGAATTCGTTCGACATGCTAAACCATGCATCCACAACTCAGAAAATTGTATGTTCCTTTGAGTTGTCCCTCTTTAGTTGTCTTCTGACCCTCGTCTATCAATTGATAGTCAGGAGTAATTGTGCATTCGTGTTATCAATGCTTATTACTCTTGTGGTCCGCCAAGCCATTCTGTCCTGAATGACTTGGAGAAACAAACTCCAGTACCTCATCCATATCTAGGATTGGGTTAAAGCAATTGTGCTCCGCAGATCAAAATGCCAGCCCAGCTTTTGATTCTGTTCTACCCTGAAGTATTACCGTCTTTATGTCAGGATTTTCATGAGGATTGCACCGGCTCTTGTGAATTCTTGACATAGTGATACTTCTCGCCATCCTTTTTCATTCCTCGGTTCCGTGTTGTTGCAGCCGGAGTGCCGACAAGTGAATCATGGTGTGTGAAATCAATACTCCCAGCAACCTCGTTGCTTGGTAGCTAAAGGATAATAATTTCATTCTTAGCGTGTTGGTTTTTGAATCATCCTTCTAAGACTGATCGTGCTACCTAGTCCTTATTTCGGTGCACCCTTTGATTGATGAGTTAGGATCTTGTCAAGTCCTCACTCATTTGATCATATCGTCTTGCCCTCAAAAGCGAGATTGTTCTCGAGCTTAGTAACATACCGGTGGTTCATGATTTTCTGAATATCTTCTCGGAAGTATCACCAGGTCGTCACCTGACCGTTATGTTGAGCTCGAGATCAAGTTGGTTTCTTGTGAACCACCTTCTCTCCAAGAATCGGTGTTAGATATCCCTGAGCTAGTTGGTTAAGCTAGACAACAACTTGGAGAGTTGGAGGATAAAAGCTTGCCTGACTTAGTTCGTTCCAAAGGGATAATCTTGTGTAGTGTGTGTTGAAGAAAGATGATATCTTCATCGATTGGTCCCTGTGATCAGTTGCTGGACCTATTGTCTTATCAATCCTTTGATTTGAGTGTGGGCCATCGTCAAGTCAAACCAGAACCAACGATATTCGTAATGTTGTCTTACTCGTGGTTGATCCCTCGAGCATACACCATTATATCTTTCGGGTCTGACCAATGCTATCACCGTGTTCACTTAACTATGGAATTCCTTTTAAAGGGAAACCCAGATGAATTGTTGTTGAGCCCATTGACAACATCCTTATCTCCTCCGTGATTTTGTTGAACATTAAGCTAGTGTTGGAAACTTTTGAAAGCATTTTTTCATGCTAGCTCATGAAGCATATGTTCGGATGTAAGAAGTGACTTCCTCTAGTTCATGTGCATTTGATGCAAGTTGCCGCCGTGGATTCGAGAAAGTCAATGTTGTTCCTTTGGAATCATCCCAAATCAGTCATGCATACGTGCGAAGTATTCTGTGGTCTGGAGACTTGCAACCTTCATTCCATATGTGTCCCGAGCACACCAAGCCACTGATTGATTTGTTCAAGGAGAAGAAGTTCCTTCATAAGGGCTAATCGTATGACTTATGCAAGGACTTCGTTATCCACGGTGATGGTTCCCAACCAGAACTCGGTAGTGTTTTATTGTAAGACTACCACGTGGTCATGCTTGTCTGGGACAACGTGTTCACATGTTTGTAGCAGAACCAGCTCATGTTTTGGAGCTTACTATCGTAGTTCATTCCCCGAGAATCTCGCAACGTCATCTCGTCGATTTGTGTTGCAAACTTTCGTTTTTCTTCCTAGACTCGATGAGTCTGGAATATCCTGACACCAACCAGATCTGAATCTCAGGCAGATATGATGGTTGGAACATTCTCCAAGAACTATAATATTGGTCCCTCGATAACCGGTAAAGTGGATGTCGTGGCCAACACACCCAGCCGGAAGACCTGTTATTATAATATCTTGATTGAGGAAGTTGGCCGCGTCCCCATAGGGATTTCGTAGGATTTACTCCCTAGTTGCCCCTATGGATTTTGAGATCCCGAAGTCCGACCTTTTACTTGATGTCCTAGATACCAGACCATTTCTATGAATGGGTTACACTAGCACATCAAGGAGAACATTAGAAGCGGAGTGCTAAATGTCTCTCGGTCGATCATCCAGATTTTGTTTCCTTGGCCTCGCTAAGATGAAATCTGAGAAGGTGTTATCTTTCTTTGCATTTGCATCCTCCATCATCATTCATCATGGTAGCAAGTTGTGTTGCCGGACCCTTGACACGGATGTTGGTAAAACCTTGATGATTATGGAAATGCTCAAGTTCTTGAGAGCACGCACAAGCGCTACGAGTTATCATCGGCACAAACTGGGATTCCTCTCAGTTTCCTCGGCAATGCTACGACCTTTTCAGACAGTGAATTCACTCCCTATTGTTGGGTTCTTCCCCAGTTACCAGAATCGTTCCCAGCATTTGCATTTTGTTCCCAGCTTGCACCACCAATGTGCCATTCAACCATGGGTCCCTTCCATTTCCGGTGATAAGCAAATTCATCCATTGCGTTGTCTTCAACAAGGTAATCCACATCATCCAAGTCCGAGTATGCCATTCTACCGACCCCCTCCAAATGATCGCTCGAGAATTGCCTTAGGCTGGTTTAAAGAGTTTCAATGATCTCTTAATCAAAGGTAATTCTTTTTGCCACTTAAGATAATAATCTACGAATCACCCTTCTCCAGGATGTTTCGTCGTGGTATCATGGCAATTCAACTCCTCGCTACGTTGACAACCGATCGCCACATTCTTAAGTCTGGAATTGTTGTCTACC
The DNA here is from genome assembly GCF_002162155.2 of Triticum dicoccoides. Classification (NCBI taxonomy): domain Eukaryota; kingdom Viridiplantae; phylum Streptophyta; class Magnoliopsida; order Poales; family Poaceae; genus Triticum; species Triticum dicoccoides. The sequence continues at coordinate 327,168,775 of NC_041383.1, read as the reverse complement.
TAGTGAACCTCGTCACCTGCTCCACTCCATCCCTCTAGAGGTATGCTTCGTCTCTCAGCTCGAGAGATGGTTCTATGTCTCATTCCGTGAGTTAATCCTGAGTTGTTCGATCCTCGAGGAGATCGACCCTTCTAGAGTCTTCTTCCCTCCATGTCATGTTGACAGGATTTCTCAGAGCAAGACCTCAAGACAATGATGGTGTTCAAATCAACGTTCATTTGAAGTGCACCCTGGATCATGAAGATTGTACTAGTTTGCGTTTCCCCTTCACCTTACCCTACGCTTGAATCTCGGGACGAGATTTTTGTTTAGTGGGGGTGAGCTGTCATAGCCCCAGATCAGCCCTTGTTTGTTTTTGCTTTAGCATCCATGCAACATGTTTAAATTTTATGAAATTTGAAATGGGGATTGCCTAAACCCTAGTACCAAATGGAATTCAAATAGGTTCAACCCAAAAATATTTTCAGTGATCCAAATGGCTTCCAAAAATGTTCATCATTTCTGGAAAATGCTTGAAACCATAACCAGAGGGTTGCACATTTTTTCCATGACATATTTGGTCACTGAATAAAATCATATGTACTTTGCTTTTGGGCATTTAAATGCTAGTAAATATCTTAAATGCCCAAATAATTCTAAAAATAAGTGTGGGCTGTTGGAAATAATCTAAACAGAGCCCCTGATTATTTTCTGGATTTTTAGAGATGCCTAAGTATTTTTAATAAAGCCTCACAGTTACAGAAAAATAGAAAACAGTAATTAAAATAAAAGACAGAGAGAGAGAAGGAAGTTACCTGTCAGCCCACCTGGCCCAAACCATCTGGCGGCCCAACACTGGTCGCCCAGCCCACCTCTCCTCCCCTGTCGTCTTCCTCCCTGCCAGGAGGACGGGCACGCGCCCGGCGCTCGCGGCCACGCGCCCCGGCCACCTCCTGCTTCCCACCGCCGCCCCGACGCGCCTGCGAGTGCCACGCACTCCCCCTCGCCCCCTGCACCTTTCCTCTCTCCCCCTGGACCCCATCCCCTCCTCTGCTCCCCTCTCGCGCACACCACCGAGCGGAGCTCGCTGTCATCGTCGCCGTACCCGTGGCCACCGGCCACCCCTAGCCCCGCCGATGCGCCCAAAGGCTCCGCCTTGACCCCCTCCTCCTCCTCCACCGAGCCACGCCCCTCCAGAAGCCCCGAACATCCTCTCCGGGCTCATCTCCTACCTCAGACCCGCCGGTCGCCGTCGCCCAAATTCGTGGAACTCCGGCCGTTCCCGAGCAAGCCGAGCCCCTCTTCGTGATCGCTGTGAGCTCCTCCACCCTTTCCCCCTCTTCCCCGCTTCATTTGATCGCCGTAGCCGTCGCCCCCTTTATGGCCGAAACGCGCCGCCGCCTGAGCTCAACGTCGGCATAGCTCCGGTGACCATTTGGTCCCGGGCATGCGCCCAACGCGCTCCCCGCATCGCGTAGAGCCTCTGTGGCACCTCGCCGCGCTCGTTTGCGCACCGCAGCCCCATCCCCACTTGCACCCGAGCTTCGGCCGCCGCCGAGCTCGTCGCCGGCACCACTCCGGCCACTCCCCGGCCGCGCCACCACCACAGTTGGATGCGGACGAGCATCCGCATCCCGAAGCTGTGCTCCGCACGCCAAACCGAGCCCTGTGGGCAAAACCCGAGGCTCGCCACCGCGGCTGGCCTCGCCGGCGTCAAGCCGCCGGTGGGTTGACCCACTTGACCACGGCGGAACCCCCCTGGGTCGATGACAGGTGGGGCCAGCCCCTGTTAATTAGTTTAGGTGTTAGATTAGTTAACACTAATTAAATTAGTTAATTATTTAAGCCACTGACATGTGGGTCCAGCCCTGCTGACATTTTCATTAGTATTAGTTTAACCCTAATCAACCCGGTTAACTAACCTGTGTCACTGACGTGTGGACCCCACACGTCAGGTTTGACCAGCAGCAGCGTCTGTTGACCTGCTGACGTCATAGTGACGCAATGCTGATGCAGTTAACCATTTTCTGGATTTAAAATAATTCAGAAAAATCCAGAAAATTGTATAAACTTCTAAAATTCATAGAAATTCAACCGTAACTTCAAATTAAATAATTTATATATGAAAAATTATCAGAAAAATTCAAGGAATCCATCTGTACCATTTTCATGCATGTTAGAACAACTTATAGCTGCTGTATAGCACAAATCAATTAAATGGCATTTGAATAATCACATATGGAGTTTGAATTTGAATCTTGTATTCAAACCAACTTCATTTAATCTGGTTTTAGATGCATTAGCCCAAAACACATTCATTTTGCCATGTCATGATCATGCATCATATTGTGCATTGCATTGATTGTGTTCCCTTCTGTGTTGCCGGTATTTGTCCCCTCTCGATAGACGTGATACCGATGATGTGATCGTTGACACTGATGAAGACTCAATGTTATCTTCAGAAGTGCCAGGCAAGCAAAACCCCCTTGTTCATTCCGATAAAATCCCACTCTCTCGCTCCTGCTCTCTTTACTGCATTAGGACAACAACAACATATTTGTTACTTGCTGCGGTAGCTGAACCCCTTTCCCCTTTGCATGACCTGTCATTGCCACAGTAAATAGATGAAACCCACTAGCATGAGTAGGAGTTGTTTGAGCCCTGTTGTGCCTACTCATTCATGCTTGTTTGTCACGCCTGCTACTGCTTAGAGTTGAGTCAGGTCTGATTCATCCGGGATGAATCAGAGGTGTGTGAACATGTCCTACTGTGTGTGAGCTAAGTGTGTGAACACGATTTGGTAAAGGTAGCGGTGAGAGGCCATGTAGGAGTACATGGTGGGTTGTCTCATTGCAGCCGTCCTCAGGAACTGAGTTCTGTGTTTGTGATCCATGATTCAGCTACTACCACGCATTGGGCCCGAAACCAATGGACCCTCTCGGCTTCTTGATCACCCTTGTCCTCTGTCCAGGAGTTGCAAGTAGTTTCTGGTGTTTGTAGTATGCTAGAGGCCGTGCGCAGCGCTGACCGTAGGGGTGGGCTGTGATGCGGTAGGCACGTGGCCGGGTAAACCGGGCGCCCGTTTGGTGTCACGGAACCCTGTTCACATCGTTTGGGGCTGTGAGCGAAACTCCGGCCGGATCTCCTCATGGATGGAACCCGAATAGGCGATAAACCTGGACTAGAGACTTGAGTGTTTAGGTAGGTCGTGGTCTACACCCACGTCGGCTTTCGCTTGAAGTCTGCCGAGCACATGTCATGTGCAGACGCTAAGTGGTGGAAACATGTATGAAGAAGTACACCCCTGCAGGGTTAACATCATCTATTCGAATAGCCGTGTCCGCGGAAAAGGACTTCTGGGTTGCTTATATCAGTTCATAGACAAGTGAAAGTGGATACTTTAAAATGCGCAAGATAAGCGTGAGTGCTATGGATGGCGTTCTCGTAGGGAGACGGGAGCGGATCCATAGTGGTGTATTGATATGGTGAATATGTGGACTCGTGTGCGCCACCTCAAAAGAGTCGCTTGCAGTCGTAGTTTAGGATAGCCACCGAGTCAAAGCTGGCTTGCTGCAGTTAAACCCCACCATCCCTTTGTTGAAAATGATGCATATGTAGTTAGTTCTGATGTAAGTCTTGCTGGGTACATTTGTACTCACGTTTGCCTATTTTATGTTTTTGCAGAGAGACTTTAGTCTCACTAGTAGTTCCACGTGGACTTCGACGTTTAGCTTGTTACCTCAGCTACGATCTTGTGCCCTCGGCAGGATCTGATAGATAGTCAGGCTTCTCGGCCTTTTTCATTTATAGATGTCTGTATCCAGACATGATAGCTTCCGCTTGTGCTTTGACTTGTATGCTCTGATTGTTGGGTCGTGAGACCCATGTTTGTAATATCTCTCTCCTCGGAGCCTATTGATTAAAATACTTGAGTTGTAGAGTCATGTTGTGATGCCATGTTGTATTTGCACATATCGAGCATATTGTGTGTATGTTATTGAAATGCTTGGTATGTGTGGGATCTGACAACCTAGTTGTTTATCCTTGGTAGCCTCTCTTACCGGGAAATGTCTCCTAGTGTTTCCACCGAGCCATGGTAGCTTGCTACTGCTCCGGGACACTTAGGCTGGCCGGCATGTGTCCTTCTTCGTTCCTGTGTCTGTCCCTTCGGGGAAATGTCACGCGATGAATACCGGAGTCCTGTTAGCCCGCTACAGCCCGGTTCACCGGAGTCCTGCTAGCCCAGTGCTACAGCCTGGATTCACTCGCTGATGACCGACACGTTCGATGCTGGGTCATGGATGCCTGTCCCTGTAAGTCTGTGCCACTTTGGATTTACGACTAGCCATGTCAGCCCGGGCTCCTTATCATATGGGTGCTAGCGACACTGTCATATACGTGTGCCAAAAGGCGCAAACGGTCCCGGGCAAAGGTAAGGCGACACCCGTGGTAATACCGTGCGTGAGGCCGCAAAGTGATATGAGGTGTTACATGCTAGACCTATGTGGCATTGAGTCGGGGTCCTGACATTATGCTTAGAAGAATGTACCAAGGTGGTTCCTCAGTAAAGAAAGGGCCCAAGATTGCTATATGTGAGCAAGATGTTGAATTGCCGAGGGACGCAGATGTACGAGCTTGTGAGTGGCCATCCGATAATTTTATGGTCGAAGCAGGCTTTAAGGAGGAATTTGACGCGTTTGTGCGTAATGCCGAGCTGGAGGACTTCTTACAAGATAAGTGTCCTCAGTACTATCAATTGACTGACTCCTTTGTGCGGAGGTTTAAATATAACTGTGCGCATAATTCTCTTAGTGTCACATTTGATATTAATGATACATCTTATACCATGGACTTAGAGGATTTCACAACTTCTTGCAAACTCCCGCAATGGGGTAATATTAATGATCCTCACAAATCTGAATTTAGAGATTTCCTTGCTAGTATTACTATGGGAGAATCCAGGGATATTGCACAAGCTACCATAGGGAGCATTCATTTTCCTGCTATACATTATTTTGCTCTCTTTATTGGTAGATGCATTAACGGTAAAGACGAAGCATGTCACATGTGTGTCCCTGATCTTTGTGTCCTCAAGAGTGCTGTGTCAGGTTATAAAGGTTATAACTTGGGGGCAATAGTTGCACGAAGGTTGTAGAATAATAGTAGAAAGGGAGATTTGTGTGGCTAATTATCTTGGTATAGCCCCACGAGAGGGAGATATGTTGATACCTCCTGTTTATTTGGATTATGAAGCTATGGTCAATCATCAATTACTAAGGAGGAATGAACAATTCCTCCAATATCGACTAATCTATGACAGACGCAACGTCGTCCATGTTACTCTTCCTGCTCCCCACCTTTTTGATTATCAGGTAAAAGTAAGATATGTTGTCACCAGGGAGGAAGCAGCTAAACACGAGGGGAGAGCGGAGGCAGCTCGCCAACACGCTCCAGCTCAGGAGGCGGTTGTCCCTGCATCTCAGTACGACCCCAGTTTCACTTACGAATATCAGCTAGGCGGTCCTTGGTATTAAACCAACTTAGGCCAAAAGCCTAAGCTTGGGGGAGTACGTATTTCTCACCGACTTTACATTCATGTTCACACACTAGTCGTCGGTGCTCATACTCTTTCATTGTATTATCCATGCTAGTTTAAATTTGTTTTTCTAGTTTTCTTCTTGTGTGTTTGATAAACCTTGAGAAAAAACAAAAAAATAGTTAGTTTAATTTCCATGCTTGTAGTAGAAATTAAAATGAAAACCCAAAAAGATTTTTTGTTCTTCTTCTTACTTGTTGGGAGATTTCCCGTGTCAATAGTTTTATTTTCTTTTCTTTCCTTTGGGAGTCGAGAAGACCGTATTGAAATTGCTTAGTGGCTCTCATACGCATGATTGTTTATTTAATTTAGAGCCCATATTACTTTGTCTTCTCTCTTGAGTTGAATGCTTGCAGATTCCAGCTTAGTCCAATGCACGTGCACTCTTATTATTATACACATCGTTCGGTCGTGCGAGTGAAAGGCAATAATGACGATATATGATGAACTTATTGAGATGAGAAAAGCTGGTATGAACTCGACCTCTCTTGTTTTTGTAAATATGATGAGTTAATCATTTCTGATTCAGCTTATTATGAAGTAAACATATTTGCAATGACATTTAGAGATTATAGTTGCTTGTGCCATGCTTGATTAGCTATGAGTTATAATGGTTTACCTCGCGTGCCAACATGCTATTAGAATGATTATGATGTGGTATGATGGGATGGTATCCTCCTTTGAATAAATTGAGTGACTCGACTTGGCACATGTTCACGCATGTAGTTGAAACAAATCAACATAGCCTTCATGATATTTATGTTCATGGTAGATTATATCCTACTCATGCTTGTACTCGGTGTAAATTAATTTTAATGCATGTTTATGACTGTTGTCGCTCTCTCAGTTGGTCGCTTCCCAGTCTTTTGCTAGCCTTCACCTGTACTAAGCGGGAATACTGCTTGTGCATCCAAACTCCACAAACCCCAAAGTTGTTCCATATGAGTCCACCATACCTTCATATATGTGGTATTTACCTGTCGTTCCAAGTAAATTTGTATGTGCCAAACTCCAAACCTTCAAATGAAATTATGTTTTGTATGCTCGAGCAGCTCATGTTTCAACTAGGGCTGCCTATATCTTCCATGCTAGGTGGGTTATTCTCAAGAGGAGTGGACTCCGCTCCTCATTCACGAGAAAGGGCCGGTAATCGGGGTGCCCGGTCCCATGATCCAAAAAGATCAAAGCAAATCAAAATAATTAAACAAAACTCCCCCAGGGCTGTTGTTAGTTGGAGGCACTCGTTGTTCCGAGCAAGCCATGGATTGATGCTTGTTGGTGATTGGGGGAGTATAAACCTTTACCATTCTGTTTGGGAACTGCCTATAATGCATGTAGTATGGAAGATACAACCATCTCATAGTTGTCGCGTTGACAACAAAAGTATGTCGCTCAAAATGTTATTCAATCTCTATTTTAAAATCGAGCTCTGGCACCTCTACAAATCCCTGCTTCCCTCTGCGAAGGGCCTATCTATTTACTTTTATGTTGAGTCATCACCCCTCTTATTAAAAAGCACCCGCTCGAGAGCACACTGTCATTTGAATTCATTACTATTTGTTTGTATTGGGTATGACTTGACTGGATCTCTTTTATCATGAATTACAATGTTTAGTCAGTCCTTGATCTTTAAAGGTGCTCTGCATTTATGTTTTGCGGTCTCATAAAGGGCTAGCGAGATACCATTGTTATATCATGTTATAATTGTTTTGAGAAAGTGTTGTCATCCGAGTTTATTATTATGGCTCGCTAGCTGATTATGCTATTGATATGAGTAATTGTGAAACCTAAGTGTTATTGTGAGTATGGTTAGTTCTAAATATTTGCTGAAACCTGAATGATGGCTTTGCATGTTTACAACAACAAGAGCAAACAGAGTTTGTAAAAGTTTTTCTTTATCACTTTCAGTTTATCAACTGAATTGCTTGAGGACAAGCAAAGGTTTAAGCTTGGGGGAGTTGATACATCTCCAGCGTATCTACTTTTCCAAACACTTTTGCCCTTGTTTTGGACTCTAAATTGCATGATTTGAATGAAACTAACCCGGACTGACGCTGTTTTCAGCAGAACTGCCATGATGTTGTTTTATGTGTAGAAAAGAAAAGTTCTCGGAATGTCCTGAAAATCCACGGAGGTAGTTTTCAGGAAATATAAAAAATACTAGCGAAAGAATCAAGACCAGGGGGCCCACACCCTGTCCACAAGGGTGGGGGGCGTGCCCCCTCCCCCTGGGCGCGCCCCCATATCTCGTGGGCCCCCTGGACCTCCACCGACCTCAACTCCAACCCATATATTCACGTTCGGGGAGAAAAGAATCAAAGAGAAAGTTTCATCGCGTTTTACGACACGGAGCCGCCGCCAAGGCCTAACTCACCCGGGAGGGCTGATCTAGAGTCCGTTCGGGGCTCCGGAGAGGGGGATTCATCGCCGTCATCATCATCAACCATCCTCCATCACCAATTTCATGATGCTCACCGCCGTGCGTGAGTAATTCCATCGTAGGCTTGCTGGACGGTGATGGGTTGGATGAGATTTACCATGTAATCAAGTTAGTTTTGTTAGGGTTTGATCCCTAGTATCCACTATGTTCTGAGATTGATGTTGATGTGACTTTGCTATGCTTAATGCTTGTCACTAGGGCCCGAGTGCCATGATTTCAGATCTAAACCTATTATGTTTTCATGAATATATGTGTGTTCTTGATCCTATCTTGCAAGTCTATAGTCACCTATTATGTGTTATGATCCGACAACCTCGAAGTGACAATAATCGAGATACTTCTCGGTGATGACCACAGTTTGAGGTTCATGTATTCACTATGTGCTAATGCTTTGTTCCGGTTCTCTATTAAAAGGAGGTCTTAATATCCCTTAGTTTCCGTTAGGACCCCGCTGCCACGGGAGGGTAGGACAAAAGATGTCATGCAAGTTCTTTTCCATAAGCACGTATGACTATATACGGAATACATGCCTACATTACATTGATGAACTAGAGCTAGTTCTATATCACCCTATGTTATAGCTATTACATGAGGAATCGCATCCGGCATAATTATCCATGACTGATCCATTGCCTACGAGCTTTTCACATATTGTTCTTCGCTTATTTACTTTTCCGTTGCTACTGTTACAACTACTACAAAAACCCAAAAAATATTATCTTTACTTTTGCCACCGTTACCTTTATTATCATACTACTTTGCTACTAAATACTTTGCTGTAGATACTAAGTTATCCATGTGTGGTTGAATTGACAACTTAACTGCTAATACTCAAGAATATTTTTTGGCTCCCCTTGTGTCGAATCAATAAATTTGGGTTGAATACTCTACCCTTGAAAACTGTTGCGATCCCCTACACTTGTGGGTTATCAGCGCACCGCCCAGGCCGCCTACGTCGGGGAGCCAGGGAGTGTCGCCGGGTCAGTAGCCTCGGGCGGCCCCGCCGCCTCACTTCGTCGCCCGGCCGACGCAGAATCGGGCTGGGCCGGTGCAGACGCAGGCACCGCCACCGCAGATCACGGGTGTTGGAGGTGCTTCAGGTATGCCCGGGGTTAATGGGGAGATGATGGTTACAATGCATATGGGGATGGTCAACACCGTGGTTCCTCGTTGACGGGTGGTGGCCGTGGATATGCTTGGCAGCGTGATGGTTCGGCGGAGAGGCCGTTTATGGGTCCTAGGAGTGGTTTTGTTGAGGGGGCGTCTGGCCCGGGCTATCGACAGCGGGGTGGTTTCCGCGGTCATCATGGGGGTCGAGGCGGTCGAGGTGGCCGGTACCATCCATGACAACCTCCCCCGCCTGTTGTTGTCGAGCAGACGACCGCTGGCGGGGCTGCTGAGGAGTCGGTGTTGTCCGGTCAGGCTATGGAGGTGGTGACGACGCTCGCTACTGCTGAGGTACCCGGGAATGAGACCTTGGGGTAAGTGTCTGTGGAGGTGACATACATGGCTGATTTGGATAGGGCATCCAAATGGGCGCGCAAGAAGGAGAAAATGTTATGCTATCGTTGTGAAGAGAGGGTCATTTTATTGCTGAGTGTGTGGCTGAATTATGTGATACTTGTGGCAAGCCGGCACATGACTCGGGGGAATGTCCGCTTTTGCGAGATCGGGCACTGTCTCTTATGATGTACGGAGTGTATTGTGCTGAACTCACATTCTTTGAGTCTCCTAATGAGAGGGAGGCTCCTGACGAGGCACAGAGCATCACCACTAGGATTGTCAAGGTCACCATAGGAGAGGTCTCTGAGACCCAGATCGTGCAGAGGCTCAAGGAGTTAGCTCCTGGGGGCTTCCAGTGGGAGCTCGTTAGTCTCGAGGCAAAGTTGTTTAGGGTTGAGTTCCCTTCGGTGGAGGATTTGCAGAGACTTCTGAGTTTTGGGATGTGCAAGGTGCCGGGTATAGATTGTATCCTCGAGTTCCATGAGTGGAAGAAGGTTGAGCCGCAGGGTAAGCCTCCTACACAGGTTTGGCTGCGTTTTTTCAGGGCTCCCTCGAAGCCGATGCAGGATGCTAGGGTCGTGGCTAGCTTGGGCATTATGGTGGGGAAAACTGAGCGAGTGGATATGGCTTTTACTAGAGCTCACGGGGTAGCCTGTCTGCTGGTTAGTGTTCTGGATATTGAGTTCGTGCCTGATGTGGTCAAGTGGACATATCGAGGCCAGATTTATAACCTCGTGATTGAGTTTGAGGATGAGAGTCTGTTCGCCGAGGCGGCTAACGGGACTGATGTTGATATGCACGAGGGAGATGACAGCTCGGGAGCGAAGGAGACACCGGTCGATGATACTGGACGGGAGTTGTCCAATGGACCGGGGTCCGTTTCTCAGACGCCCGGGGATGGGACGGTACCACCCTCCATGGTGCCTATGACATCTCTGAGATTTGGGTCTTTCGTGCCTGCTTCTGCGCCTCCGAGACTTTGGAGTAATCGGGTGGAGTCTGACGAGGTTTTTGAGCATGCATTGCCTTCCTTGGATTTTGAGGATGCTCTGAGTCCCGTCTCTAGGGCCTCGCCGATCTCGGTTAGGGGAGAGGAGGAGGAGTCTAGGCAGGCGTCCACTACCTTGCGTGCTCAGCACGTTGACTCTCCTCGGAACGAGGTTCCGATGGTGGAGGTCTTACCTTCGGGAGGGGGTCCGAGGCAGGTGGCCTTGGCTCTCTCTTCTTCTCCCGCGGTGCACAAGCTGCAGGGGCGGTTCCGCCTTCTGAAGGGGGCTCGGGGCAGGTGGCCCTGGTGCCCTCTTCGTCTCTTGCGGTGGACGAGGTCTCGGTGGTGGAGGTCTTACCTTCGGGTGGGGGTTCGGGGCAGGTGGCCTCGGCACCCTCTTCTTCCCTTGCGATGCCGGAGTTGCAGGTGGCGGCTCTGCCATCTGGAGGGGGCTTGGGGCAGGTGGCCTCGAAGCCCTTTTCACCTAGGGGGCCTAGGGTGCCTGCCACTCCTGTGGTGGGTGGGGAGTTCGGGTAGGTGGCCCATGCACTCCCCTCCCCTGGTGCGTTGCCGTCTCCGTGCTGTGGGGTGCGACTGAAGTCGGCGGTGCCGTCGAGCGCCTCGCCGCTTTCTGGTGTTCCCGCTGGTTTGGCCATGGAGGCTGACCGGCTGCGTGTTTGGGGTGAGGCAGGAGGCCCCACCCCGAGCAGGGTCACTCGGGAGGAGGTTATTGCCTTTGGAGGGATTCTAAATCCGGTCTCTGAGGGGCGACGGTTGAGCTGCCGTCTCCAGGATCATCCGGAGGCTGACAACATACAGCAGCGGTGCGCCATGAGGGCGGCCAAGCTTCGTGACATTGAGGTCACTACTGGTATGTCGGTTAATACCTCTAATTCCATTTTGCATTTTTCTAATGATGAGATTATTAATAATGCAAATCAATTAGGAGTTTCACTAGGTAGTAATGATAGTGAAATTTCAAATTCTGTTAATGATATCCTGGATTTAGAGGCAGAGCGGGCTTTAGAGATGATTCGTAACTTAGCAGCGGTTAAGCCTATGAATGATTCCGAATTTGACGCTTTGGAGGTCAGTGTGCTTGATAATTTTTGTGCGGATCTTAGACCTCCCCTACCTGAGTCTGAGGAGGAGGATGATACATCTGAGAATGTTATGGATAGACCTTCTGAGACTCGTTGTGAGGACCAGCTGGAGAGTCAGAACATTCCTAAATGCAAGTGGACGCGGAAAATTTACCCGACTTCCGCAGTGCGTAGGAGTGCTAGAATCCGTACGGAAAAAAAAATTCATGATGAAATATGAAAGGAATCTTTTGGAACAGCAGAGGTCTGAAAGACTTGGCTAAAATGAGGTTTCTTGCAGAGGCGTCTATCGAGCATAGGTTGGATTTCATCGCATTGTCAGAAACTGGTAAAGATAATTTTTCACCACAATTTTAAATACTTTATCAGGAGGTATTGATTTTGACTGGCATTCTCTGCCACCGAGAGGGAGATCGGGTGGGATCTTACTCGGAGTTAGATGTGATTCGCTAGAAGTTCGAAGTATGGTGATGGGTGACTTTGCAGTTAAGTTTCGGGTGTGGTCGAAGGCCGATGGGTTTAATTGGACTCTGGTGGCGGTATATGGTGCCGCACAGCATGAACTCAAACCTGAGTTTTTGGCTGATCTGGTTAGGATTTATGGCTCTGAGCTGCTTCCAATCCTGGTGGGGGGTGATTTCAACATCATTAGAAGGCATGAGGAGAAGAACAATGATAACTTTGACGGGAGATGGTCGTTCATGTTCAATACTATCATTGAAAGCCTAGATCTCACAGAGATAGAGCTGTCAGGGAGAAAGTTCACCTGGGCTAACTCATTGCCAAATCCAACGTTTGAAAAGTTGGGTCGAGTGCTGGCTAGCGTCGAATGGGAACAGAAGTTTCCCTTTGTAACAGTTCAGGCTCTTTCCCGTGGTATTTCTGACCACACGCCTTTATTTCATGACTCTGGTGAGGCCAACCACTTGGGAAACAAAAACACGATTCCATTTGAGCTTGCTTGGTTTGAACGAGACGGCTTCTTTGATCTCGTAGCCAGAGAGTGGGCTAAGGATGCAGGAGGTAGGACGGCGCTTGAGCGTTGGCAGAATAAGATCAGGCACTTGAGAAGTTTCCTTCGTGGGTGGGCTAAGCATCTTAGTGGGATTTATAAGGTTGAAAAGGAACAGCTCCTTACCCTTATTCAGTCCCTGGATGTAAAAGCAGAAACCACGGTTCTGCCAGCCTTGGAGCTTCATGCCAAGCTTTACGCGGAGATGAGATTGAAAGAGCTTCTTCGTGAAGAGGAATTAAAGTGGGTGTTGTGGGCCAAGGTCCGATGAGTAGTCCAGGGGGACACAAACACTCAATTCTTTCACATGATCGCTAATGGCAAACACAGAAGAAGAGGATCTTTCAGCTTGAGCATGATGAAGGAACGATTTTAGGACAGGTGAACCTAAAATTATACATTACCGAGTATTACAAGCAGTTGTTTGGGCCTCCAGAGGATAACTGTGTGTCTTTGGATGAGTCCAGGATTGAGGATGTTCCTCAACTTACTGCTGTTGAGAATGATATTTTATCTGCTCCTTTTTCTGAGAAAGAGGTGTTTGAGGCCATATCGCAGATGAAGAATAATAAGGCTCCTAGTCCAGATGGATTCCCGGCTGAGTTCTATAAGAAGTGCTAGTATATTATTAAGGGGGATCTGTTGCCGTTGTTCCATGATCTATTCTCTGGACAGCTTCAGCTTTTTCAACTGAATTTTGGAACGATAACCCTACTTCCTAAGAAAACAGAGGCTGTGAGAATTGAGCAATTCAGGCCCATCTGTCTTCTTAATGTTAGTTTCAAAAAAATTACCAAGGTCGGGACTAATAGGCTCACGCAGATTGTGCATTCTATCGTGCAGCATACCAAACTGCTTTCATGCCGGACAGGAACATCCTCGAAGGGGTTGTGGTCCTTCATGAAACGCTCCATGAGATTCACACGAAAAAACTAGATGGAGTTGTTTTCAAGGTGGATTTCGAGAAGGTGTACGATAAAGTCAAATGGACTTTCCTTCAACAGGCTTTACGCATGAAGGGTTTTGATGAAGCTTTGCGATGCTAGGTAGAATCTTTCACGCAAAAAGGAGTGTTGGAATTAAAGTGAATGATGACATAGGTCATTATTTCCAGACACACAAGGGCCTGAGACAAGGTGATCCAATGTCTCCTATTCTATTCAACATTGTGGTTGATATGTTGGCAATTCTGATAGGTAGGGCAAAGGAGGTCGGTCAGGTGGGTGGCTTGGTGCCTCATCTACTTGATGGAGGTGTATCCATCCTGCAGTACGCTGATGATACAATCATCTTTATGGAGCATGACCTGGCAAAAGCGAGAAATATGAAGGTGGGGTTATGCTTATTTGAACAATTGACCGGATTGAAGATTAACTTCCATAAAAGCGAGTTGTTCTGTTTTGGTAGAGCCAATGAGGAACAAGATGCTTATAGGCAATTGTTTGGACGCCGGACTTCGGGCGTCGTCGGATACAGCACTGCATGGCACGGGAAGGCGCGCTAGGGGTCTCGTTGGACTCGCACGAGCTCCAGGAGCTCTTCTACAAGCTCGGACGTGAGCTCGGGCTACGGTGGTCAGGGCGGCGAGCTCGTCTACGGCGATGAGTAAGGCCATGACGTGGTTGGGGGCTACGAGCGCGGGGATGAGCAGGGAGTGAGGGGAGAAGGAGAGGAGCTCACAGCGCTCCTGCAGATGTGCAAAGCGGGCTCGGGGGAGAGCTCGCCGAAGCGAATCGACGGCGTGGTCGTGTGGTGGCCGTAGATGAGGAAGATGAAGAAAGCGATGACGGTGGTGCTCCCGGTCCCGATCCAGTGTAGAGGAAGAAGAGGCCGACCACGACGGAGCTCCCGGATTTGTCAGAGCAGCGGACGGGCGACGGTGGCCACGGGATCGACGCGGCGACGGCGGCTGGCGCGCTCGGGTCAGAGAGAGGGGAGTGCTCGAGAGGGATCTAAAGGGGAGTGGGAGAGGCGGAGGTGGGTGGGGGTAGCTGGGGAGGAGGCCGAGGCGTCGAGGGGGGGCGCGGAGGCCTTATCCTCTCGCGGAGGCGTCCACGGCGAGGTGGTTCGGTGGCGACGGGCGCGGTCTGCCTCGCCCGGTCGGAAGAACAGGAGGGAGGCGCGCTGCGGGGAGCTGGGCCAGCCAGGCTGGGTGAGGTGGGCCGGCCTGCTGGGATGGGCCGAAGCCCAAGGGGAGGCGAGGGGCTCTCCCACCCCTTCTTCTTTCCTTTTCCTTTTTTTTTGTTTTTCTTTTTCCAGCAGCTTTTGCCTTTTCTTTTTAGCCAATAATGACTTTGCAAAATTATGCCACTGGCCAAAACAATTTCAAAGAATTAAAGTGCAGTGCCACAAAAAGGTTGGGAGGCTTTTGGAATAGTTGCCAATTTTATAAATTAAAAAGGGCATTTAATTTATTGCTTAGGCCACTGTTTTAAGTAGCTTAGGCCACTTAAACCTTTGCAAAAATGTTGGTTCACCACCAATATTAACAAATGACTATTTGCCACAAGATGAACATTTTAGATCTCCTGTCTGACAAATAAGAGTTTTTGACTTTAGATTGGATTTGAATTTGAATCGGAGATTTGGATCAAGTGAAGATTAGCAACAGTAACAATGATGACAAGGCATCATTAGAAGGGGATTACTGTAGCATGATTCTCGGGGTGTTACAGCCTAGTATTTGAAGAAACATCTGTATCAATACTTGGAATGTGCATCGTGTGCTTGTTCTCCTTGTGGGGAACACGTCGTTTTATTTCTTGTTATGAACTAGTATCTCTTGAATATCATGGTTTAATCCTCCCCAAAATCTATCCATAATATCTTTTTCACTTTCTTCTAAAAATGAGTGCAACAATATAGTTTGTAAATCATCATAATATTTTGTTACCCGTTCACTACCTTGTTTTAAATGTTGTAGTTTTTTAATCATGCCACGAGTATAATAAACATCTACGAATCTATCTCTCGTGACATGTTTTAAATCATCCCAAGTAGTAGGTATAAAATCAGGGTTTAACCGACAATATTCACTCCACCAAAATAAAGCAAAGCTACTGAAAGTACTAACCGCAGCTTGAAATTTTCCACGCTCATCAAAATTATGGAAGCAAATATAGCATTTATTTCGTACTCCCATTCAATATATAAATCAGGCCTAAAACAACCAATAAATGGTGGCAAATCTCCCACGATCAATGAAGCCCAGGAACTAACAACTCCGGAACCTGCCATAGTTAGTAGAAAACAAGAAACAAAATCCGAGAATAATGTTCCTATGAACTACTAGGATGTGGTGATAAAATGCTCTAAGTATAGCAAATATCAATATCTTACAAGTTCTTACCATGCAACAGGTGGTGAGAGGCAACCAGCGATGTCAAATAACTCTGAAAATTGAGTAAAGCGATTGCCAGGGGAACGTACGTATACACGGTGTAGAAATATGTGGAGTTTGGAAGGCTTAAATATTTGGTAGCAAAAGATTAGCAATAATCAATTCACAGATGCAATGTTGAATAAACGTTCAATGACAATACTGTGCTGGTCTTAGGCTAGACCGGACTAGAGACGCGAGCCTAGAACACTAATGAGGTCACAGTGTAGCACAATTAGCATCAATAAAGGAAATGAAGTAGCTCTGGACAGCAAAATATAAGTGAAGATCACAATTGCAGTAAAGGTAATGATGAGAAACAACTGCCAAGTGGGATATACCAACAATTCTCTCTCCAACTTTCCTCTGGAAAAGATTGTGCCAATTTTCTGATAATTTTTCTCAAGAATGGCACTGACTCAAGCTTTCAAATGCAAAAAGAATCACTCAATTCCGAGTTGATATGAGGAGTCAAAAAATTATAAAACTGGTCTGAAAAACTGGAACAAGTTGTGTTCACGAACTTCGGAGGGCCAAAATACCTATTTAGAAGCCGATTTTGAGGTGTCAAATATTGACATAGCTTCTGCAACTATTTAGATGCGGCTCATCGCTAGTTTTAATTCGAGTACTCACGGAGCCAAAGCGGACTTCGTATGAGGAAGATACGCATGTTTTACTGAACAGTGCGCAAAACAGATTCGAATCCGAATTCAGGTACGAGATTGAGTGTAGATAGATCCAAATTTTGTATTTTTTCTCTTTTTTTCCTCACACTTTTTTCCTTTTCTTTCTCTCCTTTTTTTCTCTGACTTTTCTTTAATTTTTTTCTCTTTTTTTTCTCTCCCTTTTTCCAAAACATACTAGATAAGATGCAGATTGGATCAAGCAAAGATGTGAACAATCTCAACAATGATTATGACAGTAAACGATGTATGGCACATGGTGGAAATTAATGGATGGAGGTGGTGGACAGCAGAAGGGATAATGATGCAGCAGTGGCGTGACCTATGTGAACAGAACTCTAAACTCTAAAGGAAACTACACACTAAGACCAACAACTCGACACGACGATGCAACTGATAATTCAATAATGCAAACAATGAAAAGAAAAATGCAAAGGCTCAAACTGGCTTGGACAAAGGAGTAATAGATCTAACTTTTTTTGTGCCTTTTTCTTACACAATAGGTAAGAAAATAATCTAATCTTGGGAAAAATTAGAAATTCTCACTGAGCAACCTGAAAACTGATGCCACTTGATAGAGGCGGGATGTCCCGATCTTTCATGAGATGATAGCTATCGGTTTGGTGGAGTTGACTTTCATGACCCGACTACAAATGTGCATGACATTGCGCCTTACCAATCGCTAAACCAACTCTGAGAGGTTATTGACCACACCGGAGCACGATCAACCTGACCGCGAAGGTCTATTCCTGCAAGCAATCGAAGAACAAGCAAAAATATGATAAAGCAATCTGAATACTGCGAATATGGATGAAGTATTGATAATGGTGGGGATCCGAAAGCGGTCTTGGTCTGGTCGTTGGACACAAACGAAGTACACAAAGTTGCGTTGGCTAACTTTTAACTAAACAAATCCCAAGAAAAAAGCTACTAGATGGATCTACTTATATAGGAGAAAGGAGTGGCGGCCAAGGAGGTGATGCAACCCTAGATCGTACAAGGCTCATGGGCCCAAGTGGAGATGATGCAACACCTTTGGACTTGTAGTTTGACTCGGATTTTGCTGGTGCGTCAGATTGTTTTCGATAACTCAATACTCCAGATGAATTTGAAGGTGAATCCAACTGATTTGGAAAGAGCATGAAATCTACTTTCCAACAAAACAAGAATCACCCAATTCAAAGTCCGTATGAAAGAGTTCTTGGTGTTTTGAGTCAGGTGTGTCTGTGAAGTCCGAATCTGAATCCAAAACGTGAGAGACTTGGACTCTATCTTCTCTTGGCCCAAAAGTGAAGCGAGAGGACTTTTTGAACAACACCTAAACATCTCTTTTCCCCTTATCTTCATATGTGGATTGTACAAATGTCCCATACACCTGTAATTAGACATGACACAAAAGTTTGTGAAGTATTTTTGTCCTGGATGACATAAATAATTTTTTGCATAGTTTGCACTAGAAATCACCTCACAAATATACATGTATGGAATATTTTTTGTCGTATCCAACATAGTCATGTGCTCATCACCTGGGCCAGCCGGTCACTGACACGCGCCAAGTCTTCCACCTCCTGTGCGGCCTCAACCGTCAGTAGCACTCCGTCATTCCCCATGTGGCGTCGTAGATGCCCTTCCATCCTTACTTCAGTTGCGCTCCTTCCTGCTTCTGGAGGAACACCGAGCCGAGCAGTCCGCTCGGCTACAGTCCACCCATGCCCTGGTCGCTGGCTGCGGCTCTCCACCGACCCCACCGCCTCCTGTGTCTAGCAACAGCAACCAGCAAGGGCACGGGCGCCGCCGTGGCCTTGGCAATGGAGGCCAAGGCGCACACGTCGCTCCCTCACTGTCACCAGCGTCGTGCCCTCCGGGTGTTCCCGCCCCTACACCAGGCACCAACTCCTGGACCGGCCTTGTCCAGACGTGGCCCGTGGCCTGGCGCGCGCCCAGCATCGGTGTTCTCGCCCATCTTCCTCCGGCCCATCGCAAGAGTGGTACCTCGACTAAGGGGCAGCCTCGCACATGTTTTCGTCTCTTGGTAACCTCCTCTCTATCCACCCCTCTTGATCCACATCTCATGTCATTGTTGGCGGCGTGGAGTGCCTACCCATTACCCACATGGGCACCGACTCCCTCGGCGACACCTCGCCGATCCAGCTCCCAATGTCATCGTTTGTCCTTCCCTCATTAAGAATATCCTTTCCGTCCGTCAACTCTGTCGAGATAACCCAGTAATTGTTGAATTTGACGCGTGCGGTTTCTTTGTCAAGGACCTTCGAACTAGGGTGGCGATCATCCGATGTGATTCCGGTGGAGATCTGTACCCCATGGGCCGCCCGTCATCGCCCTCTTCGTCTCTGTTCGCCGGCATTGCAGTCACCGACATGTGGCACCAGAGGCTTGGTCATGCCGGTGTGTCCTCGCTGCGTCACCTCCCACTGCACCTGTCACCTGAATTCACTAAGTCACACCCGCATGTGTTCACTGCCTGTCATTTAGGAAAACATACACGCCTACCATTCTAGTCATCTTCTAATTTAAGCATGTTTCCCTTTCAAACTTTGCATCTTGATGCATGGACATCACCAGTTGTAAGCATTTCCGGGTATCAATTTTACTTGGTTATGCTCAATTACTATACACACTATGCATGGAGCTTCCCTTTGAAACACAAATCTGATTTATTTTTTCTCTATTCTGACGGATTTCTTCGCGTATGTTCAAACTTAGTTTCAGCTTCCCATCTTTGCTCTCCAGACATACAATGGGCGCAAGTTCAACAATAACATTGTCCGTACTCTCCTTTCTCGCACCACGACACCCACTTCCGCCTCTTGTGCTCGTACACTAGCCAGCAAAATGGAAAAGTTGAGCGTGCCCTGCGAACCCTCAACGATGGTGTCTGCACACTCCTCTTCCACGCTTCCATGCCGCCGCGCTTCAGGGCTGAAGCCCTCAGCACTTCCACCTACTTGCTCAATCGTCACCCGTGTCACTCCACTGAGTCACGATCACCGCACAAGATGCTTTTAGGCGCGCCACCCGACTACTTCCTCCTTCGAGTCTTTGGATGCCTCTCCTTCCCCAACCTCGCCTTGACCTCGCACCACAACCTTGATCGTCGGTCCACCGCGTGTGTCTTCCTTGGGTACCCCCTGACCACCGCAGGTATCGATTCTTCAATCCACCTCACGCCGCGTGTTCACTTCCCGGCATGTGACCTTCCACGAGGACGTGTTCTCGTTCGCCTGACCGCCGGTCCCCGCGTCTACACCTCCGCCTGTGGCCCCCGCCCAGTGTTGTGTAGGTGTCGATCGCTCCCTCGCCACCCCACGTTCGCATGCTACCAGTTGCTTCGAACACGACCAATGCACCCATGTAGCATTCAAGCTCGCTCGTCGGATCCTTGGCGGATGGCTAAATGGGCATTGGCTCGACCATCGACGGCTCCATCATGGGAACCTCTTCGTCAGGCACCTCCTCATCGAGTACAGGCATCTCCAGTCTGCCCGTTGCCACACCTCTGTCGCCACCACCGACGCGTGCTGTCACCCGCACCCAGTGTGGGATCTTTTGGCCTAATCTGAAATACTAGACGCTGCTGCTACCACGACGATAGAGATCTCACCGGTGCCCAGCTCGGTTCGCGGTGCATGATCCCAACTGGCTCGCTGCCATGCGGGCTGAGCACGACGCCCTTGTTCGCAACCGAACGTGGGAGCTGGTGCCTCGGCCTCCTAGTGCCAACCTCATCACTGGCAAGTGGCTCTTCAATTACAAGATGAACACTGATGGCACGCTGGAGCACTACAAGGCCGAGTGGGTCATGCACGGGTTTTGACAATGCCCTGACATCGACTACGTCAAGACGTTCTCCCGGTCGCCAAGCTGGCAATGATCTGCATGGTGCTCACCCTCACTGCGTCTTGCGGCTGCCCGGTGCACCAACTTGACGTCTCCAATGCCTTCCTCTGTGGCACTCTCGTCGAGGAGGTTTACTGCCTTCAACCCGCGGGCTTTGTCGACCCCTAGCGCCTGCACCATGTGTGTTGGCTCTCCAAGTCACTCTATGGGCTGAAACAGGCCCCACATGCCTGGTTCCTCCGCTTTGTCGGCTTCATCGCGACAGTGGGGTTTGTGGCCACGCGCTCCGACTTGTCGTTGTTCGTCTACCGTCACAGCATGGACACAGTGTTCCTCCTCCTATACGTGGATGGCATAGTGCTCACTAACTCCTCTGCGGCTGTCCTCAAGCGCGTCGTCACCCAGCTCACTGGTGAATTTGCGATGAAGGACATGGGTGACCTCCACTTCTCCCTCGGCATTCGTGTGACACTCACGGCGGACGGGTTCTTCCTCTGCCAACAACAGTATGCGGAGGAGCTTCTCGATCGCGCCAACATGGACAATTGTCGTCCCTCACCGATGCCAATTGACACCAAGGCCAAGCTGCTTGCAGCCGATGGCCCCCACGTTGACGACCCGTCCGTGTACAGGAGCATCATCAGTGGCCTGCAGTATCTCACCATCACTCACGCCGAGCTCACCTACGCCGTCCAACAGGTCTGCTTGCACATGCATGACCCCCGCGAGTGTCATCTCGCTCTGGTCAAGCGCATGCTATAGTATGTGCGCGACACGGCGTCCCTCGATCTCCATCGCCACGCCTCGACCACGCTTGATGTGCCTACGTTCATTGACACTGACTAGGCGGGCTGCCTCGACACGCGTGCCTCCATGTCTGGCTTCACTGTCTACCTCAGCGACACGCTCATCTCCTAGTCCTCCAAGCGCCAGGCGACGGTGTCCCGCTCAAGCGCGTAGGTTGAATACCACGGCATCGCCAACGCCGTCGCAGAGTACATCTTGCTCCAGCAACTCCTCAATGAGCTCCTGTCTTCGGTGC
Organism: Triticum dicoccoides; assembly: GCF_002162155.2. Lineage (NCBI taxonomy): Eukaryota > Viridiplantae > Streptophyta > Magnoliopsida > Poales > Poaceae > Triticum > Triticum dicoccoides. Next base: position 327,147,189 of record NC_041383.1, on the reverse strand, counting down.
ACAAGGCCACGCTGGTGCTGCAACAACATGTCCACCGTCTACCTCTCTGCCAACCCAGTGCACCACCGCCGGATGAAGCACGTGGAGTTGGACATACACTTCGTTCGCGAGCACATGGCGTTGGGCCAATTCCATGTCTTGCACATCCCCATTCGACAACAGCTCGCTAACATCATGACCAAAGGCATGCGCTCGGATGTTTTCTCTGAGTTCAGGTCTAGTCGTTGCGTCACCGGCGACATCGTCACAAATGCATGCACGGGGAGTGGCGGGGTGTGTGTTAGACTATACATGTACTCATTATCGCATGTGCTCCCACCTGTACTTGTACGTAGCACATACGCTCGGTAGTTGAGATACGATCGTGTTGCATGCCCTCTGCCGTAGTGGCACATGATCCCAGGTCGTGGAACTCCCCCATGATCTCCGGGCGGGGCTGTAAACTGCATATAATCCCCTGTCTGTGAGGCTAATGAATGTTTGGCGTGTTTCCCCCTCTCTTTTTTCTTTCAAAAACATCAACTTTATTAATTAGAAATAATTATTACATTGTTTGTAACAAGGGATACAATATTTTCCATAGGCTCCTCTATCCAGTCCCTTGCCATGCAATATTTTGCTAGTCTAGCAAGCTCATGTGCTACTTTATTCGCTTCTCTATTACAAAATTCAAAACTGGTAAGAGGAAAATCACGAGCCATAAAATAACAATCATCAAAAACTGCCGCCGCTGCTCCTGCTGATTACCCTTCGTTCTTCATTGTGTCAATGACCTCCATATTTTTATAATTAATAACGAGACGATTGCAGCCTGCCTTTTGTACCAACAGCAAACCATACACCTAAGCGCTAGTGCTTCAGCTGTCAAAACATCAACACACCACTCAATCTTCCAATTTTCGCCAATAATAAATTTTCTTTATCATCCATGTGAACTGCATGAGTTGTGCCCCTTAAGAGATCATGATCAAAAGAAGCATCCACATTCAGCTTTGTAAATCCCATTGGAGGTCTGCTCCACCCTCCATTCTTCCTATTTTGCATTAGGTGAGTGGACATTTATATAGTTTGTTGTTATAGCATGTGTTTCCCCCTCTCAAACATATAAGATTAGGACCGTGTGTTATTCCCGTTGCAATGCATGAATATGTTTATTACTCCCCCCGTCCCGTAATTTTCTTGTCATGCCCGTAGTTCATTGCCAATTTTGCAAAAAAGCCCTCGTAGTTTCGAAATGATCGCAAACAAGTCCCTCCACCCCCGTCTTCTTCCTCCGTCGTTGCACGTGCGTCGCCAGGGGCCGGCGTCGCCAAGCTACGCGATTTGCCGCCCATCAGGAAGTGCTCCACCTCCACCGCCATGAACCTACAACGCCGTTGTCGTTGCCAAGTACCTGCTCCACCACCGCCGCCCAGACCTGCGCCGCCGCGATCCCCTCCTGCCGTGATTACCTGCGGGCGTAGCCGGAATTTCCTACCATGATCCGGTGGAGCAGGAGCTCTCTCTCATCGCCCTCGAGCTACCGCGAGTACTCCTCGAGCTCCCGCGAGTCCATCTTGAGATGCCTCCCATGCGCCACGGTGATCTCTCCCACCATGATCCCCTACGGGCATCACCGGAACCGGCCTCCTACACATCGCCTCGGGGAGTGCCACCTAGTTCGTCAATGCCATTTATGATGAAGATGAGGTGGCGACTACGGTTGACAATATCCTGCCCCTCGATGATCCGGACAGGGTTGGGCTTCACGCGGGAGATAAGAAGGAGATGCTACGTCGTGTGGTTCATCGGAGAACGACGGCGACGGTGATCCGACCATGGAAGGGCCCCTGCCTAAGGTAAGTTTACCGAACCTAACTCTTTTCGATTTGATTCGGCCAGACTCGTGGACTATGGTGACGCGAAGAAAGAAAGCTCGTCGGGCAGGGCCTAGATCGGTGCTGGAGGTGAGCATGGCGGCGAGGCCGGCGATCACGGCGTCCCAGATCAGGGCGGCTCGCCAGGAGCGTTTGAAATCGCTCCTGGGCCAAAGGGGGTTGGATTCGGATGTTGAGCCGTAGAGTATCTCTGGGCCGGGGACTGTTGGGTATGTGGCCCAGACAAGTCCGGTCCAGACTGATATCAAGGAGGACGATGCATGCATCGTGGTTCGATCGATGTTGCCGTCTGCCTCCCTGCACCCTAGGGTTTTTCTGCGACGCCCGCCTCGGTTTCGATCTGCTGGGACTGGTCGAGCTCGATGCATCCCACCCCTTGGGGTCATGGTGGGCCGCGGTGCAGCTCCACCGTTGGGGAAAAAGCAGGCTGCGCCAGCCGGAACTCGCCGCGCCAGGGGAGCACCCCTGCCGGGCGCTGGCAGCGGCCATGGTGCTGCGCCCTTGCCGGTCCCTGGCTCAGGCCGCGGAGGTGTGTTGCCCTCGCCATCTGCAGCGGGGCGGGGTGCTGTGGTGCTCGGTGGGGTGGCCAATGCGGCGGCGGGTTGCGGCGGAGGTATTTTGCCCGGTGCTCGGCCGCCGACGCAGGGCTCGGCGGTGCTGCCTTCGGCCGGGCGAGGCGGGCTAGTTCACGGTCCTAGACTATCGGCGCCCGGCCTGATTGGGGTGGCCGCTGCGGGCCGGGGTGGCGCATGATACGTCTCCAACGTATCTACTTTTCCAAACACTTTTGCCCTTGTTTTGGACTCTAACTTACATGATTTGAATGAAACTAACCCGGACTGACGCTGTTTTCAGTAGAACTGCCATGATGTTGTTTTATGTGTAGAAAAGCAAAGTTCTCGGAATGTCCTGAAAATCCACGGAGGTACTTTTCGGAAAATATAAAAAATATTGGCGAAAGAATCAAGAGAAGGGGGCCCACACCCTATCCACGAGGGTGGGGGGCACGCCCCCTCCCCCTGGGTGCGCCCCCCTATCTCGTGGGCCCCCTGGACCTCCACCGACCTCAACTCCAACTCCATATTCACGTTCGGGGAGAAAAGAATCAGAGAGAAAGTTTCATCGCGTTTTACGACACGGAGCCGCCGCCAAGCCCTAATCTCTCCCGGGAGGGCTGATCTGGAGTCCGTTCGGGGCTCCGGAGAGGGGGATTCGTCGCGGTCGTCATCATCAACCATCCTCCATCACCAATTCCATGATGCTCACCGCCGTGCGTGAGTAACTCCATCGTAGGCTTGTTGGACGGTGATGGGTTGGATGAGATTTACCATGTAATCAAGTTAGTTTTGTTAGGGTTTGATCCCTAGTATCCACTATGTTCTGAGATTGATGTTGCTATTACTTTGTTATGCTTAATGCTTGTCACTAGGGCCCGAGTGCCATGATTTCAGATCTGAACCTATTATGTTTTCATGAATATATGTGTGTTCTTGATCCTATCTTGCAAGTCTATAGTCACCTATTATGTGTTATGATCCGACAACCCTGAAGTGACAATAATCGGGATACTTCTCGATGATGACCATAGTTTGAGGAGTTCATGTATTCACTATGTGCTAATGCTTTGTTCCGGTTCTCTACTAAAAGGAGGTCTTAATATCCCTTAGTTTCCGTTAGGACCCCGCTGCCACGGGAGGGTAGGACAAAAGATGTCATGCAAGTTCTTTTCCATAAGCACGTATGACTATATACGGAATACATGCCTACATTACATTGATGAACTAGAGCTAGTTCTATATCACCCTATGTTATAGCTATTACATGAGGAATCGCATCCGGCATAATTATCCATGACTGATCCATTGCCTACGAGCTTTTCACATATTGTTCTTCGCTTATTTACTTTTCCGTTGCTACTGTTACAACTACTACAAAAACCCGAAAAATATTATCTTTACTTTTGCCACCGTTACCTTTATTATCATACTACTTTGCTACTAAATACTTTGCTGCAGATACTAAGTTATCCAGGTGTGGTTGAATTGACAACTTAACTGCTAATACTCAAGAATATTCTTTGGCTCCCCTTGTGTCGAATCAATAAATTTGGATTGAATACTCTACCCTCGAAAGTTGTTGCGATCCCCTACACTTGTGGGTTATCAAGACTAATTTCTGGCGCCGTTGCCGGGGAGCATAGCTCTATTCTCTGAGTCACTTGGTATTTATATCTGTTGATCACTATGAAGAACTTGAAAGACGCGAAAACTACGATCTATCCCTCAACTACGAGGGGATGTAAGGAAGTGCCATCTAGCTCTGCACTAGATTCTCCTTCTGTTTTGAGTAAGCTTGCGACACCTAAACCTGCTACTGCTATGAATTCTGATATGTCGCATGTTATTGATGATGCCGCCTCTGTTATGCATGATACTTATGATGAAACTACTTCTGTGCGTGATACTACTTTGCCATTAGGTGAATTTCTTGATGAACAACTTGCTAGAGTTAGGGGGAATGAAATTATTGAAGATGCTATTATTGATGATAGTGATGATGAAAATTCTCCCAATGATTATGAACGGCCTATTGTTCTTGAGAGTTATGTTATGAATGAAGAAGATGCTAGAGCTATCTTTGCTTGCAATGATAGATATGATCTTAAGAAATTATTAGCTAAATGGAAGCAGCAGCCTCTTAATGCTAGAATGAAACCTGACCCTGCTTTTGCTACTTCACCTATCTGTGTTAATGATAAGGATTATGAATTCTCTGTTGATCCTGAGATTATTACTTTAGTTGAATCTGGTCCTTTTTATGGCCTTGAATCTGAAACTGTTGTGGCACATCTTACCAAGTTAAATGATATAGCTACCTTGTTTACTCATGATGATAAATCTTGCTATTTTTATATCCTTAAGATATTTCCGTTCTCGTTAAAGGGTGATGCTAAGACTTGGTATAATTCTCTTGCTCCTGGTTGTGTGCGTAGTCCCCAAGATATGATTTATTACTTCTCTGCTAAATTTTTCCCTGCTCATAAGAAACAAGCTGCCTTGTGGGAAATATATAACTTTGTGCAAATCAAAGAAGAGAGTCTCCCACAAGCTTGGGGGAGGCTTCTCCGGTTACTTAATGCTTTGCCTGATCATCCTCTTAAGAAAAATGAAATACTTGATATCTTTTATAATGGACTAACCGATGCTTCCAAGGACTACTTGGATAGTTGTGCTGGTTGTGTTTTCAGGGAAAGAATAGTCGACGAAGCTGAATTACTATTGAATAATATGTTGACTAATGAAAATAATTGGACTCTTCCAGAGCCAATTCCTGAAGCAATTCCTGAACCAATCGAGCCAACTCCTGAGCCTATTCCTAAACCCACTCCGAAGAAGAGAGGTGTTTTATTTCTCAGTCCTGAAGATATGCAAGAGGCAAAGAAATCAATGAAAGAGAAAGGTATTAAAGCTGAAGATGTTAAGAATTTACCACCTATCGAAGAAATACATGGTCTTAATATACCACCTGTTGAAGAACCACATTGTCGTGATAACCCGACACAGGTAGTAAAGGTAAATTCTCTCTATAGGTATGGTAAAGTTGAAATCCCCTCTACTAAATTTCATATCCCATGCTTAGATGAATTTGATGATTTTATGGCTAGACAAGAAAGTTTTAATGCTTATGTTGGTAGAGAGTTAAAGAATAATGCTTTCAAGGTAGGACGCGTGAGCGATAATATGGCTAGAGTTAAAGGTGAACTTAAACTCATTAGCAAATATACTTCTATGGTTGCTACTCAAGCTGAGCAAGTACTTAAAGCTCAAAATGATTTGCTTGATGAATTAAATAATAAAAATGACTTTGTTGTTAGAGTGGCTACTAGAACTGGTAGAATGCCTCAGGAACCTTTGTATCCTGAAGGCCACCCTAAGAGAATCGAGCAGGATTCTCAGAGAAATAATTTGGAGGCACCTAGTTCTTCTAAAAAGAAGAAAAAGAAAAACGATAGAACTTTGCATGCTTCTAGTGAACCTACTGTAGACACACCTGGGAATCCCAATGATATTTCTATTTCTGATGCTGAAACACAATCAGGTGATGAACATGAACCTAGTGATAATGTTAATGATAATGTTCATGTTGATGCTCAACCTAGCAAAAACAATGATGTAGAGATTGAACCTGCTATTGATCTTGATAACCCACAAACAAAGAATCAACGTTATGATAAGAGAGATTTTGTTGCTAGGAAGCACGGTAGAGAAAGAGAACCTTGGGTTCTGTCAGGACCCCGACTCGATGTCACATCGATCTAGCCGATAACACCTCATATCACTTTGCGGCCTCACGCACGGTATCCCCACGGGTGTCGCCTTACCTTTGCCCGGGACCGTTTGCGCCTTTTGGCTCACGTATATGATAGTGGCGCTAGCATCCATATGATAAAGAGCCCGGGCTGACATGACTAGTCGTAAACCCAAAGTGGCACAGACTTACAGGGACAGGCATCCATGACCCAGCTTCGAACGTGTCGGTCATCAGCAAGTGGGTCCGGGCTGTAGCACTGGGCTAGCAGGACTCCGGTAAACCGGGCTGTAGCGGGCTAACAGGACTCCGGTACTCAAAGCGTGACATTTCCCAGAAGGGACAGACACAGGAACGAAGAAGGACACATGTCGGCCAGCCTAAGTGTTCCAGAGCAGTAGCAAGCTACCATGGCTCAGCGGTAACACTAGGAGACATTTCCCGGTAAGAGAGGCTACTAAAGATAAACAACTAGATAGTCAGATCCCACACATACCAAGCATTTCAATCATACACACAATATGCTCGATATGTGCAAATACAACGAAGCATCACAACATGACTCTACGACACAAGTACTTTATTTAAGGCTCAGGGAGCCATACATAACATACACAAAGGTACGGGTCTCACGACCCAACATACAAGTCATACAGTCATACAAACCAGCAGCGGAAGTAGCTTGTCTGAGTACAGACAACTAGTAAAATAAAAGAGGCTTGGAAAGCCTAACTATACTACGTGGTCCTTCACAAGCTCAGGGTCACCACCTGGGTCTTTAGCCTACTCGTTGATGTCAACGTCTACAAAGAACCCATCAGAAGGGGTTGCAGCGTCTTCTGTAAAAAAATGTAAATTATAGCAACATGAGTACAAAGGTACTCAGCAAGACTTACATCAGATCCTACATACATGCATGTTATAAAGAAGGGTTGGTGGAGTTATTGCAGCAAGCCAGCTTTGACTCTTGGCTAAACTATCCTACGATACTCCAACTTGAAATGGTTTTGCGCACACGAGTCCACTACTCACCACTTCAATACACTACCGAGGATCCACCTCCGTCTTCCTACGGAAGAGCCATCCTCGGCACTCACACTTATCTTGAGGCTTTTAACAGTTTCCATTTACTTGTCTATGAACTGTATAGGCAACCAAGTAGTCCTTTACCGCGGACGCGGCTATTCGAATAGATTATGATAACCCTGCAGGGGTGTACTTCTTCATACATGTTTCCACCACTTAGCGTCTGCACACGACATGTGCTCGGCAGACTTCAAGCGAAAGCCGACGTGGGTGTAGACCACGACCTACCTAAACACTTAAGCCTCTAGTCCAGGTTTATCGCCTATTCAGGTTCCATCCGCAGGGAGTCCGGCCGGGGTTTCCCATATGGCCCCGAACGATGTGAACAGGGTTCCCGAGATACCTAACGGGTATTCGGTACACCCGGCCACGTACCTACCACATCACAGCCCACCCCTACGGTCAGCGCTGTCCACGGCCTCCAGTAGGCTACAAACACCAGAAACTACTTGCAACTCCTGGACAGAGAGCTAGGGTGAATAAGAAGTCGAGCGGGGTCATATTTCAGGGCCCAATGCATGGTAGTAGCTGTATCTTAAATCACGCATACAGATCTCAGTGCTTAAGGTCGGCTTCAATGAAACAACCCACCATGTACTCCTACATGGCCTCTCATCGATACCTTTACCAAATCGTGTTCACCGCACTACTCTCATTACCGACATAATCATTTCACTCTAGCCCATCACCCCGATGAACCAGACCTGACACGACTCTAAGCATAGCAGGCATAGCAAGGTAGGAACAACACATACATATGGCTCAGACAACTCCTACACATGCTAGTGGGTTTCATCTAGTTACTGTGGCAATGACAGGTCATGCAGAGGAAATGGGTTCAACTACCGTAGCACACAGCAGTTTGAAACGCGTTGTCTTAATGCAGTAAAAGAGAGCAGGAGCGAGAACATGGGATTGTATCAATATGATCAAATGGTTGGTTGCTTGCCTGATGGCTCGATGCACTGATACGGTTCTTCGTTAGGGTAATCACGGTATTCTTCGGAGACAGAACCTGCCGCAGAGAGCACCGATACACAAACATTACCAAACAGTGTGCAACAATATGATGCATGCATGAGACATGGCAAAATGAGTGTATTGGGCTAATGCAACTAAAACCAGAAGGGTTTGAACAAATTTGAATCAAGGATTCAAATTTCAAATTCAAATATGGCCTTTTAAAGTGCTTTTCCTTGTTCTGCTTAAAACATCAATTTAACTTGTTTGATCATGCATGAAAATAGTACAGATGGATAGATTGGATTTTTCTGATCATTTTTCATATATAATTTGTCCAATTTGGAGTTACAGAATAAAAGTTATGAATTTTTGAAGTTTAAATTATATTCTGGAATTTCCTGATTTAAATTAAATCCAGAAAATCAATTACTGCGTCAACCTGACGTCAGTGTGACGTCAGCAGGTCAACGGGACAGGTCTGGGTCAAACCTGACAGTGGGTCCCGCATGTCAGGGTGATTATTTTAATTAAAACTTAATTAAAACTAATCCTGTTTAATTAACAGGGCTGGGCCCCACCTGTCATTGACTCAGGGGAGTCAACCAGGGCCCACCCGTGGTCAAACCCGGGTCGGCTGCACCGGCGTTTAGCCGCCGGCGAGCCCGACGCGGCGGCGGGAGTGGTTTTGGTCATTTCGGCCACCAAATGGGCCGCGGAGACCACCGGAGGGGAGCTGAGGACAAACCGCAGCTCTTGGCGGAGTCCGTTGAGGTCGGGGTGGCCGGAGTTGGCGCCGGCGACGACTTTGGCGGCCACCGAGGCTCGGTCGGAGGTGAACTTGGAGCTAGAGGGGTCGGTGAGGCTCGTGGAGTAGCTAGCTAGGTGTTGCGGGACTTGGTGAGTAAGATGGACACCATCTTGTGGCCGGAGTGTGGCCGGAAGCACGTCGGCGACGAGGTCCGCGGCGGTGCGGGCGTGTGATCCTCGTGCGGTGGCTACACGGCTCAGGAATGAGAGAGAGAGGGTCGGAGGAGTAGCTAGGCTCACAGCGCTCCCGTAGAGGCCACCGGTGAGGTCGGGGACGAGCTGAGGCGGCGACGGCGTTGAAGGGGATCTCCGGCGACGGTGAGCTCGGGCGAGGTCGGTGCGGTGGTCTCGGGACGCACGAGCACACGGGGCTCGGCTGCTCGATGAAGTAGACAGCGGCGGAGCTCCTGGACACGGTGGCACGGCGTGGGGTGGACGGAGGGCGTGGCTACGGCGTGGGGGTGGCGGCGATGGCGTCGGCCATGGCTGGGGCGTGCGAGGGGGAGGAGCTGGAG
>NC_041383.1:327080500-327137623 GCF_002162155.2 Triticum dicoccoides | reverse complement strand
GTTGAAGGGGATCTCCGGCGACGGTGAGCTCGGGCGAGGTCGGTGCGGTGGTCTCGGGCCGCACGAGCACACGGGGCTCGGCTGCTCGATGAAGTAGACAGCGGCGGAGCTCCTGGACACGGTGGCACGGCGTGGGGTGGACGGAGGGCGTGGCTACGGCGTGGGGGTGGCGGCGATGGCGTCGGCCATGGCTGGGGCGTGCGAGGGGGAGGAGCTGGAGAGGAGAGGGGGTGTCTGGGGGGTTCGGGGGAGAGAGGGAGGCCGATCCACGGCGTTAGCCGGGCGAGGGAGGCGGCGAGGCGACGAGCAGCTGCGTGGCGAGCTGCGGTGCCACCGCCGAGCACCTTGGCTGCCTGCCTGGCGAGCCAAGCAGCTCGCTGGAGCGGTGGCCGGGCTGGGCCGGCCAGGTGGGCTGGCTGGTGGGCCTGCGGCGGCGCCAGGTAAGTTTCCCCTTTTTTTCTGTTTCTGTTCTTTTTTTAATATATCTGCAACTTTGTTGAATTTAATAAAATACCTAGGCAACTTCAAAAATCACCAAATTACTCCTGGTCCATAGTTGGATTATTTCCAACATGAAACATTTTAGTTTGGAGGTATTTGAGCATTTAAATATTTTATATAATTTTAAATGCCCAAATTCAAATATTTATGATTTAATTCAAAAACCCTAAGATGGCCTAGGAAAATGTGCACCACTTTTGGCAGGGGTTCTGAACCAAGACAAAAATGATGGGCATTTTAGAAGGGCATTTCAGGTTCATTGAAAAAGTTTTTAGTAAACCCTAGTTGGTTTCAGAGGGGACTGGGGGTTCTGTCATCCCCATTTCAAGTTTCTGATGAAAAAGTAAACATGATGCAACACTCTAATGCATGGCTAACTAGGATGTGACAGGTTCACAAACCCATGCCCTTTCCTCCTAAACCATCCAAGAAAAAGGATGATGAGGATTTTGAGCGCTTTGCTGAAATGATTAGACCTATTTTCTTACGTATGCGCTTAAGTGATATGCTTAAAGTAAATCCTTATGCTAAGTATATGAAGGATATCATCACAAATAAAAGAAAGATATCGGAAGCTGAAATTTCCACCATGCTTGCTAATTACACTTTTAAGGGTGGAATACCCAAGAAACTAGGAGATCCGGGGGTACCAACTATACCATGCTCCATTAAAAGAAATTATGTTAGAACTGCTTTATGTGATCTTGGAGCCGGTGTTAGTGTTATGCCTCTCTCTTTATATCGAAGACTTGAATTGAATAAGTTGACACCTACTGAAATATCTTTGCAAATGGCTGATAAATCAACTGCTATACCTGTCGGTATTTGTGAGGATGTGCCTGTTGTGGTTGCAAATGTCACTATTTTAACGGACTTTGTCATTCTTGATATTCCCGAGGACGATAGTATGTCGATTATCCTTGGTAGACCTTTTCTTAATACTGCAGGGGTTGTTATTTATTGCAACAAAGGCAATGTCACTTTTCACGTTAATGGTAATGAGCATACGGTACACTTTCCGAGGAAACAATCTCAAGTTCATAGCATCAATTCTATTGGGAAAGTTCCAAGTATCATTATTGGAGGTTTTGATTTCCTCTTCCTACTGTCAAGAAAAAATATGATATTCTTATTGTTGGGGATTTTCATATCCCCGTTGAGGTAACTTAGTGTTATTCGAAATTTCTTCGGTTCCGTGTTATTCGGAATGAGTTTATTAACCAGACTTGATCAACCTTGTTAGTGGATTCATTTTGATGATCATGAGATGGATGAAACTAGAAGGCACAACCTTCTGTACCCTCTTTTTACTTTCTATTATTTAGAATAAATAAAGCAAAAATATTATTATCTATCTGTTTTCTGAATTATCCGTGCAATAAAAAATATCCCGAAAATAAAATTGCTCCAAATGCCCTACAAATTTAGTATGGTTTTCTATGGAATAGTTGAGGATTTTAGGCATTGAAATGACTACAGGAGGGGCAAGCACCAGGCCACGAGAGTGGAGGGCGCGCCCACCCCACCTGGGTGCACCCCCTGTCTCGTGGGCCCCTGGGGCCCCCCTCCACTTATACCAGCACCCACACACTTCATCTTCTACCCAAAAAATCCCCATCCAGCTCAAGCATGAGTTCTAGCTCATTTTGCTGCGATTTTCGATCTCCTAGCTCAAAGCTCCATTCACAAAACTGCTTTGGGAGATTGTTGCTAGGTATGTGACTCCTCCATTGGTCCAATTAGTTTTTGTTCTAGTGCTTCATTCATTGCAAATTTTTGCTGCATAGGTGACCATGTTCTTGAGCTTGCATGTTAAATTTATGAGGTCCCAAGCAATTCTAATGCATGATATAGGCTCTAGGCACTTGTAGGAGTAGTTGCTACCAATCTTGTTTAGTTTGAAGTTACTAAAATTTCAGAAATTTTTCAGAAAAAGAATTATGCTTAGAAGAATGTACCAAGGTGGTTCCTCGGTAAAGAAAGGGCCCAAGATTGCTATATGTGAGCAAGATGTTGAATTGCCGAGGGACGCGGATGTACGAGCTTGTGAGTGGCCATCCAGGGATATTGCACAAGCTACCATAGGGAGCATTCATTTTCCTGCTATACATTATTTTGGTCTCTTTATTGGTAGATGCATTAACGGTAAAGACGAAGCATGTCACATGTGTGTCCCTGATCTTTGTGTCCTCAAGAGTGTTGTGTCAGGTTATAAAGGTTATAACTTGGGGGCAATAGTTGCACGAAGGTTGCAGAATAATAGTAGAAAGGGAGATTTGTGTGGATAATTATCTTGGTATAGCCCCATGAGAGGGAGATATGTTGATACCTCCTGTTTATTTGGATTATGAAGCTATGGTCAATCATCAATTACTAAGGAGGAATGAACAATTCCTCCAATATTGACTAATCTATGACAGACGCAACGTCGTCCATGTTACTCTTCCTGCTCCCCACCTTTTTGATTATCAGGCAAAAGTAAGATATGTTGTCACCAGGGAGGAAGCAGCTAAACACGAGGGGAGAGCGGAGGCAGCTCGCCAACACGCTCCAGCTCAGGAGGCGGTTGTCGCTGCATCTCAGTACGACCCCAGTTTCACTTACGAATATCAGCTAGGCGGTCCTTGGTATTAAACCAACTTAGGCCAAAAGCCTAAGCTTGGGGGAGTACGTATTTCTCACCGACTTTACATTCATGTTCACACACTAGTCGTCGGTGCTCATACTCTTTCATTGTATTATCCATGCTAGTTTAAATTTCTTTTTCTAGTTTTCTTCTTGTGTGTTTGATAAACCTTGAGAAAAAACAAAAAAATAGTTAGTTTAATTTCCATGCTTGCAGTAGAAATTAAAATGAAAACCCAAAAAGATTTTTTGTTCTTCTTCTTACTTGTTGGGAGCTTTCCCGTGTCAATAGTTTTATTTTCTTTTCTTTCCTTTGGAAGTTGAGAAGACCGTATTGAAATCGCTTAGTGGCTCTCATACACATGATTGTTTATTTAATTTAGAGCCCATATTACTTTGTCTTCTCTCTTGAGTTGAATGCTTGCAGATTCCAGCTTAGTCCAATGCACGTGCACTCTTATTATTATACATATCATTCGGTCGTGCGAGTGAAAGGCAATAATGACGATATATGATGAACTTATTAAGATGAGAAAAGCTGGTATGAACTCGACCTCTCTTGTTTTTGTAAATATGATGAGTTAATCGTTTCTGATTCAGCTTATTATGAAGTAAACATATTTGCAATGACATTTAGAGATTATAGTTGCTTGTGCCATGCTTGATTAGCTATGAATTATAATGGTTTACCTCGCGTGCCAACATGCTATTAGAATGATTATGATGTGGTATGATGGGATGGTATCCTCCTTTGAATAAATTGAGTGACTCGACTTGGCACATGTTCACGCATGTAGTTGAAACAGATCAACATAGCCTTCATGATATTTATGTTCATGGTAGATTATATCCTACTCATGCTTGTACTCGGTGTAAATTAATTTTAATGCATGTTTATGACTGTTGTCGCTCTCTCAGTTGGTCGCTTCCCAGTCTTTTGCTAGCCTTCACCTGTACTAAGCGAGAATACTGCTTGTGCATCCAAACTCCACAAACCCCAAAGTTGTTCCATATGAGTCCACCATACCTTCCTATATGTGGTATTTACCTGCCGTTCCAAGTAAATTTGTATGTGCCAAACTCCAAACCTTCAAATGAAATTCTGTTTTGTATGCTCGAGCAGCTCATGTTTCAACTAGGGCTGCCTATATCTTCCATGCTAGGTGGGTTATTCTCAAGAGGAGTGGACTCCGCTCCTCATTCACGAGAAAGGGCCAGTAACCGGGATGCCCCGTCCCATGATCCAAAAAGATCAAAGCAAATCAAAATAATTAAATAAAACTCCCCCAGGGCTGTTGTTAGTTGGAGGCACTCGTTGTTCCGAGCAAGCCATGGATTGATGCTTGTTGGTGGTTGGGGGAGTATAAACCTTTACCATTCTGTTTGGGAACTGCCTATAATGCATGTAGTATGGAAGATACAACCATCTCATAGTTGTCGCGTTGACAACAAAAGTATGTCGCTCAAAATGTTATTCAATCTCTATTTTAAAATCGAGCTCTGGCACCTCTACAAATCCCTGCTTCCCTCTGCGAAGGGCCTATCTATTTACTTTTATGTTGAGTCATCACCCCTCTTATTAAAAAGCACCCGCTCGAGAGCACACTGCCATTTGAATTCATTACTATTTGTTTGTATTGGGTATGACTTGACTGGATCTCTTTTACCATGAATTACAATGTTTAGTCAGTCCTTGATCTTTAAAGGTGCTCTGCATTTATGTTTTGCGGTCTCATAAAGGGCTAGCGAGATACCATTTTGTTATATCATGTCATAATTGTTTTGAGAAAGTGTTGTCATCCGAGTTTATTATTATGGCTCGCTAGCTGATTATGCTATTGATATGAGTAATTGTGAAACCTAAGTGTTATTGTGAGTATGGTTAGTTCTAAATATTTGCTGAAACCCGAATGATGGCTTTGCATGTTTACAACAACAAGAGCAAACAGAGTTTGTAAAAGTTTTTCTTTATCACTTTCAGTTTATCAACTGAATTGCTTGAGGACAAGCAAAGGTTTAAGCTTGGGGGAGTTGATACATCTCCAGCGTATCTACTTTTCCAAACACTTTTGCCCTTGTTTTGGACTCTAAATTGCATGATTTGAATCAAACTAACCCGGACTGACGTTGTTTTCAGCAGAACTGCCATGATGTTGTTTTATGTGTAGAAAAGAAAAGTTCTCGGAATGTCCTGAAAATCCACGGAGGTACTTTTCAGAAAATATAAAAAATACTAGCGAAAGAATCAAGACCAGGGGGGCCACACCCTGTCCACGAGGGTGGGGGGCGTGCCCCCTCCCCCTGGGCGCGCCCCCATATCTCGTGGGCCCCCTGGACCTCCACCGACCTCAACTCCAACTCCATATATTCACGTTCGGGGAGAAAAGAATCAAAGAGAAAGTTTCATCGCGTTTTACGACACGGAGCCGCCGCCAAGCCCTGATCTCTCCCGGGAGGGCTGATCTGGAGTCCGTTCGGGGCTCCGGAGAGGGGGATTCATCGTCGTCGTCATCATCAACCATCCTCCATCACCAATTTCATGATGCTCACCGCCGTGCGTGAGTAATTCCATCATAGGCTTGCTGGACGGTGATGGGTTGGATGAGATTTACCATGTAATCAAGTTAGTTTTGTTAGGGTTTGATCCCTAGTATCCGCTATGTTCTGAGATTGATGTTGATGTGACTTTGCTATGCTTAATGCTTGTCACCAGGGCCCGAGTGCCATGATTTCAGATCTAAACCTATTATGTTTTCATGAATATATGTGTGTTCTTGATCCTATCTTGCAAGTCTATAGTCACCTATTATGTGTTATGATCCGACAACCTCGAAGTGACAATAATCGGGATACTTCTTGGTGATGACCATAGTTTGAGGTTCATGTATTCACTATGTGCTAATGCTTTGTTCCGGTTCTCTATTAAAAGGAGGTCTTAATATCCCTTAGTTTCCGTTAGGACCCCGCTGCCATGTGAGGGTAGGACAAAAGATGTCATGCAAGTTCTTTTCCATAAGCACGTATGACTATATACCGAATACATGCCTACATTACATTGATGAACTAGAGCTAGTTCTATATCACCCTATGTTATAGCTATTACATGAGGAATCGCATCTGGCATAATTATCCATGACTGATCCATTGCCTACGAGCTTTTCACATATTGTTCTTCGCTTATTTACTTTTCCGTTGCTACTGTTACAACTACTACAAAAACCCAAAAAATATTATCTTTACTTTTGCCACCGTTACCTTTATTATCATACTACTTTGCTACTAAATACTTTGCTGTAGATACTAAGTTATCCAGGTGTGGTTGAATTGACAACTTAACTGCTAATACTCAAGAATATTTTTTGGCTCCCCTTGTGTCGAATCAATAAATTTGGGTTGAATACTCTACCCTCGAAAGCTGTTGCAATCCCCTACACTTGTGGGTTATCAGCGCGCCACCCAGGGCGCCTACGTCGGGGAGCCAGGGAGTGTCACCGGGTCAGTAGCCTCGGGCGGCCCGCCCGCCTCACTTCGTCGCCCGGCCGATGAAGAATCGGGCTGGGCCGGTGCAGACGCAGGCACCGCCACCGCAGATCACGGGTGTTGGAGGTGCTTCAGGTACGCCCGGGGTCAATGGGGAGATGATGGTTACAATGCATATGGGGATGGTCAACACCGTGGTTCCTCGTTGACGGGTGGTGTCCGTGGATATGCTTGGCAGCGTGATGGTTCGGCGGAGAGGCCGTTTATGGGTCCTACGGGTGGTTTTGTTGAGGGGGCGTCTGGCCCGGGCTATCGACAGCGGGGTGGTTTCCGCGGTCATCGTGGGGGTCGAGGCGGTCGAGGTGGCCGGTACCATCCACGACAACCTCCCCCGCCTGTTGTTGTCGAGCAGACGACCGCTGACGGGGCTGCTGAGGAGCCGGTGTTGTCCGGTCAGGCTATGGAGGTGGTGACGGCGCTCGCTACTGCTGAGGTACCCGGGAATGAGACCTTGGGGTCAGTGTCTGTGGAGGTGACATACATGGCTGATTTGGATAGGGCATCCAAATGGGCGCGCAAGAAGGAGAAAATGTTATGCTATCGTTGTGAAGAGAGGGTCATTTTATTGCTGAGTGTGTGGCTGAATTATGTGATACTTGTGGCAAGCCGGCACATGACTCGGGGGAATGTCCGCTTTTGCGAGATCGGGCACTGTCTCTTATGATGTACGGAGTGTATTGTGCTGAACTCACATTCTTTGAGTCTCCTAATGAGAGGGAGGCTCCTCACGAGGCACAGAGCATGACCACTAGGATTGTCAAGGTCACCATAGGAGAGGTCTCTGAGACCCAGATCGTGCAGAGGCTCAAGGAGTTAGCTCCTGGGGACTTCCAGTGGGAGCTCGTTAGTCTCGAGGCAAAGTTGTTTAGGGTTGAGTTCCCTTCGGTGGAGGATTTGCAGAGACTTCTGAGTTTTGGGATGTGCAAGGTGCCGGGTACTGATTGTATCCTCGAGTTCCATGAGTGGAAGAAGGTTGAGCCGCAGGGTAAGCCTCTTACACAGGTTTGGCTGCGTTTTTCCAGGGCTCCCTCGAAGCCGATGCAGGATGCTAGGGTCGTGGCTAGCTTGGGCATTATGGTGGGGAAAACTGAGCGAGTGGATATGGCTTTTACTAGAGCTCACGGGGTAGCCTGTCTGCTGGTTAGTGTTCTAGATATTGAGTTCGTGCCTGATGTGGTCAAGTGGACATATCGAGGCCAGATTTATAACCTCGTGATTGATTTTGAGGATGAGAGTCTGTTTGCCGAGGCGGCTAACGGGACTGATGTTGATATGCACGAGGGAGATGACAGCTCGGGAGCGAAGGAGACACCGGTCGATGATACTGGACAGGAGTTGTCCAATGGACCGGGGTCCGTTTCTCAGACGCCCGGGGATGGGACGGTACCACCCTCCACGGTGCCTATGACATATCTGAGATTTGGGTCTTTCGTGCCTGCTTCTGCGCCTCCGAGACTTTGGAGTGATCGGGTGGAGTCTGACGAGGTTTTTGAGCATGCGTTACCTTCCTTGGATTTTGAGGATGCTCTGAGTCCCGTCTCTAGGGCCTCGCCGATCTCGGTTAGGGGAGAGGAGGAGGAGTCTTGGCAGGCGTCCACTACCTCGCGTGCTCAGCACGTTGACTCTCCTCGGAACGAGGTTCCGGTGGTGGAGGTCTTACCTTCGGGAGGGGGTCCGAGGCAGGTGGCCTTGGCTCTCTCTTCTTCTCCCACGGTGCACAAGCTGCAGGGGCGGTTCTGCCTTCTGAAGGGGGCTCGGGGCAGGTGGCCCTGGTGCCCTCTTCGTCTCTCGCGGTGGACGAGGTCTCGGTGGTGGAGGTCTTACCTTCGGGTGGGGGTTCGGGGCAGGTGGCCTCGGCACCCTCTTCTTCCCTCACGATGCCGGAGTTGCAGGTGGCGGCTCTGCCGTCTGGAGGGGGCTTGGGGCAGGTGGCCTCGGAGCCCTTTTCACCTGGGGCGCCTAGGGTGCCCGCCACTCCTGTGGTGGGTGGGGAGTTCGGGCAGGTGGCCCATGCACTCCCCTCCCCTGGTGCGTTGCCGTCTCCGTGCTGTGGGTTGCGACCGAAGTCGGCGGTGCCGTCGAGCGCCTCGCCGCTTTCTGGTGTTCCCGCTGGTTGGGCCATGGAGGCTGACCGGCTGCGTGTTTGGGGTGAGGCAGGAGGCCCCACCCCGAGCAGGGTCACTCGGGAGGAGGTTATTGCCTTTGGAGGGATTCCGAATCCGGTCTTTGAGGGGCGACGGTTGAGCTGCCGTCTCCAGGATCGTCCGGAGGCTGACAACATACAGCAGCGGTGCACCATGAGGGCGGCCAACCTTCGTGACATTGAGGTCACTACTTGTATGTCGGTTAATACCTCTAATTCCATTTTGCATTTTTCTAATGATGAGATTATTAATAATGCAAATCAATTAGGAGTTTCACTAGGTAGTAATGATAGTGAAATTTCAAATTCTGTTAATGATATCCTGGATTTAGAGGCAGAGGGGGCTTTAGAGATGATTCGTAACTTTGCAGCGGTTAAGCCTATGAATGATTCCGAATTTGATGCTTTGGAGGTCAGTGTGCTTGATAATTTTTGTGTGGATCTTAGACCTCCCCTACCTGAGTCTGAGGAGGAGGATGATACATCTGAGAATGTTGTGGATAGACCTTCTGAGACTCGTTGTGAGGACCAGCTGGAGAGTCAGAACATTCCTAAATGCAAGTGGACGCGGAAAATTTACCCGACTTCCGCGGTGCGTAGGAGTGCTAGAATCCGTACGGCAAAAAAATTTCATGACGAAATATGAAAGGAATCTTTTGGAATAGCAGAGGTCTGAAAGACTTGGCTAAAAGAAGGTTTCTTGCAGAGGCGCCTATCGAGCATAGGTTGGATTTCATCGCATTGTCAGAAACTGGTAGAGATAATTTTTCACCACAATTTTAAATACTTTATCAGGAGGTATTGATTTTGACTGGCATTGTCTGCCACCGAGAGGGAGATCGGGTGGGATCTTACTCGGAGTTAGATGTGATTCGCTAGAAGTTCGAAGTATGGTGATGGGTGACTTTGCAGTTAAGTTTTGGGTGCGGTCGAAGGCCGATGGGTTTAATTGGGCTCTGGTGGCGGTATAAGGTGCCGCACAGCGTGAACTCAAACCTGAGTTTTTGGCTGATCTGGTTAGGATTTATGGCTCTGAGCAGCTTCCAATCCTGGTGGGGGTGATTTCAACATCATTAGAAGGCATGAGGAGAAGAACAATAATAACTTTGACGGGAGATGGTCGTTCATGTTCAATACTATCATTGAAAGCCTAGATCTCACAGAGATAGAGCTGTCGGGGAGAAAGTTCACCTGGGCTAACTCGTTGCCAAATCCAACGTTTGAAAAGTTGGATCGAGTGCTGGCTAGCATCTAATGGGAACAGAAGTTTCCCTTTGTAACAGTTCAGGCTCTTTCCCATGGTATTTCTGACCACACGCCTTTATTTCTTGACTCTGGTGAGGCCACCCCACTTGGGAAACAAAAACACGTTTCCATTTGAGCTTGCTTGGTTTGAACGAGACGGCTTCTTTGATCTCGTAGCCAGAGAGTGGGCTAAGGATGCAGGAGGTAGGACGGCGCTTGAGCGTTGGCAGAATAAGATCAGGCACTTGAGAAGTTTCCTTCATGGGTGGGCTAAGCATCTTAGTGGGATTTATAAGGTTGAAAAGGAACAGCTCCTTACCCTTATTCAGTCCCTAGATGTAAAAGCAGAAACCACGGTTCTGCCAGCCTTGGAGCTTCATGCCAAGCTTTACGCGGAGATGAGATTGAAAGAGCTTCTTCGTGAAGAGGAATTAAAGTGGGTGTTGTGGGCCAAGGTCCGATGAGTAGTCCAGGGGGACACGAACACTCAATTCTTTCACATGATCGCTAATGGCAAACACAGAAAGAAGAGGATCTTTCAGCTTGAGCATGATGAAGGAACGATTTTAGGACAGGTGAACCTAAAATTATACATTACCGAGTATTACAAGCAGTTGTTTGGGCCTCCAGAGGATAACTGTGTGTCTTTGGATGAGTCCAGGATTGAGGATGTTCCTCAACTTACTGCTGTTGAGAATGATATTTTAGCTGCTCCTTTTTCTGAGAAAGAGGTGTTTGAGGCCATACCGCAGATGAAGAATAATAAGGCTCCTAGTCCAGATGGATTCCCGGCTGAGTTCTATAAGAAGTGCTAGTATATTATTAAGGGGGATCTGTTGCCGTTGCTCCATGATCTATTCTCTGGACAGCTTCAGCTTTTTCAACTGAATTTTGGAAAGATAACCCTACTTCCTAAGAAAACAGAGGCTGTGAGAATTGAGCAATTCAGGCCCATCTGTCTTCTTAATGTTAGTTTCAAAAAAATTACCAAGGTCGGGACTAATAGGCTCACGCAGATTGCGCATTCTATCGTGCAGCATACCAAACTACTTTCATGCCGGACAGGAACATCCTCGAAGGGGTTGTGGTCCTTCATGAAACGCTCCATGAGATTCACACGAAAAAACTAGATGGAGTTGTTTTCAAGGTGGATTTTGAGAAGGCGTACGATAAAGTCAAATGGACTTTCCTTCAACAGGCTTTACGCATGAAGGGTTTTGATGAAGCTTTGCGATGCTAGGTAGAATCTTTCACGCAAAAAGGAGTGTTGGAATTAAAGTGAATGATGACATAGGTCATTATTTCCAGACACACAAGGGCCTGAGACAAGGTGATCCAATGTCTCCTATTCTGTTCAACATTGTGGTTGATATGTTGGCAATTCTGATAGGTAGGGCAAAGGAGGTCGGTCAGGTGGGTGGCTTGGTGCCTCATCTAGTTGATGGAGGTGTATCCATCCTGCAGTACGCTGATGATACAATCATATTTATGGAGCACGACCTGGCAAAAGCGAGAAATATGAAGCTGGTGTTATGCTTATTTGAACAATTGACCGGATTGAAGATTAACTTCCATAAAAGCGAGTTATTCTGTTTTGGTAGAGCCAATGAGGAACAAGATGCTTATAGGCAATTGTTTGGACGTCGGACTTCGGGCGTCGTCGGATACGGCGCTGCATGGCACGGGAAGGCGCGCTAGGGGTCTTGTTGGACTCGCACGAGCTCCAGGAGCTCGTCTACAAGCTCGGACGCGAGCTCGGGCTACGGTGGTCACGGCGGCGAGCTCGTCTACGGCGATGAGTACGGCCATGACGTGGTCGGGGGCTACGAGCGCGGGGATGAGCAGGGAGTGAGGGGAGAAGGAGAGGAGCTCACGGCGCTCCTGCAGATGTGCAAAGCGGGCTCGGGGGAGAGCTCGCCGAAGCGAATCGACGGCGTGGTCGTGCGGTGGCCGTAGATGAGGAAGATGAAGAAAGCTACGACGGTGGTGCTCTCGGTCCCGATCCAGTGTAGAGGAAGAAGAGGCCGACCACGACGGAGCTCCCGGATTTGTCGGAGCAGCGGACGGGCGACGGTGGCCGCGGGATCGACGCGGCGACGGCGGCGGGCGCGCTCGGGTCAGAGAGAGGGGAGTGCTCGAGGGGGATCTGAAGGGGAGTGGGAGAGGCGAAGGTGAGTGGGGGTAGCTGGGGAGGAGGCCGAGGCGTCGAGGGGGGCGCGGAGGCCTTATCCTCTCGCGGAGGCGTCGACGGCGAGGTGGTTCGGCGGCGACGGGCGCGCTCTGCCTCGCCCGGTCGGAGGAACAGGAGGGAGGCGCGCTTCGGGGAGCTGGGCCAGCCAGGCTGGGTGAGGTGGGCCGGCCTGCTGGGATGGGCCGAAGCCCAAGGGGAGGCGAGGGGCTCTCCCACCCCTTCTTCTTTCCTTTTCCTTTTTTTTGTTTTTCTTTTTCCAGCAGCTTTTGCCTTTTCTTTTTAGCCAATAATGACTTTGCAAAATTATGCCACTGGCCAAAACAATTTCAAAGAATTAAAGTGCAGTGCCACAAAAAGGTTGGGAGGCTTTTGGAATAGTTGCCAATTTTATAAATTAAAAAGGGCATTTAATTTATTGCTTAGGTCACTGTTTTAAGTAGCTTAGGCCACTTAAACCTTTGCAAAAATGTTGGTTCACCACCAATATTAACAAATGACTATTTGCCACAAGATGAACATTTTAGATCTCCTGTCTGACAAATAAGAGTTTTTGCCTTTAGATTGGATTTGAATTTGAATCGGAGATTTGGATCAAGTGAAGATTAGCAACAGTAACAATGATGACAAGGCATCATTAGAAGGGGATTACTGTAGCATGATTCTCGGGGTGTTACAGCCTAGTATTTGAAGAAACATCTGTATCAATACTTGGAATGTGCATCGTGTGCTTGTTCTCCTTGTGGGGAACACGTCGTTTTATTTCTTGTTCGGCTTTGCAAGCAAGACAAAACAAATGGTCCATAGGATAACACTCTTTATGAACTAGTATCTCTTGAATATCATGGTTTAATCCTCCCCAAAATCTATCCATAATATCTTTTTCACTTTCTTCTAAAAATGAGTGCAACAATATAGTTTGTAAATCATCATAATATTTTGTTACCCGTTCACTACCTTGTTTTAAATGTTGTAGTTTTTTAATCATGCCACGAGTATAATAAACATCTATGAATCTATCTCTCGTGACATGTTTTAAATCATCCCAAGTAGTAGGTGTAAAATCAGGGTTTAACCGACAATATTCACTCCACCAAAATAAAGCAAAGCTACTGAAAGTACTAACCGCAGCTTGAAATTTTCCACGCTCATCAAAATTATGGAAGCAAATATAGCATTTATTTCGTACTCCCATTCAATATATAAATCAGGCCGAAAACAACCAATAAATGGTGGCAAATCTCCCACGATCAATGAAGCCCAGGAACTAACAACTCTAGAACCTGCCATAGTTAGTAGAAAACAAGAAACAAAATCCGAGAATAATGTTCCTATGAACTACTAGGATGTGGTGATAAAATGCTCTAAGTATAGCAAATATCAATATCTTACAAGTTCTTACCATGCAACAGGTGGTCACAGGCAACCAGCGGTGTCAAATAACTCTGAAAATTGAGTAATGCGATTCCAGGGGAATGTACGTATACACGGTGTAGAAATATGTGGAGTTTGGAAGGCTTAAATATTTGGTAGCAAAAGATTAGCAATAATCAATTCACAGATGCAATGTTGAATAAACGTTCAACGACAATACTGTGCTGGTCTTAGGCTAGACCGGACTAGAGACGCGAGCCTAGAACACTAATGAGGTCACAGTGTAGCACAATTAGCATCAATAAAGGAAATGAAGTAGCTCTAGACAGCAAAATATAAGTGAAGATCACAATTGCAGTAAAGGTAATGATGAGAAACAACTGCCAAGCGGGATATACCAACAATTCTCTCCCGTTAGGGCTGATCTGGAGTCCGTTCGGGGCTCCGGAGAGGGGGATTCGTCGCTGTCGTCATCATCAACCATCCTCCATCACCAATTTCATGATGCTCACCGCCGTGCGTGAGTAATTCCATCGTAGGCTTGTTGGACAGTGATGGGTTGGATGAGATTTACCATGTAATCAAGTTAGTTTTGTTAGGGTTTGATCCCTAGTATCCACTATGTTCTGAGATTGATGTTGCTATGACTTTGTTATGCTTAATGCTTGTCACAAGGGCCCGAGTGCCATGATTTCAGATCTGAACCTATTATGTTTTCATGAATATATGTGTGTTCTTGATCTTATCTTGCAAGTCTATAGTCACCTATTATGTGTTATGATCCGACAACCCCGAAGTGACAATAATCGGGATACTTCTCGGTGATGACCATAGTTTGAGGAGTTCATGTATTCACTATGTGCTAATGCTTTGTTCCGGTTCTCTACTAAAAGGAGGTCTTAATATCCCTTAGTTTCCGTTAGGACCCCGCTGCCACGGGAGGGTAGGACAAAAGATGTCATGCAAGTTCTTTTCCATAAGCATGTATGACTATATATGGAATACATGGCTACATTACATTGATGAATTGAAGCTAGTTCTATATCACCCTATGTTATAGCTATTACATGAGGAATCGCATCCGGCATAATTATCCATCACTGATCCATTGCCTACGAGCTTTTCACATATTGTTCTTCGCTTATTTACTTTTCTGCTGCTACTGTTACAACTACTACAAAAATCCAAAAACTATTATCTTTACTTTTGCCACCGTTACCTTTATTATCATACTACTTTGCTACTAAATACTTTGCTGCAGATACTAAGTTATCCAGGTGTGGTTGAATTGACAACTTAACTGCTAATACTCAAGAATATTCTTTGGCTCCCCTTGTGTCGAATCAATAAATTTGGATTGAATACTCTACCCTCGAAAGTTGTTGCGATCCCCTACACTTGTGGGTTATCAAGACTAATTTCTGGCGCCGTTGCCGGGGAGCATAGCTCTATTCTCTGAGTCACTTGGGATTTATATCTGTTGATCACTATGAAGAACTTGAAAGACGCGAAACTACGATCTATCCCTCAACTACGAGGGGATGTAAGGAACTGCCATCTAGCTCTGCACTAGATTCTCCTTCTGTTTTGAGTAAGCTTGCGACACCTAAACCTGCTACTGCTATGAATTCTGATATGTCGCATGTTATTGATAATGCCACCTCTGTTATGCATGATACTTATGACGAAACTACTTCTGTGCATGATACTACTTTGCCATTAGGTGAATTTCTTGATGAACAACTTGCTAGAGTTAGGGGGAATGAAATTATTGAAGATGCTATTATTGATGATAGTGATGATGAAAATTCTCCCAATGATTATGAATGGCCTGTTGTTCTTGAGAGTTATGTTATGAATGAAGAAGCTGCTAGAGCTATCTTTGCTTGCAATGATAGATATGATCTTAAGAAATTATTAGCTAAATGGAAGCAGCAGTCTCTTAATGCTAGAATGAAACATGACCCTGCTTTTGCTACTTCACCTATCTGCGTTACTGATAAGGATTATGAATTCTCTGTTGATCCTGAGATTATTACTTTAGTTGAATCTGGTCCTTTTTATGGCCTTGAATCTGAAACTGTTGTGGCACATCTTACCAAGTTAAATGATATAGCTACCCTGTTTACTCATGATGATAAATCTTGCTATTTTTATATCCTTAAGATAGTTCCGTTCTCGTGAAAGGGTGATGCTAAGACTTGGTATAATTCTCTTGCTCCTGGTTGTGTGCGTAGTCCCCAGGATATGATTTATTACTTCTCTGCTAAATATTTCCCGGCTCATAAGAAACAAGCTGCCTTGCGGGAAATATATAACTTTGTGCAAATCAAAGAAGAGAGTCTCCCACAAGCTTGGGGGAGGCTTCTCCGGTTACTTAATGCTTTGCCTGATTATCCTCTTAAGAAAAATGAAATACTTGATATCTTTTATAATGGACTAACCGATGCTTCCAAGGACTACTTGGATAGTTGTGCTGGTTGTGTTTTCAGGGAAAGAATAGTCGACGAAGCTGAATTACTATTGAATAATATGTTGACTAATGAAAATAATTGGACTCTTCCAGAGCCAATTCATGAAGCAATTCCTGAACCAATCGAGCCAACTCCTGAGCCTATTCCTAAACCCACTCCGAAGAAGAGAGGTGTTTTATTTCTCAGTCCTGAAGATATGCAAGAGGCAAAGAAATCAATGAGCCGGCCGCCGAAGACAGTTAGTGCCCGAGCTCCGCCTCCTCGCGCTGAACCTCTCCACCGAAGGAAGCGAGCCCGGATGGCCTCCATCGTCTCACCGTCGCCTTCTCCACCATCGGCCGCCGAGGATCTTCACCGTCGATTCGCCATCGTCGTCGCTTCCCCGAGCTCGCTGACCATCTCTACGCGACCCATGTGAGCCTCCGGTCGATTCCCCTCTCTTCCCCGCGTCATTTTCGCCTCGTAGCCGCCGCCGCCATTGAGGCCGAAGCTCACCTCCGCCCGAGCTCATCGCCGGCGCGGCTCCGATGACCTTCGGGTCCCGTGCGTGTATCCTCTGAGTTCGTGAGCACCCGTGGGTTCAGCAAGTGCAAGCCGTTGCTCGATTTGACCTCTGTGGCCCCGTCTCCGTCACCTCCCGAGCTCCGGTCACCGCGGTTGTCGTCGACGCCGTCGTTACCGGCCTCCCCGCACCCAGCCACCTGCACCACTGGATGTGGCACACATCCAGCTCGCCGTAGAGCCAAGCCGCATGCCCAGCCGACACCCGTAGCACGATTCCGGCGCGCCTCTGCCGCGCTGGATGGTCGCCGCCGGCCACATTCCAGCGTGATGACGTGGCCGCGCGATTAGTGCTAATCATTGTCTGCTAAACCAACCCTAGTGCCACTGCCATGTGGGCCCTGCGCCTGATTAGTTTAATTTAATTTTCTGTTTAGATTAGTTCATAACCCATTGGGACCCACACGTCAGCATTGACTTTGCTGACGCGGCCGTTGACTGGTCCCACATGTCATCCACCCAAACCAGCCCTGTTACACTGACCCGTGGGTCCCAGCCGTCAGGTTTGACCTGGGCTGGCGCCTTTGACTTGCTGACGTCACCCTGACGCACTGCTGACGCAATAACTAATTTCTGGATTTAAGTTAATTCAGGAAATTCCAGAAAATAGTGCTAACTTCTAAAATTCATAGAAATTCAACCTAACTCCAAATGAGATAAATTATATATGGAAAATTATCAGAAAAATCCAATCTATCCATATGTACCATTTTCATGCATGTTAAAACAACTTATGACTACTGTTTAGGACAATTCAATCAAATGGCATTTAAACCTTCACATATGGAGTTTGAATTTGAATCCTGGATTCAAACCAACTTCATTTAACCTGCTGCTAGTTGCATTAGCTCAAACCACAGCATATTGCCATGTCATGATCATGCATCATATTGCTGCATTGCATTGATTGTGTTCTTCCTTGTTTGCCGGTGTTTGTACCCTCTTAGTAGACGACGTACCGACGATGAGTTCGTTGACACCGATGAAGAGCTATACTATCTTCTGAAGTGCCAGGCAAGCAAAAACCCCTTGTTCATTCCGATACAATCCCACTCTCTCGCTCCTGCTCTCTTTTACTGCATTAGGACAACAACGATACAACTGTTATTTGCTGCGGTAGTTGAACCCCTTTATCCTCTGCATGACCTGTCATTGGCACAGTAAATAGATGAAACCCACTAGCATGATTAGGAGTTGTTTGAGCCCTGATGTGCCTACTCATTCATGTTTGTTGGTCATGCCTGCTATTGCTTAGAGTTGTGTCAGGTCTGATTCATCAGGGATGAATTGGAATGTGGTGAACATGTCCTATTGTTGAGAGCTAAGTGTGTGAACATGATTTGGTAGAGGTAGTGGTGAGAGGCCATGTAGGAGTACATGGTGGGTTGTCTCATTGCAGCCGTCCTCGGGAACTGAGTTCTGTGTTTGTGATCCATGAACAGTTACTACCACACATTGGGTTCCGGTAACTCGGCACCTCTCGGCTTATTAACCAACTTGATCTCTGTCCAGGAGTTGCAACTAGTTTCTGGTGTTTGTAGGTAGTGTTAGTAGTCTACCAAGTGGCACCCGGTACAGGTGGGCTTGGGACAGACTAGGCACAGTGGCCCGGTGTACCAAGTAGCACCCGGATGGTGGACTTGGGAACCCTGCACACATCGTTTGGGGCCGTGAGCGACACCCCGGCCGGATCTCCTTGCGGATGGAACCCGAGTAGGCGATGAAGTTGGACGAGAGACTTGTGTGGTTAGTCAGGTCGTTGCCGACACCCTCGCTGGGCTTCCGCTTGAAGGTTGCCGAGTACATGTTGTGTAAACGGCAGTAAGTGGTGAGAACGTGTGTGAAGAAGTACACCCCTGCAGGGTTAATATGATCTATTCGAATAGCCGTGTCCGTGATAAAGGACTTCTGGGTTGCCTGTACAGTTCATAGACAAGTGAAAGTGGATACTCTAAAATACGCAAGATAAGCGTGAGTGCTATGGATGGCGTTCTCGTAGGGAGACAGGAGCGGATCCATAGTGGTGTATTGATATGGTGAATATGTGGACTCGTGTGCGCCACCTCAAAAGAGTTACTTGCAGTCGTAGTTCAGGTTAGCCACTGAGTCAAAGCTGGCTTGCTGCAGTTAAACCCCACCATCCCCTTGTTGATAATGATGCATATGTAGTTAGTTCTGATGTAAGTCTTGCTGGGTACATTTGTACTCACGTTGCTTAATTTATGTTTTTGCAGAGAGACTTCAGTCTCGCTAGTAGTACCGCATGGACTTCGACGTTTAGCTTGTTACCTCAGCTACGATCTTGTGCCCTCGGCAGGATCTGGTAGATACTCAGGCTTCTCAGCCTTTTTCATTTGTAGATGTCTGTACTCAGACATGTTAAGCTTCCGCTTGTGCTTGACTTGTGTGCTCTGAATGCTGGGTCATGAGACCCATGTTTGTAATATCTCGCTCCTCGGAGCCTATTGAATAAATACTTGAGTTGTAGAGTCATGTTGTGATGCCATGTTGTATTTGCACATATCGAGCATATTGTGTGTATGTTCTTGAAATGCTTGGTATGTGTGGGATCTGACTATCTAGTTGTTTATCCTTAGTAGCCTCTCTTACCGGGAAATGTCTCCTAGTGTTTCCACTGAGCCATGGTAGCTTGCTACTGCTCTGGAACACTTAGGCTGGCCGGCATGTGTCCTTCTTCGTTCCTGTGTCTGTCCCTTTGGGGAAATGTCACGCGATGAATACCGGAGTCCTGTTAGCCCACTACAGCCCGGTTCACCGGAGTCCTGCTAGCCCAGTGCTATAGCCTGGATTCACTCACTGATGACCGACATGTTCGATGTTGGGTCATGGATGCCTGTCCCTGTAAGTTTGTGCCACTTTGGGTTTACGACTAGCCATGTCAGCCCGGGCTCCTTATCATATGGATGCTAGCAACACTATCATATACGTGTGCCAAAAGGCGCAAACGGTCCCGGGCAAAGGTAAGGCGACACTCGTGGGGATACCGTGCGTGAGGCCGCAAAGTGATATGAGGTGTTACATGCTAGATCGATGTGGCATTGAGTCGGGGTCCTAACAGCTTTGGTATCAAAGCCTGACTGCCTGTAGGATTACCAAGCCAAACTGGTCGAAGTTGAGTCTAGAAATTCTTTAGTTATATAAGGGAATTGATTGTGGGATGGAACGTAAGGCTCTTTTTACTCCTTATACCTTATGCCCTTCTGATCTGAGTCATCTTATCTTTCCTACGGGGATTAAGAACTAGGCTTTCTTTTCTTTCTATCAGGATCACGTGTTACTAATCCATAGACTTGTAGGATTGATGGTTCTAATCTTCAGTTCGGTTCCTACTACTTCCGTGTATTCATAGTTGGCCTCGGAACCTTGATATTGTGCTTCTGAGTGGTTATGCCACCATTTTTGTAGCATGTCCCAAATCTTTTTGAGCATTTACAACCGTTATGCTGTCCGAGTCATCCCAGGTTTCTAAATAGTCTGATGCATTTGCAAATCCCTTCCTCCTATTCCCGATGTGCCTTTGGTCAGATTAATCACACAAATCAATGAGTTGAGGTACTTTATTGCCTTGACATATATGTTGGAGCTAGTATTATGACCCTAGGTGTCTTAGGGGATCATCTAGTAATCTAGCCATGTTCGTGTTTCCAGTGTGATGATTCTGGCCATCATTCTTGAAAGCATCCTGTGATGCCAACTAGTTAGTAGGTATTCTACTTCTGGGTTTTGAACCCGAGATTACCCTACTTACCTCATGTTGATAGTGATTGCTAGTTCCTTTAGGATACTAGTAACCTTTGCGTTAGTCCTCGAGGTCCGTGGTATTTCCTTCTTCCAAATACTATGAACCGCTTATGGCAGAAGTTCCTTGAACCAAGAGATCACAACAAGAATGCTCTCGATGAGTTCTCGATTCTATGTTGATACTCTGCCAGTCCTACCTCTCTGCATGGATTACCCGGAAGAAAACTTGTTGAACTTGGTTCGACATACTAATCCATGCATCCACAACTAAGAAAACCGTATGTTTCTTTGAGTTGTCCCTCTTTAGTTGTATTCTAACCTTTGTCTATCAGTTGATAGTCAAGAGTATGCGTGCATTCATTCATCGATGCCTATTACTCTTGTGGTCCATCAAGCCATTCTATCCCGGAATGACTAGGAGAAACAAACTCCAGTACCTCATCCACATCCAGGATTGGGTCAAAGTAGTTGTACCTCGCAGATCAAAATGCAATCCAGCTTCTGGTCTGTTCTACCTTAAGGTATTACCATCTTTATATCAAGAATGTCATGGGAATTGCACACCATCCTATGAACTCTTGATACAGTGATACTTCTCGCACTCATTATTCGTTTCTCGGTCCCCGTGTTGTTGTAACCGGAACGCCGACAAGTGAATCGTGATGTGTGAAATCAATACTCCTAGCAACCTTGATGCTTGGTAGTTAAATGGGAAACAATTTCATTCTTAGCATGTTGGTTATTGAACCCTCATTCTAAGACTGATTGTGCTACCTAGTTTTTATTTCTGGTGCACTCTTCGATCAAGGAGTTAGGATTATTCAAACCCTTGCTCTGTTGATCATATCGTCTTGCTCTGAAAAGCAAGATTGTTCTCGAGCGTAGTAACATATCGGTGGTTCGTGATGTTCCAAATATCTTCTTGGAAGTATTACCAGGTTGTCACCTGACCGCTATGTTGAGTTGTGAGCTAGTTGGTTTTCTGTAACCACCCCTTCTCCAAGAATCCGTGTTGGATACCCTGAGCTAGTTGGTTAAGCTAAACAACAACTTGGAGAGTTGGAAGATAAAAGCTTGTCTGACTTAGTTCAGGTTAAGGGATATCTTTGCGTTGTGTGTGTGTTGAAGAAAGATGATATCTTCACCAATTGGTCCTCGTGATCAATTGTTGGATTTATTGCCTTGTCAAAACTTGATTTGAGTGTGGGCTATCGTCAAATCAAATCAGAACCAACGATGTTCGTAATGTTGTCTTACTCGCGGTTGTCGAGCATACATCATTATATCTTTTGGGTTTGACCAATGCTATTACCTTGTTCACATAGTTATGGAATTCCATCTATATGGAAATCTTGATAAATTGTTGTTGAGCCCATTGACAACATTTTTCATCATCTCCATTATTCATGTTGAACATCCAGCTAGTGTTGGAAACTTCTAAAAAGCATTATCTTCATGTCCCGCTCATGAAGCGTATGCTCGGATGAAAGAAGTGACTTCCTCTAATTCACGTGCATTTGATGTAAGTTGCCGCCGTGAATTCGAGAAAGTTTGTTTTTGCTCCTCTGGAATCATCCCAAGTCAGTCATGCATGTGCGAAGTATTCTATGGTCTGATAGACTGATCATCTTCATTCCATATGTATCCTCTAGCACACCAAGCCACTGATTGATTTGTTCAAGGATAAGAAGTTCAAATGCTATTCCCGAAGGGCCCAGAAGGACATGCACATGACTTCATTATCTCAATGATGGTTCCCAACCAGAACTCGGTAGTGTTTTATTGTAAGACTACCATGTGATAATGTTTTGTCTGGGACAACGTGTTCACATGTTTGTAGCAGAACCAGCTCATGTTTTGGAGCTTACTATCATAGTTCATTTCCCGAGAATCTCGCAACGTCATCTCATCGATTTGTGTTGCAAACTTTCATTTTTCTTCCTAGACTTGATGAGTCTGGATTATTCTGACACCAACCAGATCCGAATCTCAGGCAGATATGATGGTTGGAACGTTTCCCAAGAACTATAATAATGGTCTCTCTGTAACCCGGTAAAGTGGATGTCCTGGCCAACACACCCAACTGGAAGACCTCCTGTTGTAGTATCTTGATTGAGGAAGTTGGCCACCTCCCCATAAGGATTTCGTAGGATCTACTCCCTAGTTGTTCCTTATGGATTTTTGTGTTCCCGAAGTCCGACCTTTTACTTGATGTTCTAGATATCAAACGATAATTATGAATGGGATACACTAGCACATCAAGGAGAACATTAGAAGCGGAGTGCTAATTGTCTCTCGGTCGATTATCCAGATCTTGCGACCTTGGCATTACTAAGGTGAAATCTGAGAAAGTGTTATCTTCCTTCGCATCGGCATCCTCCAACACCATTTGTCATGGTAGTATGTTGTGTTGCCAGGATCCTTGACACGGATATTGGTAAAACCCTAATGAATATGGAAATGCTCAAATTCTGGAGAGCACGCGCAAGCAAAATCATCCCTTGCGTTGTCTCTAACAAGGTAGTCCACATCATCCATTCTAGTCCGAGTATGTTATTCTACCGAACTCCTCCAAATGATCGATTGTGATTTGCCTTAAGCTGGTATAAAGAGTTTCAATTATCTCTGAATCAAAGGTAATTCTTTTTGCCACTTAAGGGGATATATCTACGAGTCACCATCCGTAAGGTGTCTCGATATGGTATCATGGCAACTCAACTCCTCGCTACATTGACAACCGTTCACCACCCTCTTAAGTGTGGAATCGTTGCCTACCTAGTGAACCTTCGTCATCCGTTTCACTCCATCCCTTCAGATGTATGCTTCGTGTCTCATCTAGAGAGATGTTGTTATGTCTCATTCCATGAGTTGATCCTAAGTTGTTCGACCTTCGATAAGCTCGATTCCTCTAGAGTTTTCCTTTCCTCTTCTTATCATGTCAGCTGGCGTTCTCAGAACAAGACGACAAGAGAAAGATGGTGATCAAATCAACACTCTTATGAAGTGCACCCTGGATCGTGAAGATTATACTAGTTTGCGTTTCCCCTTCGTCTTACCCTACGCTTGAATCTCGGGTCGAGATTCTTGTTTAGTGCGGGTGAGTTGTCACATCCCCAGTTCAGGCCTTGCTTGTTTTTGCTTTAGCATCCATGCATCATGTTTAAATTTTATGAAACTTGAAATGGGGGCTGATAAACCCTAGCAGCTAATGAATTCAACTAGGGTCAAAATAAAATCTTTTTCAATAAACCCAAAATGCCCTCTGAAAATGTTCATGATTTCTGGTAAAGGTGAAAACCTCTGCCAAAAATGATGCACATATTTTTTGGCCATTCTGGATTTTTGAATTAAATCATATGGTATTTGCATTTGGGATTTAATTGCTAAATAATATTTTAAATGCTCAAATAATCACAAACTGAAATGTTTGCTGTTGGAAATATTCCAAACAGTGACATTGAGCAGTTTCATGATTTTTTGAAATGCCCTGGCATTTTTATTAAAGCCAAACACAATTACAGAAAATAGAAAATGGAAATAAAAGGAGAGAGAGAGGTTTTCATGTGCAACTTACCTGGCGCCACCAACCGGCCCAGCTGGCAGCCCACCTGTGCGGCCCAGCCCACCTGGCCCCTCCCCTGTCGTCTTCCTCCCTGCCAGGAGGACGGGCACGCGCCCGGCGCGCGCGGCCACGCGCCTGGCCACCTCCACCCTGCCTGCCTGCGTCCCCGACGCCTAGACACCTCCAACGACGCCACGCACCCCCCCCCTCAGGCCCCTCTCACTCTCCCCGTGCTCCTCCCCCTCCTCTGCTCTCTCTCTCTTTCACTCACCAAACGGGTTCATCGCCGCCGACCGACACCACCGCGGCCACCAGCATCCCCACGCCCAGACAGTTAGTGCCCGAGCTCTGCCTCCTCGCGTTGAACCTCTCCACCGAAGGAAGCGAGCCCGGATGGCCTCCATCGTCTCACCGTCGCCTTCTCCACCACCGGCCGCCGAGGATCTTCACCGTCGATTTGCCACCGTTGTCGCTTCCCCGAGCTCGCTGACCATCTCTACGCGACCCATGTGAGCCTCTGGTCGATTCCCCTCTCTTCCCCGCATCATTTTCGCCTCGTAGCCGCCGCCATTGAGGCTGAAGCTCACCTCGCCCGAGCTCATTGCCGGCGCGGCTCCAATGACCTTCGGGTCCCGTGCGTGTATCCTCTGAGTTCGTGAGCACCCATGGGTTCAGCAAGTGCAAGCCGTTGCTCGATTTGACCTCTGTGGCCCCGTCTTCGTCACCTCCCGAGCTCCGGTCACCGCGGTTGTCGTCGTCGCCGTCGTTACCGGCCTCCCCGCACCCAGCCACCTGCACCACTGGATGCGGCACACATCCAGCTCGCCGTAGAGCCAAGCCGCATGCCCAGCCGGCACCCGTAGCACGATTCCGGCGCGCCTCCGCCGCGCTGGATGGTCGCCGCCGGCCACATTCCGGCGTGATGACGTGGCCGCGCGATTAGTGCTAATCATTGTCAGCTAAACCAACCCTAGTGCCAGTGCCACGTGGGCCCTGCGCCTGATTAGTTTAATTTAATTTTCTGTTTAGATTAGTTCATAACCCACTGGGACCCACACGTCAGCATTGACTTTGCTGACGCGGCCGTTAACTGGTCCCACATGTCATCCACCCAAACCAGCCCTGTTACACTGACCCGTGGGTCCCAGCCGTCAGGTTTGACCTGGGCTGGCGCCTTTGACTTGCTGACGTCACCCTGACGCACTGCTGACGCAATAACTAATTTCTGGATTTAAGTTAATTCAGGAAATTCCAGAAAATAGTGCTAACTTCTAAAATTCATAGAAATTCAACCGTAACTCCAAATGAGATAAATTATATATGAAAAATTATCAGAAAAATCCAATCTATCCATATGTACCATTTTCATGCATGTTAAAACAACTTATGACTACTGTTTAGGACAATTCAATCAAATGGCATTTAAACCTTCACATATGGAGTTTGAATTTGAATCCTGGATTCAAACCAACTTCATTTAACCTGCTGCTAGTTGCATTAGCTCAAACCACAGCATATTGCCATGTCATGATCATGCATCATATTGCTGCATTGCATTGATTGTGTTCTTCCTTGTTTGCCGGTGTTTGTCCCCTCTCAGTAGACGACGTACCGACGATGAATTCGTTGACACCGATGAAGAGCTATACTATCTTCTGAAGTGCCAGGCAAGCAAAACCCCCTTGTTCATTCCAATACAATCCCACTCTCTCGCTCCTGCTCTCTTTTACTGCATTAGGACAACAACGATACAACTGTTATTTGCTGCGGTAGTTGAACCCCTTTATCCTCTGCATGACCTGTCATTGCCACAGTAAATAGATGAAACCCACTAGCATGAGTAGGAGTTGTTTGAGCCCTGATGTGCCTACTCATTCATGTTTGTTGGTCATGCCTGCTATTGCTTAGAGTTGTGTCAGGTCTGATTCATCAGGGATGAATTGGAATGTGGTGAACATGTCCTATTGTTGAGAGCTAAGTGTGTGAACACGATTTGGTAAAGGTAGCGGTGAGAGGCCATGTAGGAGTACATGGTGGGTTGTCTCATTGCAGCCGTCCTCAGGAACTGAGTTCTGTGTTTGTGATCCATGAACAGTTACTACCACACATTGGGTTCCGGTAACTCGGCCCCTCTCGGCTTATTAACCAACTTGATCTTTGTCCAGAAGTTGCAACTAGTTTCTGGTGTTTGTAGGTAGTGTTAGTAGTCTACCAAGTGGCACCCGGTACAGGTGGGCTTGGGACAGACTAGGCACAGTGGCCCGGTGTACCAAGTAGCACCCGGATGGTGGACTTGGGAACCCTGCACACATCGTTTGGGGCCGTGAGCGACACCCCGGCCGGATCTCCTTGCGGATGGAACCCGAATAGGCAATAAACATGGACGAGAGACTTGTGTGGTTAGTCAGGTCATGGCCGACACCCTCGCTGGGCTTCCGCTTGAAGGTTGCCGAGTACATGTCGTGTAAACGGCGGTAAGTGGTGAGAGCATGTGTGAAGAAGTACACCCCTGCAGGGTTAATATGATCTATTCGAATAGACGTGCCCGCGGTAAAGGACTTCTGGGTTGCCTATACAGTTCATAGACAAGTGAAAGTGGATACTCTAAAATACGCAAGATAAGCGTGAGTGCTATGGATGGCGTTCTCGTAGGGAGACGGGAGTGGATCCATAGTGGTGTATTGATATGGTGAATATGTGGACTCGTGTGCGCCACCTCAAAAGAGTTACTTGCAGTCGTAGTTCAGGTTAGCCACTGAGTCAAAGCTGGCTTGCTGCAGTTAAACCCCACCATCCCCTTGTTGATAATGATGCATATGTAGTTAGTTCTGATGTAAGTCTTGCTGGGTACATTTGTACTCACGTTGCTTAATTTATGTTTTTGTAGAGAGACTTCAGTCTCGCTAGTAGTACCGCGTGGACTTCGACGTTTAGCTTGTTACCTCAGCTACGATCTTGTGCCCTCGGCAGGATCTGGTAGATAGTCAGGCTTCTCAGCCTTTTTCATTTGTAGATGTCTGTACTCAGACATGTTAAGCTTCCGCTTGTGCTTGACTTGTGTGCTCTGAATGCTGGGTCATGAGACCCATGTTTGTAATATCTCGCTCCTCGGAGCCTATTGAATAAATACTTGAGTTGTAGAGTCATGTTGTGATGCCATGTTGTATTTGCACATATCGAGCATATTGTGTGTATGTTATTGAAATGCTTGGTATGTGTGGGATCTGACTATCTAGTTGTTTATCCTTAGTAGCCTCTCTTACCGGGAAATGTCTCCTAGTGTTTCCACTGAGCCATGGTAGCTTGCTACTGCTCCGGAACACTTAGGCTGGCCGGCATGTGTCCTTCTTCGTTCCTGTGTCTGTCCCTTCGGGGAAATGTCACGCGATGAATACCGGAGTCCTATTAGCCCGCTACAGCCCGGTTCACCGGAATCCTGCTAGCCCAGTGCTACAGCCTGGATTCACTCGCTGATGACCGACACGTTCGATGTTGGGTCATGGATGCCTGTCCCTGTAAGTTTGTGCCACTTTGGGTTTACGACTAGCCATGTCAGCCCGGGCTCCTTATCATATGGATGCTAGCGACACTATCATATACGTGTGCCAAAAGGCGCAAACGGTCCCGGGCAAAGGTAAGGCGACACCCGTGGGGATACCGTGCGTGAGGCCGCAAAGTGATATCAGGTGTTACATGCTAGATCGATGTGGCATTGAGTCGGGGTCCTGACAAAATGGCTGATAAATCAACTGTTATACCTGTCGGTATTTGTGAGGATGTGCCTGTTGTGGTTGCAAATGTCAATATTTTAACGGACTTTGTCATTCTTGATATTCCCGAGGACGATAGTATGTCGATTATCCTTGGTAGACCTTTTCTTAATACTGCAGGGGCTGTTATTGATTGCAACAAAGGCAATGTCACTTTTCACGTTAATGGTAATGAGCATACGATACACTTTTCGAGGAAACAATCTCAAGTTCATAGCATCAATTCTATTGGGAAAGTTCCAAGTATCATTATTGGAGGTTTTGATTTCCTCTTCCTACTGTCAAGAAAAAATATGATATTCTTATTGTTGGGGATTTTCATATCCCCGTTGAGGTAACTTAGTGTTATTCGAAATTTCTTTGGTTCCGTGTTATTCGGAATGAGTTTATTAACCAGACTTGATCAACCTTGTTAGTGGATTCATTTTGATGATCATGAGATGGATGAAACTAGAAGGCACAACCTTCTGTACCCTCTTTTTACTTTCTATTATTTAGAATAAATAAAGCAAAAATAGTATTATCTGTCTATTTTCTGAATTATTCGTGCATTAAAAAATATCCCGAAAATAAAAGTGCTGCAAATGCCCTGCAAATTTAGTATGATTTTCTATGGAATAGTTGAGGATTTTAGGCACTGAAATCACTACAGGAGGGGCAAGCACCAGGCCACGAGAGTGGAGGGGCGCGCCCACCCCACCTGGGTGCGCCCCCCTGTCTCGTGGGCCCCTGGTGGCCCCCCTCCACTTATACCAGCACCCACACACTTCATCTTCTACCCAAAAAATCCCCATCCAGCTCAAGCATGAGTTCTAGCTCATTTTGCTGCGATTTTCGATCTCCTAGCTCAAAGCTCCATTCACAAAACTGCTTTGGGAGATTGTTGCTAGGTATGTGACTCCTCCATTGGTCCAATTAGTTTTTGTTCTAGTGCTTCATTCATTGCAAATTTTTGCTGCATAGGTGACCATGTTCTTGAGCTTGCATGTTAAATTTATGAGGTCCCAAGCAATTCTAATGCATGATATAGGCTCTAGGCACTTGTAGGAGTAGTTGCTACCAATCTTGTTTAGTTTGAAGTTACTAAAATTTCAGAAATTTTTCAGAAAAAGAATTATGCTTAGAAGAATGTACCAAGGTGGTTCCTCGGTAAAGAAAGGGCCCAGGATTGCTATATGTGAGCAAGATGTTGAATTGCCGAGGGACACGGATGTACGAGCTTGTGAGTGGCCATCCGATAATTTTATGGTCGAAGCAGGCTTTAAGCAGGAATTTGACGCGTTTGTGCGTAATGCCGAGCTGGAGGACTTCTTACAAGATAAGTGTCCTTAGTACTATCAATTGACTGACTCCTTTGTGCGGAGGTTTAAATGTAACTGTGCGCATAATTCTCTTAGTGTCACATTTGATATTTATGATACATCTTATACCATGGACTTAGAGGATTTCACAACTTCTTGCAAACTCCCGCAATGGGGTAATATTAATGATCCTCACAAATCTGAATTTAGAGATTTCCTTGCTAGTATTACTATGGGAGAATCCAGGGATATTGCACAAGCTACCATAGGGAGCATTCATTTTCCTGCTATACATTATTTTGGTCTCTTTATTGGTAGATGCATTAACGGTAAAGACGAAGCATGTCACATGTGTGTCCCTGATCTTTGTGTCCTCAAGAGTGTTGTGTCAGGTTATAAAGGTTATAACTTGGGGGCAATAGTTGCACGAAGGTTGCAGAATAATAGTAGAAAGGGAGATTTGTGTGGCTAATTATCTTGGTATAGCCCCACGAGAGGGAGATATGTTGATACCTCCTGTTTATTTGGATTATGAAGCTATGGTCAATCATCAATTACTAAGGAGGAATGAACAATTCCTCCAATATCGACTAATCTATGACAGACACAACGTCGTCCATGTTACTCTTCCTGCTCCCCACCTTTTTGATTATCAGGCAAAAGTAAGATATGTTGTCACCAGGGAGGAAGCAGCTAAACACGAGGGGAGAGCGGAGGCAGCTCGCCAACACGCTCCAACTCAGGAGGCGGTTGTCGCTGCATCTCAGTACGACCCCAGTTTCACTTACGCATATCAGCTAGGCGGTCCTTGGTATTAAACCAACTTAGGCCAAAAGCCTAAGTTTGGGGGAGTACGTATTTCTCACCGACTTTACATTCATGTTCATACACTAGTCGTCGGTGCTCATACTCTTTCATTGTATTATCCATGCTAGTTTAAATTTCTTTTTCTAGTTTTCTTCTTGTGTGTTTGATAAACCTTGAGAAAAAACAAAAAAATAGTTAGTTTAATTTCCATGCTTGTAGTAGAAATTAAAATGAAAACCCAAAAAGACTTTTTGTTCTTCTTCTTACTTGTTGGGAGCTTTCCCGTGTCAATAGTTTTATTTTCTTTTCTTTCCTTTGGGAGTCGAGAACACCGTATTGAAATTGCTTAGTGGCTCTCATACGCATGATTGTTTATTTAATTTAGAGCCCATATTACTTTGTCTTCTCTCTTGAGTTGAATGCTTGCAGATTCCAGCTTAGTCCAATGCACGTGCACTCTTATTATTATACACATCGTTCGGTCGTGCGAGTGAAAGGCAATAATGACGATATATGATGAACTTATTGAGATGAGAAAAGCTGGTATGAACTCGACCTCTCTTGTTTTTGTAAATATGATGAGTTAATCGTTTCTGATTCAGCTTATTATGAAGTAAACATATTTGCATTGACATTTAGAGATTATAGTTGCTTGTGCCATGCTTGATTAGCTATGAGTTATAATGGTTTACCTCGCGTGCCAACATGCTATTAGAATGATTATGATGTGGTATGATGGGATGGTATCCTCCTCTGAATAAATTGAGTGACTCGACTTGGCACATGTTCACGCATGTAGTTGAAACAAATCAACATAGCCTTCATGATATTTATGTTCATGGTAGATTATATCCTACTCATGCTTGTACTCGGTGTAAATTAATTTTAATGCATGTTTATGACTGTTGTCGCTCTCTCAGTTGGTCGCTTCCCAGTCTTTTGCTAGCCTTCACCTGTACTAAGCGGGAATACTGCTTGTGCATCCAAACTCCACAAACCCCAAAGTTGTTCCATATGAGTCCACCATACCTTCATATATGTGGTATTTACCTGTCGTTCCAAGTAAATTTGTATGTGCCAAACTCCAAACCTTCAAATGAAATTCTGTTTTGTATGCTCGAGCAGCTCATGTTTCAACTCGGGCTGCCTATATCTTCCATGCTAGGTGGGTTATTCTCAAGAGGAGTGGACTCCGCTCCTCATTCACGAGAAAGGGCCGGTAACCGGGATGCCCGGCCCCATGATCCAAAAAGATCAAAGCAAATCAAAATAATTAAACAAAACTCCCCCAGGGCTGTTGTTAGTTGGAGGCACTCGTTGTTCCGAGCAAGCCATGGATTGATGCTTGTTGGTGGTTGGGGGAGTATAAACCTTTACCATTCTGTTTGGGAACTGCCTATAATGCATGTAGTATGGAAGATACAACCATCTCATAGTTGTCGCGTTGACAACAAAAGTATGTCGCTCAAAATGTTATTCAATCTCTATTTTAAAATCGAGCTCTGGCACCTCTACAAATCCCTGCTTCCCTCTGCGAAGGGCCTATCTATTTACTTTTATGTTGAGTCATCACCCCTCTTATTAAAAAGCACCCGCTCGAGAGCACACTGTCATTTGAATTCATTACTATTTGTTTGTATTGGGTATGACTTGACTGGATCTCTTTTACCATGAATTACAATGTTTAGTCAGTCCTTGATCTTTAAAGGTGCTCTGCATTTATGTTTTGCGGTCTCATAAAGGGCTAGCGAGATACCATTGTTATATCATGTTATAATTGTTTTGAGAAAGTGTTGTCATCCGAGTTTATTATTATGGCTCGCTAGCTGATTATGCTATTGATATGAGTAATTGTGAAACCTAAGTGTTATTGTGAGTATGGTTAGTTCTAAATATTTGCTGAAACCTGAATGATGGCTTTGCATGTTTACAACAACAAGAGCAAACAGAGTTTGTAAAAGTTTTTCTTTATCACTTTCAGTTTATCAACTGAATTGCTTGAGGACAAGCAAAGGTTTAAGCTTGGAGGAGTTGATACATCTCCAGCGTATCTACTTTTCCAAAAACTTTTGCCCTTGTTTTGGACTCTAAATTGCATGATTTGAATGAAACTAACCCGGACTAACGCTGTTTTCAACAGAACTGCCATGATGTTGTTTTATGTGTAGAAAAGAAAAGTTCTCGGAATGTCCTGAAAATCCACGGAGGTACTTTTCGGAAATTATAAAAAATACTAGCGAAAGAATCAAGACCAGGGGGCCCACACCCTGTCCACGAGGGTGGGGGGCGTGCCCCCTCCCCCTGGGTGCGCCCCCCTATCTCGTGGGCCCCTTGGACCTCCACCGACCTCAACTCCAACTCCATATATTCACGTTTGGGGAGAAAAGAATCAAAGAGAAAGTATCATCGCATTTTACGACACGGAGCCGCCGCCAAGCCCTGATCTCTCCCGAGAGGGCTGATCTGGAGTCCATTCGGGGCTCCGGAGAGGGGGATTCATCGCCGTCGTCATCATCAACCATCCTCCATCACCAATTTCATGATGCTCAGCGCCGTGCGTGAGTAATTCCATCGTAGGCTTGCTGGACGGTGATGGGTTGGATGAGATTTACCATGTAATCAAGTTAGTTTTGTAAGGGTTTGATCCCTAGTATCCACTATGTTTTGAGATTGATGTTGATGTGACTTTGCTATGCTTAATGCTTGTCACTAGGGCCCGAGTGCCATGATTTCAGATCTAAACCTATTATGTTTTCATGAATATATGTGTGTTCTTGATCCTATCTTGCAAGTCTATAGTCACCTATTATGTGTTATGATCCGACAACCTCGAAGTGACAATAATCGGGATACTTCTCGGTGATGACCACAGTTTGAGGTTCATGTATTCACTATGTGCTAATGCTTTGTTCCGGTTCTCTATTAAAAGGAGGTCTTAATATCCCTTAGTTTCCGTTAGGACCCCGCTGCCACGGGAGGGTAGGACAAAAGATGTCATGCAAGTTCTTTTCCATAAGCATGTACGACTATATACGGAATACATGCCTACATTACATTGATGAACTAGAGCTAGTTCTATATCACCCTATGTTATAGCTATTACATGAGGAATCGCATTGCCTACGAGCTTTTCACATATTGTTCTTCGCTTATTTACTTTTCCGTTGCTACTGTTACAACTACTACAAAAACCCGAAAAATATTATCTTTACTTTTGCCACCGTTACCTTTGTTATCATACTACTTTGCTACTAAATACTTTGATGTAGATATTAAGTTATCCAGGTGTGGTTGAATTGACAACTTAACTGCTAATACTCAAGAATATTTTTTGGCTCCCCTTGTGTCGAACAATAAATTTGGGTTGAATACTCTACCCTCGAAAGCTGTTGCGATCCCCTACACTTGTGGGTTATCAGCGTGCCGCCCAGGCCGCCTACGTCGGGGAGCCAGGGAGTGTCGCCGGGTAAGTAGCCTCGGGCGGCCCCGCCGCCACACTTCGTCGCCTGGCCGACGCAGATTCGGGCTGGGCCGGTGCAGACGCAGGCACCGCCACCGCAGATCACGGGTGTTGGAGGTGCTTCAGGTATGCCCGGGGTTAATGGGGAGATGATGGTTACAATGCATATGGGGATGGTCAACACCGTGGTTCCTCGTTGACGGGTGGTGGCCGTGGATATGCTTGGCAGCGTGATGGTTCGGCGGAGAGGCCGTTTATGGGTCCTACGGGTGGTTTTGTTGAGGGGGCGTCTGGCCCGAGCTATCGACAGCGGGGTGGTTTCCGCGGTCATCATGGGGGTCGAGGCGGTCGAGGTGGCCGATACCGTCCACGACAACCTCCCCCGCCTGTTGTTGTCGAGCAGACGACCGCTGGCGGGGCTGCTGAGGAGCTGGTGTTGTCTGGTCAGGCTATGGAGGTGGTGACGGCGCTCGCTACTGCTGAGGTACCCGGGAATGAGACCTTGGGGTCAGTGTCTGTGGAGGTGACATACATGGCTGATTTGGATAGGGCATCCAAATGGGCGCGCAAGAAGGAGAAAATGTTATGCTATCGTTTTGAAGAGAGGGTCATTTAATTGCTGAGTGTGTGGCTGAATTATGTGATACTTGTGGCAAGCCGGCACATGACTCGGGGGAATGTCCGCTTTTGCGAGATCGGGCACTGTCTCTTATGATGTACGGAGTGTATTGTGCTGAACTCACATTCTTTGAGTCTCCTAATGAGAGGGAGGCTCCTGACGAGGCACAGAGCATGACCACTAGGATTGTCAAGGTCACCATAGGAGAGGTCTCTGAGACCCAGATCGTGCAGAGGCTCAAGGAGTTAGCTCCTGGGGACTTCCAGTGGGAGCTCATTAGTCTCGAGGCAAAGTTGTTTAGGGTTGAGTTCCCTTCGGTGGAGGATTTGCAGATACTTCTGAGTTTTGGGATGTGCAAGGTGCCGGGTACAGATTGTATACTCGAGTTCCATGAGTGGAAGAAGGTTGA
This sequence comes from Triticum dicoccoides, assembly GCF_002162155.2. Classification (NCBI taxonomy): domain Eukaryota; kingdom Viridiplantae; phylum Streptophyta; class Magnoliopsida; order Poales; family Poaceae; genus Triticum; species Triticum dicoccoides. Next base: position 327,103,282 of record NC_041383.1, on the reverse strand, counting down.
GCCGCAGGGTAAGCCTCTTACACAGGTTTGGCTGCGTTTTTCCATGGCTCCCTCGAAGCCGATGCAGGATGCTAGGGTCGTGGCTAGCTTGGGCATTATGGTGGGGAAAACTGAGCGAGTGGATATGGCTTTTACTAGAGCTCACGGGGTAGCCTGTCTGCTGGTTAGTGTTCTGGATATTGAGTTTGTGCCTGATGTGGTCAAGTGGACATATCGAGGCCAGATTTATAACCTCATGATTGAGTTTGAGGATGAGAGTCTGTTGCCGAGGCGGCTAACGGAACCGATGTTGATAGGCACGAGGGAGATGACAGCTCGGGAGCGAAGGAGACACCGGTCGATGATACTGGACGGGAGTTGTCCAATGGACCGGGGTCCGTTTCTCAGACGCCTGGGGATGGGACGGTACCACCCTCCACGGTGCCTATGACATCTCTGAGATTTGGGTCTTTCATGTTGGGTAACGTTGTAGAAAACAAAAAATTTCCTACTCGTTTCACCAAGATCATCTAGGAGTTCATCTAGCAACGAGTCATTGGATGCATCTACGTACCTTGTAGATCGCGAGCGGAAGCGTTCAAAGAACGGGGATGATGTAGTCGAACACGACGTGATTCGAATCACCGGAGATCCTAGCACCGAACGGACGGCACCTCCGCGTTCAACACACGTACGGAACAGCCACGTCTCCTCCTTCTTGATCCAGCAAGGGAGGGAGGAGAGGTTGAGGGAGATGGCACCAGCAGCAGCACGACGGCGTGGTGTTGATGGAGCTGCAGTACTCCGGCAGAGCTTCGCTAAGCAATAAGGAGATGGAGGAGGTGTTGGGGAGGGAGAAGGAGGCAACCAAAGGCCAAGGACTCAAGGTATGAAGTCCCTCCTCTCCCCCACTATATATAGGGGTCCCAAGGGGGGGTGGCCGGCCCTAGGAGATCCAATCTCCTAGGGGGTGCGGCGGCCAAGGGGGGTTTCCCTCCCCCCCAAGGCACCTAGGAGGTGCCTTACCCTCCTAGGACTCTTGCCCCCTTGAACCCTAGGCGCATGGGCCTATGTGGGGCTGGTGCCCTTGGCCCAAGCAGGCCAAGGCGCACCCCCTACAACCCATGTGGCCCCCGGGGATGGGTGGCCCCACCCGGTGGGCCCCCGGGACCCCTCCGGTGGTCCCGGTACAATACCGATAACCCCGAAACTTGTCCCGATGCCCGAAACAGGACTTTCCATATATAAATCTTTACCTCCGGACCATTCCGGAACTCCTCGTGACGTCCGGGATCTCATCCGGGACTCCGAACAACATTCGTGTTACTGCATATACATATCCCTACAACCCTAGCGTAACTGAACCTTAAGTGTGTAGACCCTACGGGTTCGGGAGACATGTAGACATGACCGAGATCGCTCTCCGGTCAATAACCAACAGCGGGATCTGGATACCCATGTTGGCTCCCACATGCTCCACGATGATCTCATCGGATGAACCACGATGTCGAGGATTTAATCAACCCCGTATGCAATTCCCTTTGTCAATCGATATGTTACTTGCCCGAGATTCGATCGTCGGTATCCCAATACCTCGTTCAATCTTGTTACCGGCAAGTCACTTTACTCGTACCGTAATGCATGATCCCGTGACCAAACACTTGGTCACTTTGAGCTCATTATGATGATGCATTACTTGAGTGGGCCCAGTGATATCTCTCCGTCATACGGAGTGACAAATCCCAGTCTCGATCCATATAAAACAATAGATACTTTCGAAGATACCTGTAGTGCACCTTTATAGTCACCCAGTTACGTTGTGACGTTTGATACACCCAAAGCACTCCTACGGTATCCAGGAGTTATACGATCTCATGGTCGAAGGAAGAGATACTTTGACATTGCAAAAACTCTAGCAAACGAACTATACGATCTTGTGCTATGTTTAGGATTGGGTCTTGTCCATCACATCATTATCCTAATGATGTGATCCCGTTATCAATGACATCTAATGTCCATAGCCAGGAAACCATGACTATCTATTGATCAACGAGCTAGTCAACTAGAGGCTTACTAGGGACATGTTGGTGTCTGTTATTCACACATGTATTACGATTTCCGGATAACACAATTATAGCATGAATAAAGACAATTATCATGAACAAAGAAATATAATAATAATGCTTTTATTATTGCCTCTAGGGCATATTTTCAACAGTCTCCCACTTGCACTAGAGTCAATAATCTAGTTACATTGTGATGAATCGAACACCCATGGAATTCTGGTGTTGATCATGTTTTGCTCTTGGGAGAGGTTTAGTCAACGGATCTGCTACATTCAGGTCCGTATGTACTTTACAAATCTCTATGTCTCCATCTTGAACATTTTCACGGATGGAGTTGAAGCGACGCTTGATGTGCCTTGTCTTCTTGTGAAACCTGGGCTCCTTGGCAAGTGCAATAGCTCCAGTGTTGTCACAGAAGAGCTTGATCGGCCCCGACGCATTGGGTATGACTCCTAGGTCGGTGATGAACTCCTTCACCCATATTGCTTCATGTGCTGCCTCCGAGGCTGCCATGTACTCCGCTTCACATGTAGATCCCGCCACGACGCTTTGCTTGCAACTGCACCAGCTTACTGCCCCACCATTCAAAATATACACGTATTCGGTTTGTGACTTAGAGTCATCCAGATCTGTGTCGAAGCTAGCGTCGACGTAACCTTTTACGACGAGCTCTTCGTCACCTCCATAAACGAGAAACATTTCCTTAGTCCTTTTCAGGTACTTCAGGATATTCTTGACCGCTGTCCAGTGTTCCTTGCCGGGATTACTTTGGTACCTTCCTACCAAACTTACATCAAGGTTTACATCAGGTCTGGTACACAGCATGGCATACATAATAGAACCTATGGCTGAGGCATAGGGGATGACACTCATCTCTTCTATCTCTGCTGCCGTGGTCGGACATTGAGCTGAGCTCAATTTCACACCTTGCAAAACAGGCAAGAACCCTTTCTTGGACTGATCCATTTTGAACTTCTTCAAAATCTTATCAAGATATGTGCTTTGTGAAAGACCTATGAGGCGTCTTGATCTATCCCTATAGATCTTGATGCCTAATATATAAGCAGCTTCTCCAAGGTCCTTCATTGAAAAACTCTTATTCAAGTAGGCCTTAATGCTGTCCAAAAGTTCTATATCATTTCCCATCAAAAGTATGTCATCTACATATAGTATGAGAAATGCTATAGAGCTCCCACTCACTTTCTTGTAAACACAGGCTTCTCCATAAGTCTGTGTAAACCCAAACGCTTTGATCATCTCATCAAAATGAATGTTCCAACTCCGAGATGCTTGCACCAGCCCATAAATCGAGCGTTGGAGCTTGCACACCTTGTCAGCATTTTTAGGATCGACAAAACCTTCCGGCTGCATCATATACAATTCTTCCTTAAGGAAACCATTAAGGAATGCCGTTTTGACGTCCATTTGCCAAATTTCATAATCATAAAATGCGGCAATTGCTAACATGATTCGGACGGACTTCAGCTTCGCTACTGGTGAGAAAGTCTCATCATAGTCAATCCCTTGAACTTGTCGATAACCCTTAGCGACAAGCCGAGCTTTATAGATGGTCACATTACCATCCGCGTCTGTCTTCTTCTTAAAGATCCATTTATTTTCTATGGCTCGCCGTTCTACGGGCAAGTCAGTCAAAGTCCATACTTCGTTTTCATACATGGATCCTATCTCGGATTTCATGGCTTCTAGCCATTTGTCGGAATCCGGACCCGCCATCGCTTCTTCATAGTTCGAAGGTTCACCGTTGTCTAACAACATGATTTCCAAGACAGGGTTGCCGTACCACTCTGGTGCGGAACGTGTCCTCGTGGACCTTCGAATTTTAGTAGGAGCTTGATCAGAAGTATCTTGATCATTATCATTAACTTCCTCTCTAGTCGGTGCAGGCACCTCAGGAACATTTTCTTGAGTTGCGCCATTTTCCGGTTCAAGAGGTAATACTTCATCAAGCTCTACTTTCCTCCCACTTACTTCTTTCGAGAGAAACTCTTTCTCCAGAAAGGACCCATTCTTGGCAACAAAGATCTTGCCTTCGGATCTGAGGTAGAAGATATACCCAACAGTTTCTTTAGGGTATCCTATGAAGACGCATTTTTCCGATTTGGGTTCGAGCTTTTCAGGTTGAAGTTTCCTGACATAAGCATCGCATCCCCAAACTTTTAGAAATGACAGCTTAGGTTTCTTCCCAAACCATAATTCATACGGTGTCGTCTCAACGGATTTCGACGGGGCCCTGTTTAAAGTGAATGCGGCAGTCTCTAAAGCATAGCCCCAAAAAGATAGTGGTAAATCGGCAAGAGACATCATAGATCGCACCATATCTAATAGAGTGCGATTACGACGTTCGGACACACCATTACGCTGAGGTGTTCCAGGCGGCGTGAGTTGTGAAACTATTCCACATTTTCTTAAGTGTGTACCAAACTCGTGACTCAAGTATTCTCCTCCACGATCTGATCATAGAAACTTGATTTTCCTGTCACGTTGATTCTCAACTTCACTCTGAAATTCCTTGAACTTTTCAAAGGTCTCAGACTTGTGTTTCATTAAGTAGACATACCCATATCTACTCAAGTCATCAGTGAGGGTGAGAACATAACGATAGCCACCGCGAGCCTCAACACTCATTGGACCGCACACATCAGTATGTATGATTTCCAATAAGTTGGTTGCTCTCTCCATTGTTCCTGAGAATGGAGTCTTGGTCATTTTACCCATGAGGCATGGTTCGCATGTGTCAAATGATTCGTAATCAAGAGACTCTAAAAGTCCATCAGCATGGAGCTTCTTCATGCGTTTGACACCTATGTGACCGAGGCGGCAGTGCCACAAGTATGTGGGACTATCACTATCAATCTTACATCTTTTGGTACTTACACTATGAATATGTGTAGCATTACGCTCGAGATTCATAAAGAATAAACCATTCACCATCGGAGCATGACCATAAAACATATCTCTCATATAAATAGAACAACCATTATTCTCGGATTTAAATGAGTAGCCATCTCGAATTAAACGAGATCCTGATACAATGTTCATGCTCAAACTTGGCACAAAATAACAATTATTGAGGTTCAAAACTAATCCCGTAGGTAAATGTAGAGGTAGCGTGCCGACGGCGATCACATCGACCTTGGAACCATTCCCGACGCGCATCGTCACCTCGTCCTTCGCCAGTCTCCGTTTATTCCGCAGCTCCTTTGGTTTTGCCGGCCTTCTTGTCTGCTAAGTATTTGGGGCAGTTCCGCTTCCAGTGACCACTTTCCTTGCAATAAAAACACTCAGTCTCGGGCTTGGGTCCATTCTTTGGCTTCTTCCCGGCAGCTTGCTTGCTGGGCGCGGCAACTACCTTGCCGTCCTTCTTGAAGTTCTTTTTACCCTTGCCCTTCTTGAACTTAGTGGTTTTATTGATCATCAACACTTGATGTTCCTTTCTGACTTCTACCTCTGCTGATTTCAGCATAGCAAATACTTCAGGAATGGTCTTTTCCATCCCCTGCATATTGAAGTTCATCACAAAGCTCTTGTAGCTTGGTGGAAGCGACTGGAGGATTCTGTCAATGACCGCATCATCCGGGAGATTAACTCCCAGCTGAGTCAAGCGGTTATGTAACCCAGACATAGTGAGTATGTGCTCACTGACAGAACTATTTTCCTCCATCTTACAGCTGAAGAATTTGTCAGAGACTTCATATCTCTCGACCCGGGCATGAGCTTGGAAAACCATTTTCAGCTCTTCGAACATCTCATATGCTCCATGTCTCTCAAAACGCTTTTGGAGCCCCGGCTCTAAGCTGTAAAGCATGCCGCACTGAACGAGGGAGTAGTCATCAGAACGTGCCTGCCAAGCGTTCATAACGTCTTGTTCTGCAGGGAGAACAGGTGCATCACCTAGCGGTGCTTGTAGGACATAATCTTTCTTGGCAGCTATGAGGATGATCCTCAGGTTCCGGACCCAGTCCGTATAGTTGATGCCATCGTCTTTCAGCTTGGTTTTCTCTAGGAACGCGTTGAAGTTGAGAACTACGTTGGCCATTTGATCTACAAGACATATTGTAAAATTTTAGACTAAGTTCATGATAATTAAGTTCATCTAATCAAATTATAATGAACTCCCACTCAGATTTGACATCCCTTTGGTCATCTAAGTGTTACACGATCCGAGTCGACTAGGCCGTGTCCGATCATCACGTGAGACGGACTAGTCATCGTCGGTGAACATTCTCATGTAGATCGTATCTTCCATACGACTCGTGTTCGACCTTTCGGTCTCCGTGTTCCGAGGCCATGTCTGTACATGCTAGGCTCGTCAAGTTAACCCTAAGTGTTTTCGCTGTGTAAAACTGTCTTACACCCGTTGTATGTGAACGTAAGAATCTATCACACCCGATCATCACGTGGTGCTTCGAAACGACGAACTGTAGCAACGGTGCACAGTTAGGGGAGAACACTTCTTGAAATTTTTGTAAGGGATCATCTTATTTACTACCGTCGTTCTAAGTAAACAAGATGCATAATTCATAATAAACATCGCATGCAATTATATAAAGTAGTGACATGATATGGCCAATATCATATAGCTCCTTTGATCTTCATCTTCGGGGCTCCATGATCATCTTGTCACCGGCACGACACCATGATCTCCATCATCATGATCTCCATCATCGTGTCTTCATGAAGTTGTCACGCCAACGACTACTTCTACTTCTATGACTAACGCGTTTAGTAATAAAGTAAAGTAGTTTACATGGCGTTCTTTAATGACACGCAGGTCATACAAAAAATAAAGACAACTCCTATGGCTCCTGCCGGTTGTCATACTCATTGACATGCAAGTCGTGATTCCTATTACAATAGCATGAACATCTCATACATGACATATAGATCATTCATCATTCATCACAACTTTGGCCATATCATATCACAAAGCACTTGCTGCAAAAACAAGTTAGACGTCCTCTAATTGTTGTTTGCAAGTTTTACGTGGCTGAAGTAGGGTTCTAGCAAGAACGTTTTCTTACCTACGTGAAACCACAACGTGATTTGTCAACTTCTATTTACCCTTCATAAGGACCCTTTTCATCGAATCCGCTTCAACTAAAGTAGAAGAGACAGACACCCGCCAGCCACCTTATGCAACTTGTGCATGTTAGTCGGTGGAACCGGTCTCACGTAAGCGTACGTGTAAGGTTGGTCCGGGCCGCTTCATCCCACAATACCGCTGAAGCAAGATAAGACTAGTAGCGGCAAGAAAGTTGACAAATCTACGCCCACAACCAATTGTGTTCTACTCGTGCAAGAAGAACTACGCATAGACCTAGCTCATGATGCCACTGTTGGGTAACGTTGCAGAAAACAAAAAAAAATTCCTACTCGTTTCACCAAGATCATCTAGGAGTTCATCTAGCAACGAGTCATTGGATGCATCTACGTACCTTGTAGATCGCGAGCGGAAGCGTTCAAAGAACGGGGATGATGTAGTCGAACACGACGTGATTCGAATCACTGGAGATCCTAGCACCGAACGGACGGCACCTCCGCGTTCAACACACGTACGGAACAGCCACGTCTCCTCCTTCTTGATCCAGCAAGAGAGGGAGGAGAGGTTGAGGGAGATGGCACCAGCAGCAGCACGACGGCGTGGTGTTGATGGAGCTGCAGTACTCCGGCAGAGCTTCGCTAAGCAATAAGGAGATGGAGGAGGTGTTGGGGAGGGAGAAGGAGGCAACCAAAGGCCAAGGACTCAAGGTATGAAGTCCCTCCTCTCCCCCACTATATATAGGGGTGCCAAGGGGGGGTGGCCGGCCCTAGGAGATCCAATCTCCTAGGGGGTGCGGCGGCCAAGGGGGGTTTCCCTCCCCCCCAAGGCACCTAGGAGGTGCCTTACCCTCCTAGGACTCTTGCCCCCTTGAACCCTAGGCGCATGGGCCTATGTGGGGCTGGTGCCCTTGGCCCAAGTAGGCCAAGGCGCACCCCCTACAGCCCATGTGGCCCCCGGGGATGGGTGGCCCCACCCGGTGGGCCCCCGAGACCCCTCCGGTGGTCCCGGTACAATACCGATGACCCCGAAACTTGTCCCGATGCCCGAAACAGGACTTCCCATATATAAATCTTTACCTCCGGACCATTCCGGAACTCCTCGTGACGTCCGGGATCTCATCCGGGACTCCGAACAACATTCGGGTTACTGCATATACATATCCCTACAACCCTAGCGTAACTGAACCTTAAGTGTGTAGACCCTACGGGTTCGGGAGACATGTAGACATGACCGAGATCGCTCTCCGGTCAATAACCAACAGCGGGATCTGGATACCCATGTTGGCTCCCACATGCTCCACGATGATCTCATCGGATGAACCACGATGTCGAGGATTTAATCAACCCCGTATGCAATTCCCTTTGTCAATCGATATGTTACTTGCCCGAGATTCGATCGTCGGTATCCCAATACCTCGTTCAATCTTGTTACCGGCAAGTCACTTTACTCGTACCGTAATGCATGATCCCGTGACCAAACACTTGGTCACTTTGAGCTCATTATGATGATGCATTACTTGAGTGGGCCCAGTGATATCTCTCTGTCATACGGAGTGACAAATCCCAGTCTCGATCCATATAAAACAATAGATACTTTCGGAGATACCTGTAGTGCACCTTTATAGTCACCCAGTTACGTTGTGACATTTGATACACCCAAAGCACTCCTACGGTATCCAGGAGTTATACGATCTCATGGTCGAAGGAAGAGATACTTTGACATTGCAAAAACTCTAGCAAACGAACTATACGATCTTGTGCTATGTTTAGGATTGGGTCTTGTCCATCACATCATTATCCTAATGATGTGATCCCGTTATCAATGACATCTAATGTCCATAGCCAGGAAACCATGACTATCTATTGATCAACGAGCTAGTCAACTAGAGGCTTACTAGGGACATGTTGGTGTCTGTTATTCACACATGTATTACGATTTCCGGATAACACAATTATAGCATGAATAAAGACAATTATCATGAACAAAGAAATATAATAATAATGCTTTTATTATTGCCTCTAGGGCATATTTCCAACATTTCATGCCTGCTTCTGCGCCTCCAAGACTTTGGAGTGATCGGGTGGAGTCTGACGAGGTTTTTGAGCATGTGTTACCTTCCTTGGATTTTGAGGATGCTCTGAGTCCCGTCTCTAGGGCCTCGCCGATCTCGGTTAGGGGAGAGGAGGGGGAGTCTAGGCAGGCGTCCACTACCTCGCGTGCTCAGCATGTTGACTCTCCTCGGAACGAGGTTCCGGTGGTGGAGGTCTTACCTTCGGGAGGGGGTCCGAGGCAGGTGGCCTTGGCTCTCTCTTCTTCTCCCGCGGTGCACAAGCTGCAGGGGCGGTTCCGCCTTCTGAAGGGGGCTCGGGGCAGGTGGCCCTGGTGCCCTCTTCGTCTCTCGCGGTGGACGAGGTCTCGGTGGTGGAGGTCTTACCTTCGGGTGGGGGTTCGGGGCAGGTGGCCTCGGCACCCTCTTCTTCCCTCGCGATGCCGGAGTTGCAGGTGGCGGCTCTGCCGTCTGGAGGGGGCTTGGGGCAGGTGGCCTCGGAGCCCTTTTCACCTGGGGCGCCTAGGGTGCCCGCCACTCCTGTGGTGGGTGGGGAGATCGGGCAGGTGGCCCATGCACTCCCCTCCCCCGGTGCGTTGCTGTCTCCGTGCTGTGGGGTGCGACCGAAGTCGGCGTTGCCATCGAGCGCCTCGCCGCTTTCTGGTGTTCCCGCTGGTTTGGCCATGGAGGCTGAACGGCTGCGTGTTTGGGGTGAGGCAGGAGGCCCCACCCCGAGCAGGGTCACTCGGGAGGAGGTTATTGCCTTTGGAGGGATTCCGAATCCGGTCTCTGAGGGGCGACGGTTGAGCTGCCGTCTCCAGGATCGTCCGGAGGCTGACAACATACAGCAGCGGTGCGCCATGAGGGCGGCCAAGCTTCGTGACATTGAGGTCACTACTGGTATGTCGGTTAATACCTCTAATTCCACTTTGCATTTTTCTAATGATGAGATTATTAATAATGCAAATCAATTAGGAGTTTCGCTAGGTAGTAATGATAGTGAAATTTCAAATTATGTTAATGATATCCTGGATTTAGAGGCAGAGCGGGCTTTAGAGATGATTCGTAACCTAGCAGCGATTAAGCCTATGAATGATTCCGAATTTGATGCTTTGGGGGTCAGTGTGCTTGATAATTTTTGTGCGGATCTTAGACCTCCCCTACCTGAGTCTGAGGAGGAGGATGATACATCTGAGAATGTTGTGGATAGACCTTCTGAGACTCGTTGTGAGGACCAGCTGGAGAGTCAGAACATTCCTAAATGCAAGTGGACACGGAAAATTTACCCGACTTCCGCAGTGCGTAGGAGTGCTAGAATCCGTACGGCAAAAAAATTCATGACGAAATATGAAAGGAATCTTTTGGAATAGCAGAGGTTTGAAAGACTTGGCTAAAAGAAGGTTTCTTGCAGAGGCGTCTATCGAGCATAGGTTGGATTTCATCGCATTGTCAGAAACTGGTAGAGATAATTTTTCACCACAATTTTAAATGCTTTATCAGGAGGTATTGATTTTGACTGGCATTGTCTGCCACCGAGAGGGAGATCAGGTGGGATCTTACTCGGAGTTAGATGTGATTCGCTAGAAGTTCGAAGTATGGTGATGGGTGACTTTGCAGTTAAGTTTCGGGTGCGGTCGAAGGCCGATGGGTTTAATTGGGCTCTAGTGGCGGTATATGGTGCCGCACAGCGCAAACTCAAACCTGAGTTTTTGGATGATATGGTTAGGATTTACGGCTCTGAGCAGCTTCCAATCCTGGTGGGGGTGATTTCAACATCATTAGAAGGCATGAGGAGAAGAACAATGATAACTTTGATGGGAGATGGTCGTTCATGTTCAATACTATCATTGAAAGCCTAGATCTCACAGAGATAGAGCTGTCGGGAAGAAAGTTCACCTGGGCTAACTCGTTGCCAAATCCGACGTTTGAAAAGTTGGATCGAGTGCTGGCTAGCATCGAATGGGAACAGAAGTTTCCCTTTGTAACAGTTCAGGCTCTTTCGCATGGTATTTCTGACCACACGCCTTTATTTCTTGACTCTGGTGAGGCCACCCACTTGGGAAACAAAAACACGTTTCCATTTGAGCTTCCTTGGTTTGAACGAGAAGGCTTCTTTGATCTCGTAGCCAGAGAGTGGGCTAAGGATGCAGGAGGTAGGACGGCGCTTGAGCGTTGGCAGAATAAGATCAGGCACTTAAGAAGTTTCCTTCGTGGGTGGGCTAAGCATCTTAGTGGGATTTATAAGGTTGAAAAGGAACAGCTCCTTACCCTTATTCAGTCCCTGGATGTAAAAGCAGAAACCACGGTTCTGCCAGCCTTGGAGCTTCATGCCAAGCTTTACGCGGAGATGAGATTGAAAGAGCTTCTTCGTGAAGAGGAATTAAAGTGGGTGTTGTGGGCCAAGGTCCGATGAGTAGTCCAGGGGGACGCGAACACTCAATTCTTTCACATGATCGCTAATGGCAAACACAGAAAGAAGAGGATCTTTCAGCTTGAGCATGATGAAGGAACGATTTTAGGACAGGCGAACCTAAAATTATACATTACCAAGTATTACAAGCAGTTGTTTGGGCCTCCAGAGGATAACTGTGTGTCTCTGGATGAGTCCGGGATTGAGGATGTTCCTCAACTTACTGCTGTTGAGAATGATATTTTAGCTGCTCCTTTTTCTGAGAAAGAGGTGTTTGAGGCCATATCACAAATGAAGAATAATAAGGCTCCTAGTCCAGATGGATTCCCGGCTGAGTTCTATAAGAAGTGCTAGTATATTATTAAGGGGGATCTGTTGCTGTTGTTCCATGATCTATTCTCTGGACAGCTTCAGCTTTTTCAACTGAATTTTGGAACGATAACCCTGCTTCCTAAGAAAACAGAGGTTGTGAGAATTGAGCAATTCAGGCCCATCTGTCTTGTTAATGTTAGTTTCAAAAAATTACCAAGGTCGGGACCAATAGGCTCACGCAAATTGCGCATTCTGTCGTGCAGCATACCAAACTGCTTTTATGCCGGACAGGAACATCCTCGAAGGGGTTGTGGTCCTTCATGAAACGCTCCATGAGATTCACACGAAAAAACTAGATGGAGTTGTTTTCAAGGTGGATTTCGAGAAGGCGTATGACAAAGTCAAATGGACTTTCCTTCAACAGGCTTTACGCATGAAGGGTTTTGATGAAGCTTTGCGATGCTAGGTAGAATCTTTCACGCAAAAAGGGAGTGTTGGAATTAAAGTGAATGATGACATAGGTCATTATTTCCAGACACACAAGGGCCTGAGACAAGGTGATCCAATGTCTCCTATTCTGTTCAACATTGTGGTTGATATGTTGGCAATTCTGATAGGTAGGGCAAAGGAGGCCGGTCAGGTGGGTGGCTTGGTGCCTCATCTAGTTGATGGAGGTGTATCCATCCTGCAGTACGTTGATGATACAATCATCTTTATGGAGCACGACCTGGCAAAAGCGAGAAATATGAAGCTGGTGTTATGCTTATTTGAACAATTGACCGGATTGAAGATTAACTTCCATAAAAGCGAGTTGTTCTGTTTTGGTAGAGCCAATGAGGAACAAGAGGCTTATAGGCAATTGTTTGGATGCGAATTGGGGACATTACCTTTCACGTACTTAGGTATACCCATTCACCATCGTAAGCTGACAAACAGAGAATGGAAGTGCATCGAGGATCGGTTTGAGAAGAAGCTGAGTTGTTGGAAGGGCAAACTCATGTCATATGGAGGCCGATTGATTCTTATTAATTCAGTGCTCACGAGTATGCCTATGTTTCTCCTATTTTTCTTTGAAGTCCCAGTTGTTGTTAGGAAAAGGCTGGACTTCTATCGATCTCGATTCTTCTGGCAGAGTGATGAACTTAAGAGGCAATACCGACTCGCCAAATGGGATATCATCTATCGACCAAAGGACCAGGGGGGCCTTGGTATTGAGAATCTTGAAGTCAAGAACAGATGTCTTCTCAGTAAGTGGTTGTATAAGTTATCAGTTGAGACTGACGCCACGTGGGCGCAGATTCTCCGTAGTAAGTATCTGCAGTCCAAGACTTTGTCCCAGGTGACACTGAGACCGACTGACTCACCTTTTTGGAAGGGGCTTATGAGAGTCAAAGCAGCCTTCTTTAATAGAACAAAGTTTATAGTCGGTAATGGCACCACCACTCGCTTCTAGGAGGATACTTGGCTTGGTGAAATGCCGCTGGCGCTTCAGTATCCGTCCTTGTATCATATTGTTCAACGATGTGATGCTCTTGTTGCAACGATCTTGCAGTCCATTCCCCTTAATATTCAGTTTAGGAGGGTGCTTGTGGGCGACCGGTGGGAAGCATGGCTTCATTTGGTGACTAGACTGATGGAGGTTCAGCTATCTCATCAGCCCGATCAGTTGTGCTGGAAGCTTACTAGGTCTGGAGAGTTCACAGTTAAGTCGATGTATATCGATGTCATCAACTCTAGTGCTATTCCTAGTTCCAAAAATGTTTGGAAAGTCAAAGTTCCTTTGAAGATTAAAGTGTTTATGTGGTTTGTACATAAACAAGTCATATTAACAAAGGATAATTTGGTTAAGCGCAACTGAACAGGATCTACTAGGTGTAGTTTTTGTGATCGGGACGAAACTATCAAGCGCAACTGGCGAGAGTTTTGTGGCACACGGTGCATATTGCCTTCAACATTACTCCTCCGAATTTGGTCAGTATGTTATTTGGAACGTGGCTTGTTGGGATAGAGTCCGAAACAGCTAGACACATTCGTGTAGGAGTATGTGCTTTGTTGTGGGCAATTTGGAATTGTAGAAATGATTTGGCTTTTAATAGAACAACAAATATTCATTTTTTGCAGGTTATATTCCGAGCCACTGCGCTCATCCGTATGTGGTCGTTATTCACTCCGACAGAGGCCAGGGAGCGTTTGGTTACTGGATCTATCCGGTGGGAGATGGTAGCGCGGGATATTTTCAACCGGTTTGGATGGCGGTCATGTAATAGGATAGGCGATTAGTTTACCTATCTTTGTTATGCCAGCCGGTTGTGGCTTCTTGGCCTTTTGTTTTTGGCGTTGTGGCTCTTTGTCAGCTTGCCGTTATTTTGTTCTCAGACTATAAGACATTGTTGAACCTCTTTATTTTGCTATAAAGGTGGCCATATGCATCGTTCTGATGCAGAGGCCGAGGAGTCTCCCCTTTTCAAAAAAAACATTCATTGTTATACAGAAACTGTCGTTGATCATTGTGATAATACGTGTCCTAGCTCTAATGCTCTGTGAACACACTGTTGTGTGATCTTGGTTGATTCTGATTTCTGTAGTGTCTGGTGTGTTAGTAGGTTTTTGCCCTGCCCTGCCCTGTAAGTGATGCTCTCTTCTCCGCTCTACTCTGTAAAATTAAAATTGGTTCGTAGGCTGCCTCTACTGCTTGCTATCTTGTGGTTGATAAACTATGGCTTGATTGGTGGAATGTTTATCACTAAGTAGTTCAACGGTTTGTACTCGCTAAGGTTGATGGTGATTTCATCCAGTCTAAGAACCATACCATTTTGAGTCACTAGCATTCTTTAATCTGTTGACTCGCGATTGTCGTGTCTACCTCCGCCCGTGCGCATGATTGCAGCCTAGCTAGCCTGCATGATTACTGTTAGAGCATTAGAGCTAGAACAGAATCATGGTTAGATTTTTAAAATTTTGTAAATGGTTAGATTAACTATAGTACTCCTGTGTTAAGGTTCTGAAATTTTAGATTAACTAGGACAATTTCCAGCAGAACAATTGTGATCCATTTTCCTATTTCAAACAATTTGTAGTAGAGCCACTCAGAGTACTTCCTGTTGTGATTTGTAGAGCCACGTTTGTTCAGATCAAGTGGCAGTTCTTATAGGAATTGACAACACAAACTTCTGTAAACTGGAGTATTATCATATCACACACATACATTGATTTTTTATCTTGTTGTTGTTGAGTAATCTTGTTGCCGCTGAACGAGTTTTGGTTTTACCTTATCATTCGATGATAGAGTTTCAGCCTTGTCATCCTTGATGTTGAAGATATCTTGAAGAAGCCAATTGTCATGTATAGAAAACAAAACTAAAGTCAAAATCAGTGTATGAATATGATGTCAGTCATCAAAATCAAAATGTACTCCAGTTTAAAGTGTACAAATGCGCTAATTAAATTTCTAAGATGAAGCTATAGATAAATTGAACTGTTAAGCACTTGTCATGTCATAATCTTATAGAAGGAAGAAGCAGTACATAGGAGATTCAGAACAGTACATAGTCACTGTAATTTCAGTTAACTTAAAACAACAATTCTGCAAAAATAGTGTTAACTAGATTCTTTTCAGTACAGGGGAGTATGATCTTAGTTTACATTGTTGTCAGAGATTCAAAGATTCATGCATGATCCCCTAATTATTTTGTGTGTGGTGATGGAGGGGATTCATCAAACACAAATGCATGCATGTTGGTTGCACATCTCTTATCTCAGGATGTAGAAAGTTCACTGATCATAGTTATTGATGCTAATTCACATGATCTTGGAAAAACCAAGATTACTTGTGTGTAAAAGTTCACTAGTAACCTACTGATTGTTGTTGCTAGTTGTAATCTCTGCGTGCTGCTGTAAACCATGATGTACTCATATTTTTTCACTGATAGCAGGAGTATGGATTTGAACATGATGCCTCAAGAGGAAGAGGATGAAGGTATTAATTTGAATTGTATTCCTAGAGAGGAAGAACCTCAAGAGGCAGAGAATGGAGCTATGGATTTGAACTTGATGCCTCAAGAGGAGGAAGATGAAGCTATGAATTGGATGACTAAAGAAGAGGAAGATGGAGAGGATGAAGCTCAAGAGGCAAAGAATGGAGCTATGGATTTGAACTTGATGCCTCAAGAGGAGGAAGATGAAGCTATGAATTGGATGACTAAAGAAGAGGAAGATGGAGAGGATGAAGCTCAAGAGGAAGATGATGAAGTTATGAATTGGATACTTCAAGAAGATGAACAAGCTCAAGGAGATGAAGAATATCAAGAAGATGTAGCAGGTAAACAAAAAAGAAGATAATTGTCAGATAAGGGGAGGCATGGTATTTACTTCGCCTTGCTAGTAATCGGGCTCAGAGATGGATCTGTTGAACCAGACGACAAGCTGCTAGTCTCAACCCTGCTGAACATACATGTACGATCTGTTGAAAGAATCTGGGCAGACGCCAAAAAGTAGATTGCCGACGGCCAAGAAGTAGATGTCTCAAACAAGAAGAAAAGAAGAGCTGGTCGAAAGAGAAAAGAGTTGGATTTTGCAAGGACCTCAACAATCCCACTAAATATAAGAAGGACAATTCGATCTGTGGCACGGTCTCTAGGTGTGGCCCGATTGACCCTACATAAGAGGTCTAGTTGAATGAGCTCAACCGCATCACAAGCACTGTGAAGCGTGAGCTCAAGCCATAGAACAAGATTGCGAGATTGAAATTTTGCATGTCCATGCTCGATGACAATTGGATCTCAACTTCTCGGGCTATGTTCAAGCCAATGACCAATATGGTGCACATAGATGAAAAGTGGTTTGACATGACGAGAGTGAAGAATAGTTACTATGTATTTCCAGGAGAACCTGAACCCAAGCACACCATGTCAAACACTAACATCATTGGGAAGGTAATGTTCCTAACTACTGTGGCCCGACCTCGATATAACAATGCGGGGAAGCTAACATTCGATGGGAGGATTGGCATTTGGGCATTCATCAAAGAGATTGAGGCGCTGCGAACAAGTCAGAATAGAGAAAAGGGAACAAAAGTGCTGAAATCAGTAAAAGTAACCAGACCTGTGTGCAGAGATTATCTCATCAATAAGGTTATCCCAGCAATACAAGATAAGTGGCCTGACGATGATGAGGGAGTAACAATATTCATCCAACACGATAACGCAAAGCCTCATGTCCTTCCCAATGATGTAGCTTTTCGAGAAGCTGTGGAACAAACTGATCTTGACATCCAATTGCTACAACAGCCCCCAAATAGCCCTGAGTTCAATTGTTTGGACCTTTGCTTCCATAACTCTCTCCAGTCCCTAACCGACTGCAGGTCACCTACACACATCCAGGAACTGGTATAGGGTGTGGAAGAGGAATTTGAGAACTATGATCCCCATAAGTTGTACATCAACTTTATCACATTAGAAATAGTTATGTTTGAAGTTATGAAAGACAAAGGAGTAAATCAATATAAGTTGCCACATTTGCACAAGGATCGTATTCAGAATGCTGGCAGAGAAATAATTAGTGTAGATTGTGACAGTCAGGTAGTTGTTGATACCAGGGCCATTATAGAGGAAATGGAAATTGCAATAGGAAAAGAAAAGGGAAGGAAAGAAGTAGCTATGGAAGGGAAAAGAAAGAAAATTAAAGGGAAGGGAAGAAGTAGCAATAGAAGGGAAAAGAAAGAAAAGTAAAGGGAAGGGAAGTGTATGTCTTGTGAATGTCATGTGTATGTCACGTGTATTGGATTATTGTGGTTATTTGAATCTATTGGATCTATTTGGAATTATTAGGATTTATTTGGATTTATTTGTTGCTCGTCTAACTGTACTAGTATTACCCCTACTAGTCACCTGATGTGTAGAGGGTGTGTGCACTTTTTGTTTAATCTGGACATGTTTAGGGTGCTTGCTTGCATCAGGACATCAGAAAAAAAACATACTCTCTCGTCTCTCCTTGGGAAAGATTAACTTTAATTAATCCATTTCTCCTGCGAAGTAAGTGCCCTATTTTACTGACTGTCAAAAAGTCATAGTACTCCAAATTAACTCCTGCTTAGGCTAGAGTAGATCTTCTCAGCTAAGATCCTGATTAACTTCTAAGTACCTACACAACATAAGATAGTAGTGGTGGTAATCCTTTTGCTAAATGCTAGAGCAGATCTTCTCAGCTAACAAAAGAATATGAGGTTTGCATGGTTTGTATGGTGGATCCGGTAATAAAACTGTAGATATCCCAATGGTTGACAGTATTACTCCTACTAGTATTTTCAAGATTCAGTACCATGCAAATGTACCCATCAAAACAGAATGAAAGACATAATGTGGGAGTAGTAGTGGATATTTATTGCCCATGCTGATTATTCACTTCACAAGGTTACCTAGTACTCCATCAAAAATAGAATCAAAGATGGCATGGCATGCTTGATGTGATGTAACTAATATTTATGCCATAATCTTTGCCATTTTAGAAATGAACTAATTTATAAAATGATATTATAGATATAGATTTAGCAACTGACAGTGTTACTAGATATTTCTAAAATGCATGAAGGTTATGTACAGTGAAACGCCTTGAGTAGACACCACAGATCATGGCCTCACCTTTGTTTGTTGGTGCATTTCGAGCATCCCGCGATAGTCCAGCCTTGCGATAGGGCAACAGACGATAGCCTATACCCTCGAAACAACCTCATTGACAACCGTTTCCACTCTTTCCTTGCGGAAAACCTTGACAATGTCTTCTTCCTCGTCTTGGTCGATTGGCATCGCCCTGCTATTGATTCCTCGCAGACCAATGCCTTTTCGAAACCACCTCAGCATGATCTTCTCAAGGATGCCAATTAGTAATCGAGCTCAGAGATGGATCTGTTGAACCAGATGACAAGTTGCTAGTCTTGTCACGCCCAAGATGCGACCCTATCCTAAAGGAACTCGAAGGTCCCACCAAGGATAGAAGCGCATCTTGAAGACGCTTTTGCAAGGTGGATATCATTACATCAACATTACATAATAGATGGGGATACATACAAAAGGGCATACAATGCCACATGAATACATCATCAGGATACATAAGAGCAACATCCGACTACAGATGAACCCAAACAGAAACTCAAACGACATCCACCCTGCTAGCCCGGGCTGCCGACCTGGAACCTATCCCCTGATCGAAGAAGAAGCAGAAGAAGAACTCCAAAACAAGCGAACATTGCTCTCGCGTCAAGATCATCGCATAACCTGTACCTGCAACTGTTGTTGTAGTAATCTGTGAGCCACAAGGACTCATCAATCCCATTACCATGGGTATCAAGACTAGCAAAGCTTAATGGGAGGAAGGGGTAAAGTGGTGAGGTTGCAGCAGTGACTAAGCAAGTATGGTGGCTAACATACGCAAATAAGAGCGAGAAGAGAGCAAACGGAACGGTCGTCAACTAACAATGATCAAGAAGTGATCCTGAACTCCTACTTACGTCAAACATAACCCAAAAACCGTGTTCACTTCCCGGACTCCGCCGAAAAGAGACCATCACGGCTACACACGCGGTTGATGCGTTTTAATTCGGATCTGGTGTCAAGTTATCTACAACCGGACATTAACAAATTCCCATCTACCACATAACCGCGGGCACGGCTTTCAAAAGTTTAAACCCTGCAGGGGTGTCCCAACTTAGCCCATGATAAGCTCTCGCGATCAACGAAGGATATACCTTCTCCCAGGAAGACCCGATCAGACTCGGAATCCCGGTTTACAAGACATTTCGACAATGGTAAAACAAGTCCATCAAGACCGCCTGCTGCGCCGACAATCCCGATAGGAGCTGCACATATCTCGTTCTCAGGGCAACACCGGATGAACACTACGTACAACTAAAACCATCCCTCAAGTTTCCCCGAGGTGGCGCTGCAAGTGGCTCTGGTTCGGACCAACACTTAGACAAGCATTGGCCTGGGGGGGGCTATAATAAAGATGACCCTTGGGTTAATTACTCCCAAGGGAAAAGTAGGTGGTGGTGAGGCAAATGGTAAAACCAATGTTGGGCCTTGCTGGAAGAGTTTTATTCAAAGCGAACTGTCAAAGGGGTCCCATAAATCACCCAACCGCGTAAGGAACGCAAAATCCGGGAGCATAACACCGGTATGACGGAAAATAGGGCGGCAAGAGTGGAACAAAACACCAGGCATAAGGCTGAGCCTTCCACCCTTTACCAAATATATATATGCATTAATTAAATATGAGATAGGGTGATATCTAATCCTGTCCAACATGGGGCAATCTTCAACTTCACCTGCAACTAACAACGCTATAAGAGGGGCTGAGCAAAAGCGGTAACATAGCCAAGCAATGGTTTGCTAGGAAGGGTGTCAAAGGTTAGAGGTTCATGGCAATTTGGGAGGCTTGAGGAGCAAAAAATAGGTAAAGCAGCATAGCGATAGAACGAAGCAACTAGCATAGCAATGATAGCAGTGAGACCCAGGGTAGCGGTCATCTTGCCTGAAATCCCGCTAGGAAGAAGAACGAGTTCATGAAGAAGATGAAGCCACGAAGACGAACCAAGAGTAGATGAACGAATCCTCACGATCGCAACGAAACGGGAACTATCGAGAAGAAGCACACAACATGGTAAACACACCACACATAAACAAGACATGATGCTCAACCAAGCATGATGCATGACAAAGCTACATGAAGCTACTCATGGCAAGAGATGATGCAAACAAGAGCAACACATCAAGGCAAGTTTAAATGAGGCCGGGAACAACATATAACAAATCCGGTAAGTCCTCATATGCACATTTCGAAATTGGTCCAGATCTGAATAAACCTTATGTTCAAGTTGTTAAACAGCAAGTTAAGATGCACCAAGATGATCTACACGAGATTCTAATCAAGTTACATATAAAGTTCATTTAGTTCGGAGCTACGACCTAGAGGATATGAGCAAAACAAGATAAACATGGCATTGATGCAAAATGCATACAAACATCAAGCAAACACACCAAAACAAGGATGCAATATGATAATATGAAACTACATGCAAAATCAAGCAAGTTTCATATAGAGCACACTCAAAACGGAGCAACGGTTCAACACATACACTCTATACAAGTCATAACAACAATCTGTCCATAACAGCAACTAGGCATATTGCAAGCATCAAAACAATATGCTACAGCAGCTCAACATGATAAAAAAGGCATGGGCCTGATGTACAGGTAAAGCATAACAAAACATGAACACTGAGCTATCTCCAGAAATCACTAGAACATGCTCAAACACACATGGCAAGATTGCAAATAATAATAGTTTCAGGCTTAGCAGAAATAACATCAGGTTGCAATGTTTAGAGCTATCAGACAACATGTTACAGGAACTTAT
Organism: Triticum dicoccoides; assembly: GCF_002162155.2. NCBI lineage: Eukaryota > Viridiplantae > Streptophyta > Magnoliopsida > Poales > Poaceae > Triticum > Triticum dicoccoides. The sequence goes on along the minus strand of NC_041383.1, from coordinate 327,081,998 downwards.
CATGGCAAACAAAGGCATGGCATGAACCTACTAATTGCATAGAACAAAAGTCCTTTACTGACCATGAGCCAAAAGGGCACAGAAAATATGATGGCACCCACGTAAACATAGCAAGTTATATGACGAAATCATACATGGCAGAAACAACGATAAGTAGGCATTTTGGTGAGCTTGTATCACTCACCACAGGATATTACATGGCATGACAAAGCAACCAACAGTAAGAATACATATTTGTGAAGCTAAGAATGGCAATAGCAAGTTCATAGGGTGCATGGATCACTATCAACAATCATGGCAACATTGAACTTAATGTTAACAGGCTGACAGCAACATTATTTAGCAACTTTAGAGCAAGATTACAACAAGCTACAGCAGGCTATAAATGCAACCAGGGGCATGTATGGATAGAGCATGACATGTATATCAAAACATCCTTAGTGAACATCTCCAGATTATGCATAGAATGACTTGTAGCAGCAGGATTACATAGAAACACAATATAACAGAAACAGACATGCAAAACAATAACAGCAAGTACCCTACTTAACAAGCTCGATTAACTCACCACAAGTCATTGCATGACAAGATAAGCATAGCATCATCAAGAAGACATGTTTATGAAACTAACCAAGGCAAGAACAAGTTCATAGCAAGCAAGGATCAACTACAACAACCTTGGCAAAATTGAATAACATGTAAACAATCTGCCAGGAAACATTTTATAGCAAAAGTAGAGCAAGCAAATGACATGCTAGACTACTCCATAATTGCAAACAGGGGCATGAATGTATAGAGAATAACCATATGTTCAAAACATCCTTACTGAAGTATCTCAAAATATGCTTGGATCTCTCTGTAGCATCAAATTTACATGGCATAAAATAACAGCAGAACAGGGACTGAAATCAGCAACATCACGAAGCCTAGTTTGCTTGCTTGTTCTAGTCACCACATTGATAACAAAAATACATGGCATACACCCCTGTAAAGATGGCATGATGTATCACAAAACACATGTAGACATCAACCTCATAGGATGCACACATCAAACATGGCAAAAATGACAAATGAACATGTTCTGTTAACAGACAACAGACAACATTATATAGCACTCTTGAAACGATGATTCAGGCATCAAGATGAACTCAAATGAACATGGCACAATGGAATGGAATGGAGAGCATCTCTCAACGAACATTTTGATATATCATATGCACGAAACGGAGCTACGGTCACGGAGTTATGATGCAATGAACAGGGCAACATTATGCAAAAATAATAGGGACTTAGACGAAAAACGGGGTCAACCTCTGTCTTCCAGATCCAGATCGGGGCGCGGAAAACGAGGATGGCCGGAGAAGGCGGGGGTGGCGCCGGCGAGGCAGATCCGAGGCAGATCCGGGGCGGAGGGGACCGGTGCGGGGCGGAGGAGCATGGGCGGCGCCGGCCGGGACGGCCAGGGGCGACGGTGCTCCGGCCAGGCGGCGGGGAAGGC
>NC_041383.1:327067172-327080078 GCF_002162155.2 Triticum dicoccoides | reverse complement strand
GCGGCGGCCGGGGATGGCCGGGGCGGTGGCGCGGGACCCGGGCGCAGGGGAGGCGCAACGGCGGCGGGGAGATCCCGGGCGGCGGCGCTGGGCAAAACGCCGGCGAGGCGCGCCGGGCGGCGGGGTCGCCGGCGGGCAGATGCGGCGGGGCGCGGGCGGCTCCGGCAGGGCAGCGCCCGCGGCGGCGGCGTTGGGATGGGCCTCGCGGGCCCGATCTGGGCCCGGCGGGCCTGGCGCGGCGGGGACGACGAGGAGGCCACGTGGCAAGCTGCGAGTGGCTGAGGGAGGCGGAGGCGGACGTCCGGCGGGCGCGGACATGTCCGGGCGCGGCGGAGGGCGATTTTTTAGGGTTTGGGGTGTTTGGACTGCCAAAACTCGGGGAAGAGGGCAATATATAGGTAGAGGGAGCTAGGAGGATCCAAATGAGGCACGGTTTTCGCCCACATGATCGTGATCGAGTGACCGAGAGCATGGAGGGGAGTTTGCTGGGTTTTGGGCCACTTTGAAGGGGTTGCTGGGCTGCAAGAGAAAGGGGGGTTTCGGGCTACGCGGTTAACCGTTTGAGTACCAAACGACCTCCAAATGGCACGAAACTTGACAGGCGTTTTACCGGTGCTATACCAAGGCCGCTTGGCAAACCTTGGGCCATTCCAAGAGGGTTTAACACCCGCACATGGAAGGAGGCAAAAGGGGGCGCCAGAGGACATAGAAGTGCCGGATTGCAAAACGGACAACGGGGAAAAAGCTCGGATGCATGAGACGAACACGTATGCAAAATAAAATGCACATGATGACATGGCAAAATGCAACACGCAAGCAAATGACATGGCAACGACAGCGAATAACTAGCAGACACCTGGCGCATCGAATCCGGGGCGTTACAAGTCTCAACCCTGCTGAACATACATGTACGATCTGTTGAAAGAATCTGGGCAGACGCCAAAAAGTAGATTGCCGACGGCCAAGAAGTAGATGTCTCAAACAAGAAGAAAAGAAGAGTTGGCCGAAAGAGAAAAGAGTTGGATTTTGCAAGGACCTCAACAATCCCACTAAATATAAGAAGGACAATTCGATCTGTGGCACGGTCTCTAGGTGTGGCCCGATTGACCCTACATAAGAGGTCTAGTTGAATGAGCTCAACCGCATCACAAGCACTGTGAAGCGTGAGCTCAAGCCATATAACAAGATTGCGAGATTGAAATTTTGCATGTCCATGCTCGATGACAATTGGATCTCAACTTCTCGGGCTATGTTCAAGCCAATGACCAATATGGTGCACATAGATGAAAAGTGGTTTGACATGACGAGAGTGAAGAATAGTTACTATGTATTTCCAGGAGAACCTGAACCCAAGCGCACCATGTCAAACACTAACATCATTGGGAAGGTAATGTTCCTAACTACTGTGGCCCGGCCTCGATATAACAATGCGGGGGAGCTAACATTCGATGGGAGGATTGGCATTTGGGCATTCATCGAAGAGACTGAGGCGTTGCGAACAAGTCAGAATAGAGAAAAGGGAACAAAAGTGCTGAAATCAGTAAAAGTAACCAGACCTGTGTGCTGAGATTATCTCATCAATAAGGTTATCCCAGCAATTCAAGATAAGTGGCCTGACGATGATGAGGGAGTAACAATATTCATCCAACACGATAACGCAAAGCCTCATGTCCTTCCCAGTGATGTAGCTTTTCGAGAAGTTGTGGAACAAACTGATCTTGACATCCGATTGCTACAACAGCCCCCAAATAGCCCTGAGTTCAATTGTTTGGACCTTTGCTTCCATAACTCTCTCCAGTCCCTAACCGACTGTAGGTCACCTACACACATCCAGGAACTGGTATAGGGTGTGGAAGAGGAATTCGAGAACTATGATCCCCATAAGTTGTACATCAACTTTATCACATTAGAAATAGTTATGTTTGAAGTTATGAAAGACAGAGGAGTAAATCAATATAAGTTGCCACATTTGCACAAGGATCGTATTCAGAATGCTGGCAGGGAAATAATTAGTGTATATTGTGACAGTCAGGTAGTTGTTGATACCAGGGCCATTATAGAGGAAATGGAAATTGCAATAGGAAAAGAAAAGGGAAGGAAAGAAGTAGCTATGGAAGGGAAAAGAAAGAAAATTAAAGGGAAGGGAAGAAGTAGCAATAGAAGGGAAAAGAAAGAAAAGTAAAGGGAAGGGAAGTGTATGTCTTGTGAATGTCATGTGTATGTCACGTGTATTGGATTATTGTGATTATTTGAATCTATTGGATCTATTTGGAATTATTTGGATTTATTTGAATTATTTGGATTTATTTGCTGCTCGTCTACCCGTACTAGTATTACCCCTACTAGTCACCTGATGTGTAGAGGGTGTGTGCACTTTTTGTTTAATCTGGACATGTTTAGGGTGCTTGCTTGCATCAGGACATCGAAAAAAACATACTCTCTCGTCTCTCCTTGGGAAATATTAACTTTAATTAATCCATTTCTCCTGCGAAGTAAGTGCCCTGTTTTACTGACTGTCAAAAAGTCATAGTACTCCAAATTAACTCCTGCTTAGGCTAGAGTAGATCTTCTCAGCTAAGATCCTGATTAACTTCTAAGTACCTACATAACATAAGATAGTAGTGGTGGTAATCCTTTTGCTAAATGCTAGAGCAGATCTTCTCAGCTAACAAAAGAATATGAGATTTGCATGGTTTGTATGGTGGATCCGGTAATAAAACTGTAGATATCCCAGTGGTTGACAGTATTACTCTTACTAGTATTTTCAAGATTTAGTGCCATGCAAATGTACCCATCAAAACAGAATCAAAGACATAATGTGGGAGTAGTAGTGGATATTTATTGCCCATGCTGATTATTCACTTCACAAGGTTACCTAGTACTCCATCAAAAACAGAATCAAAGATGGCATGGCATGTTTGATGTGATGTAACTAATCTTTATGCCATAATCTTTGCCATTTTAGAAATGAACTAATTTATAAAATGATACTATAGATATAGATTTAGTAACTGACAGTGTTACTAGATATTTCTAAAATGCATGAAGGTTATGTACAGTGAAACGCCTTGAGTAGACACCACAGATCATGGCCTCACCTTTGTTTGTTGGTGCATTTCGAGCACCCCGCGGTAGCCCAGCCTTGCGACAGGGCAACAGACGATAGCCTATACCCTCGAAACAGCCTCACTGACAACCGTTTCCACTCTTTCTTTGCGGAAAACCTTGACAATGTCTTCTTCCTCGTCTTGGTCGATTGGCATCGCCCTGCTATTGATTCCTCGCAGACCAACGCCTTTTCGGAACCACCTCAGCATGATCTTCTCAAGGATGCCAACACTTTGAAGTAACTTCTTGTACTTGTTTCTTTCTCGGTGAGCTCCGAACCGTGCCTATCAGAATAAACAGGTGGACTAGCTTATCGATTGAACAAAATCCTCAAAACATTAAGGATGCACTAGTACAGATCACATCATTACTTTGCGCGTAATCCTATATACCTAAGAGATTCATCCCCACTAACCTATTTATCTAAACATGCAGCCTATCCACCTAAGCAATGTGCCAAGTCAGCAGTTATCCATCCACTGCACGCATGCATTCCATTCGAGCCCTCTCTTAGGCGTGAACTGAGAGTTTCTCTCACGTCGGAATAGGAACAACCATTTCCCATGCATCCACGCTTGGCCGGACATTAGGCCCACTATCATTGCAATGATTTTATTGCCCAGCGTTACGTGTGCTTAGTGGAGCCTTTCCCCCTTCCAACGCAAGCATGACTTCTCTTCTTCCAATCATCTCCTTATATAATAGTGGATCCACCTGATAGAGTTGATCAGCGCCTGTTGTCGCCATGAGCGTCGAGCTCTTTGCTCCCATTATCTTCAGAAGCTCCTGGGGACCTTCACACCTACCTCATGACCGATGCTTGCTCACATGCATAGCTCCATTTGCTGCCATCATCATTGCCGTTGTAGACCGCCGTCAGGCTGGCCCCAATGGGGAGTAACATAGAGTAGTAACATACATGCCACGTAAGCATGTTACTACTCTATGTTACTACCTCCACAGTGGGTGGTAACTTATGGGTGGTAACTTAGAGGGTTTATTTATTGCTGAATCAGGTACTCGAGCTATAGAAATTACAATTACCTAATGCTGCTCTATAACCCAAATTGAATTACATAATGCTGCATACTCGAGCTACAGAAATTGTAATTGCCAAAGATTGAATTAAAGCAGAAATTTTATACCATGTAGGGTTGGCTGAGGAGGATTCCATGAGAGGCGGGTACAGGTGTGGTGGTGTCGAGGGGCTGGCCGAGGATCTTGTCGGGGCGCCGGGGTAGAAGAGAAGCTGTGGAGAGCGGCTGGCGAACGAGCTTGCTGTGGCGCCGGGGGAGTGTTGCAGCGGCGGCGAGGTGGCCGATGGCCGGACTTGCGCGGCGTCCTTACGGGCACCGGACTTGGCCATGAATCTGGTGGCTTTGCGCCGCTTGCCAGAGCCGCCGCCGGCCGGCAAGACGGAGTGCAGGGCGCCGGAGCTCCAAGGCGGCAGGGAGGGAGAAGGATGAGGCCCAGGCGTGGAGGAAGAGAAAGTCACACGGGTGGGGATTTTCTTGGTTGCTTCGCGATGCGTCCGGCCGCCGCACACAGGATCGATTAGCATTAATTTTTTTCTCGTATGCAGCGCTATGTTACCGGAACTAGCTAAGTTTCTCCAAAGCTCTCTCTCTTCATTTAATCAATGCCACGTAGGAATTTTTGCTGAGTTGGACCGAAGTTCTTGCTGAAGTTCTCTGCATTGGGGCCAGCCTCAAGCTCGTGGTTGCCTCTGTTCTTCTCGGTTGCACGGTTTATCTGGTGAACCGCTGACCCTCACACACTTTCCTTTTTCTGTTCAACGCTCCCTGTTGTCTTCATGCTGATGCATGGCCGGCGTCCGGCACAGGCACGTGCACGCTCGTGTGTAAGTAGTAGAAGAACAAGTAGTGTGGTTGAGAGGAAAACACGGGAGAGCAGATCGAAGACGGCGAGGCGGTCGACGCACGGCTCCACCTCCGCGCACCGCCGCCGAAGCGCACGAGGATGATGTGGTCCTGTGACACGAGCAGCATGACGCGGTCGTCGAAGCGGCCGTCGGCGCCTGGGACAAGGAGCCGAGCAAGGGATGTCCGCAACTTGAGCCTTCCGGACGAAGATCGAGACCCGCCGACCTTCCCCGCCATGGCGCCGCTCAAGAGAGAGGAAGACGACGAGGGAGAGCAGTGGCAGGCGCCCTCTGGCCAGCGCCGGCGCGGGAAAGATGGCTCGGTGACAAGGGCGCGCCAGCGCTTGCATGTGGCGGCGCACGGCCACGGCAAGAGGTTGGCGAAGCGGGCATGCGTGCCAGGATCTCCATTACGATGTCCTCCGACAGCCTCACCAGCGAGAGTGATGCGCGTGTGTGCATGCCCACTTCCGTGTACTAGCATGCGCACGTATGTACTCCTATGTAGGCAATCTGATTAGCGACAATGCCTTTTGGAGGCCGAGCTACCAGGAGGCCGATATCTGTGCCGTCGCGCGTTGCGTTGATCAGCGCCATGCAGTTATGCATCTGCCGTATTTCAGCAACTAGCCTTTTTCAGTCTCCCGTATTGCTATTAAATAAACAGTGGCAGCTCATGTAGAGACTCGGCACCGGAGAGCGCGCACAGTTGCCATCAAACGGCCACACATGTAACATGTTCATAGTGAGGATCCCACAAGGAGCAGCGTGGGATTGAGAGGGTGCTTGGATACGTTTTAGTCCCATGACTAAAAGTAGTGGGACTAAAACTTGCTAGCCTCACCCATGCTTGGATCCAAATACTAAAGAGACTAAAATGAAGTTATTGAGCATTTATTATCCTCCAAACCATCCAATCCAGAACTCGCATGTGCTAAAGGAGAGGAATTAAATGAGGAGAGAGAGGGCTAATACATATTTTAGTAGGTTTCATGTGACTAAAAAATTTTAGCCTCAAGACTAGTTCTAGCCTCTCTTTAGTCGGGGGTGCTTGGAACTTTAGCCTCTAAAAGAGACTATTTTTAGTCAGACTAAAAATAGTCCCTTGGATCCAAGCAGGCCCTGACTCGGTCGTCATGTGTTCTAACTAAACTGTCTCGCCTGCACTGCACACGACAAACATGACAACATATACTGTAAATGATTGGTGCCTCAGCATCTACACACGACAAACATCAGAACACACTGACAAAGATCTAATTAAGAAACAAAGAACCCCAGAATTCCCATCACTAAAAAAGTTAAACCACATATTTGGTCATAGCAACATCACAAATCCAGTGCAATAGAGGGATTAACAAAGGCATGCACAACAGCGACACCAGCTCACACCTACGGAGTGTTGTTCTCACTTGACAAACAGTGGATTATTCAGTTAGCAAACCGAGCTTCAAGAAGTCACACTGAAATCAATCTTGAAAGTCTGATTTTGGTGGGTTGGTGCAAGTGTTCTTTCTGTGACCTCACAAGCTGCATCTTGAGCATCGAGGCGACTTCCTCGATGCCTTTGGAAGATCGCCTTGTTGCAGACAAGTGGTGCTCTTGTGATCCTGACCCCTGCAAACAGAACATAATCTAGTCATTTTAGCCGGCTGCTCTATGGCGCCTTCTGGCGACTTGTGTTAGGGCGACCCGTTGGCCTCTTCTTCAATGGTGCTACAAAACTATCGGAGCATTCCGAACCACTTCGCTGGTTTTGGTGGACCAAAATGCTGTTTATTTCCTATCTCTGATCCTACAGAATCAGCTGCCATTTCTCTGCCAGATAGCCCCATGCCGTCGCGTATAGCAACAACAGGCTTCACTACTGGTTTCACATTTCTCAGTTGCTCCATAGCAAGACTATATGCATCCACATCGTTGTCGCCTAGTTTCACAAATTCTAGGCACAATAAATGCAGACACTTTTTTTGAATCAGAGGGAGTATATCATAATTTCCTTGGCACACGGATTAAAACAGAAAAGGAAAGATACCTTAAGCGCATGGCTGCACACCATCTTGAAATGCTCAAACATGCCACATTCACACTTGAACTCATCACCCGGACCGTTCACTTGAACGACGAAGTAATTCTTGCACCGCATTTCTCTCAAATTCTTCTTAACATACCCGGTGGTGTACTCACGACGCTGTACAACTTCAACCAGCATATACAACCCGCCTTCATAAAGCATCTCACTGAACTTTTCAAACATTGTCCTAGTATAAATTTTGGAAGCATAAATCTCAATAGGCAAGTTATGAGTTAGAACCACACCCCCTGCATTTGTATCATACAATCATCATAAGTAACTGGGAGGAGACAAATTATGATAAGAAAAATCAATATATTCAACAGAAATAAGTTAATAAAATTTTCTACAAATGATAGGTTACTAGGATTGTGCACGGTTGGGGCGCACCTACCATTTGAAAGAACTCGGTGAAAATCCACTTGAAAGTGCAGACTTTCTCGTCAATCATCAGCACAGCGCCAAAAATAATACTCTGAAAGTGATTGTTGACACCAACAAAAAGCCGAATGGCATGTCATAAAGATTAGTTTTGTATGTGGTATCGAAGGTGACAACATCACCAAAGCACTTAAACTGCTCAATGCTTCATCCTGTTGTCCACATCAGAGTTATCACTCGACCTTCATCATCGACTTTGAACACTATATTTGAACTCAGGATCTTCAGCCAAATCAAAAGTTGTCCTCAGTGCCGGATGAACAACAACAGCAGCTTTTTTGTTTGCATAAGCACGTATTGAAGCCTCGAGTGCAGGAACCCTGCTTGGATTGATTTCCCTCTCATCTGCCGCCTTACTAATCCTAATCCTGCAGTTTTTCAACATGTTGGACATGCATTGTGTCAGCTCCATCGGAAAAACAAACTATTTCTTGTTGGACATTCTAAAAACAGATATTTCAAGCACACCCAAACACCATCATGGATAACTCACTACAAAGTTCCATACAAGCTATCATCTATCAGCTAGAAAGTAGTTTTTTTATCATTGGTTTGGAACTTAATTACCTTCGAGTCTAGCAGGAGCCTTTTGAGTTGGAGACGAACACGCTCTCTGCATCTACATCCTCTCTGAACGGCTGCATCGCTGATATCTTCAGGTGGCCTATCGTTTGAATCGGCAACAACCTCGCTAGCACCGTTGTATGAGCCAGCTTCCTCTTCCCCCGGCATTGCATCCAAAAGGCGCCTCCCTGCGCCAGGATGCTCACCATCCATAGAGCCAGTTTGTGTGCTCAGAGGAAATCAAATCTTCGGAGTCCACGCGAGCTTCATGGATAGACGCAACGACTGACTCCACAACAGAGATATCTCCTCCTAAGAATCGCACAAATTCATCTCCACGGAACTCTAGGAATCAATCTTCAACGAATCGCACAAATTCATCTCGTCAGATCCAACATCATGGGCAGTGGAACCAGACAACGCTAGCTGGCACAGGAAACATGATCTACAGGGATAACTTGTTCCCATTCGTAGAACAATGGGATAAAGTGAGAGATCCGTGGAGAGCTTACCCTGATTCAGCTTCCTCGAAGCCCATCCATGGCGATTCCGTCGCACGCCGAGCTGCCGCAAGAAGGGGATGAATGGTCTAGCGAGGCAGGAAATCTGCAGTGTCACATGGGCCCTTCTAAAGACCATTAATTACCCACCAGCCCACTACGTGTGCGACAGGTACAAACATCAGGCCCGTGTACAAACGCAGCACCGAAGACCATGGCACTGATGTATTGCAACTTCATAGTCAGTGTATAAGGAAACGGAAACACAACAGCACACATCACAGCGCTATAAAACACGGCCCAGATTCCGGCCTCCAGGTAGCTCGGCCACCAAAATGCCCTACCCATCTGATTAGTTCTTTCTTAACCACACTAAGGTACTTAGCCATTGGACTCTAGCTGTGAGAGATACATGCATGTCAGGTCAGATTACCTACAAACCTAATTGCCATATATAAGAATAAGGCCTAAGAATAACATGTCAAATTCCAGCCTCCTCTAACCAGAGTATGTTTGAATTCCTTTTGTCAGGATTTCTCCTCAATTTGTTTATTTCAATTTGCTTATACTAAACTTGCTTTCTTCCTAGCAATAAAAAAAACTAAATGTCTACATATTTTGGGCTACTATACTATCAAATATTGGAACCATATAATTTTTTTCTGAATTAAACTTCTACCTTTGCGCGCTAAATTCCCGCAGCAACGCGCGAGGTATCATCTAGTACAATGTTATGTTCTGACCCAAAGATTAGTTACTGAATCTAGCATTTTAGAATTAGTGGATATTTCGAAAATGAAGCTATAGATAGTGTTCTATTCTGACAGTAGCTAGGTACTGTAGATAGGATAGCGGAAGTTTTTTCAGACCAGAGGAGAAGGAAGAAGTAGGAGTAGTCACTATAATTTCAGTTAACTAAAACAACAACTCTGCAAGTTGAGGTTTAATTTACAGGAGTATCTTGAACTTTAAAAGTTCAGTCCTAACTTGAATATTTAAAATGCTGTTGAGACAGTACTAATTTCAGAGTTCATAGTTCATGACTGAATTTGGAGACAGTAAAAATCTTACTGAAAACAAAATTGTTCAGAGATCGAATGCTTGCAAAATTGTGTCAGTTAACTGTGCAAAATACTCCAAACTCTAAACTAACAGAACTAGTGCAAAAATTAAGTAAATTCAGTAAACATGAAGTGGAGAAGGGAGGTTGACCCAGGCTGTAGGACTTGGGGATGATCTGCAGCAGTGCAGAAAACTTGTAGCTGCCGCCGCTGCTGCCAAGTGAGCAGGCGCGGTGTCGCAGGCGCGGGCCTTCCACCAGAGAAACAACAAAGAAGACCCCGCCGCAATCGTATTCCTCATGGAGCTGTCGTCTTCGTCTTCCATGCTCCCAAATCCACGACCCTTGCCGTTGTCGTTGGGCTCGTTGGCGTTTAGCTTGCTACATCTCCTGTAGTCGTCGGGCTCGTCGGCCTCTAGGTTGTTGTTGGTGGTCCGGATCCAGCGCCTCCAGGCTCTCCGACGACGTTTCCGACGCAGCCGGAGCAGAGCACGACGATAGTTGGGGAAATCGAAGATTTTTTTGAGGAAGGGGGGAGCTTGGGGAGGCAGGCGAGCGGCAGCTACAGCGACGGAGCAGGAGGCAACTGCAGCGGGAGAGCGGGGGAGCAGGGGAGCTGCGGCGACAGGGAGAAGGGCAGCTGCGGCGGCGGAGAGCAACGCAACTGCTGCTTCTGTCGGAGGAGGACGACGAGGAGCGCGGGTTTGGTCAGGAGAAACTAGAGGTTTTTTTTTGCAAGAATGCCCTCGTAACAAGAATTACAGGATGAAGGGAGTATTTTTAGGTGTGCGTTGTTATTGTTTTAAGGTGTAAAGGCATGTTTATATGCGTAAAGAAATATAAGAGTGTTTCTTTACCGAGAATCGAGGGAGTAGTTAGGAGCGAACCAACCTATGCTTGAATGGTTAGAGGGACTATGGTATTCCCAGCCCAGCAGGGTTGAAGTCCCGGTGCTCGTATTTATTTCTGAATTTATTTTAGAATTCCCGATGATGCGCATTCAGTGGGAGGAGACGTTCTCATCGACGACGAGGTGCCTACGATGACTTCATAAATTTGAAGATGATATGCCAGCTCAAGTTTTCGGAGGTGCTCATAGGGGTATGATATGCGTGTGTATTCATAAGGGTGAGTGTATGCGCGTGTATATGAGAGCTTGTGCCTATAAAGTGTTCGAGAAAAAAGGAGTAGTTAGGCCTTCCACTATGTAGGCCAAAAGAGGTGCCAAATCTACTTTTACATTATTTGGCACCGGTGCCCTCCATAGCTCATGCGGTGCCATAAAAAGTTTTCTGGGAACCGGAGCAAGTTCGTGCTCCGATGCCCCATTCGAGCATTGCAATAGAATATACCACCATCTGTACACGCTGCTCCGATGCCCCATTTTTCTGAAGGTGGACGAGAGGAACTCGCGTGAAGGATTGACCAGGGGTTGGCTTGCTTTGATTTTTCTATGTATATCTGGGTCCCATCTTTCTGGGGCTGCCCCCGCACAGTGTGAGGCGGGTGCCAAAGAAATTTACCAGGCCATCGATGCCCAGTCTACTATATTTTAACACTAGTGGACCCGTTGCGCCAAATGGTGCAGATGCACGCTAAAACCATGTCCGTGATGAAAAAAAATTATGGTTTAATCCCCTCTAATTGGAAACGCGGTGGACTGCTATGTACAATGAAATGAATATACATATTTTAACTTGATAGTACAGAGTTTAGGGTTTCTCTGCCTCTCGCCGGCTCCGCCACCGGTCCGCCTCGTCTCTGTTGGCCTTAGGATCATGGTGGCATGGTGAATCCCGACCCTTGCCGGTGGGAGGGCTCTGCTTTTAGATGTTCCTTTGACTTTTGTTAGAGTTTGTGAGGGGTCACGACCTGCCCCACGATGCGCACGCGACGCATGAGGAGAGGCCGCTCGCGCCCCCAAAAACGGCCAACCCAGCTAATCGCAGGTGAGGCCGAGCCCACAAGTCATTGGCCATCTGAAATTACTACGAGGTTAAAATAAGTCGTGAGGATCCAACGTATCAGATCACACAGAAGACCGTTTTGACCATCATCCGACGGCTGAGAAGACAGAAAATCGAGTAGGGATGGCAATTTTGCCCATGGGTATGGGCACCCGTGGGTATCCTACCCGAAAATAATGGGCATGGGCAAGACTTGGAGAGGTTTTGTACCCACGGGTAATGGGTATCCATATCCGCAAAATATATGGGTAGGGCATAGGTATGAAATTGCGCCCATGGGTCACCCAATGAATACCCACAAACAATGTTAAATGAAACTAACTCCTATGATATGTGGAGTCAACATCCAACTCTCATGGCCCACCCTAAATCTCTTATTCCCTAAACCGGCCATAGCACATAGGGCCACAGGTACTTGCTCGCCACTCATCCTACATCATATGTGTCTCCTCGAAGTGATGAAATCTCAACTTATCGTCATCGAACACATGTCCATCTCTTGATCTAGCGATCCACAATTCCCACTGTCGCCTCTCATAACGTTGGGGTATCACTAACCATTGCTCATACTCACTTGGTTTCTCCAAGATGCCACTCACCGGAGGAGACCACATCAATACTATACCGCTCGTCCATCGTCACTTGAATTTTAGACTCATTTCTCTACTTTTTAAAAAATTAAATGCCTTAGATTGTACCCATTGGATACCCATGGGGTATAGGATACCCGATGGGTATGGGCATGGGTATCAATTTATACCCATAGGTACTGAAATGGATGGGTATAGAAGGTTTCCGTGGATATGGGTTTGGGCAGAAGAAGTTCATACCCACCCATATCCTGAAGGCAAATTGGCTATCAACCTTATATGTTAAAATGCCGGCCACCGGCTACGTAGTGGAAGGCCTTAGGAGTAATTTATTTTGACAGCAAAACCGAAAGGCCCCTGGCCCCTGGGCCGCCTCCTGTCTTCTCCTCAGCCGGTCTGGCACGTGACGTGACCGAGCCAACCGCACCCACCTCTCTCCCAAACCCTAGCAAGCGTTTCTCCTCTCCCCGAAGCTTCCAGAAGCGGCGCGCATGGAGTCCTCCGCCTCCGGTGACGGCGCCTCTGCCATGACGGCTGCTGTTGCTGCGGCAGCAGCGGTGGCGTCGTCCTCATCGGGCCCCTCCACCTCTGCCTCCGCCTTCTCCGCCGGTGTCTCGGGTGGGGCAAGCGCCACCCACTACCTCGCCAAACGCGTGCTCCATGGCAGCGCCGTGCAGCACGTCGCCCGGGGCCACTTCCGCTCGGAGCACCTTTGGGAGA
>NC_041383.1:327050523-327066872 GCF_002162155.2 Triticum dicoccoides | reverse complement strand
CCGACCCTGCTTGCCTAATCACGGGCTGTAGTGGAGAGCTTCGATACGTGAAGGGTTTGATCATGGTTTCCTTGCCAGTCTAATGGGAAGGGGTGCTCCTGTGTGCCGCAGAGTTTGGGTTTGGAGGTCTGGATCCGGGCGGGTTTGCTTATTGCTCCCCTCGTAGTACTACAAGTAAATAGGTGAGGAATTTGTCGCCGGTTTTGTGGGAACTTGTAGGCACAAACAGATCGTGGTTATTCAATCAATTGGGTTGGCTAACACTGTCTCGGTTCAGCAGCGTAATAATTCGAAACATTTTATGTCGGTAATGTGGCGTCTTCTTTCTCCATTTCTCAATCTACTTGGAGTGTGGTCATGGTAAAACCTGAATCAGAAGGTCGGACACTTGTAGAAATGTTTTTAGCGCTACATATGTTATATCAATCTCTTGTTGTAAGGCTGATGTATTATTTGTGCATGATGCTGCTGTTGCTTCTTGCTTATTATTACTCTGTATTTTACTGAAAAGTTGGTCATTGCTACAGGGAACTTCACTTGAATTAGTTGTGGTTGGTGAGGATGGTGTTTTACAGTCAATCTGCGAGCAAAGTACATTTGGGATTGTAAAAGATGTTGGTGTCTTGGACTGGCGCTTTAAACACTTCGGTATCTGGCCTGAGGTTCTGTTCATTTTCGTAACAAAGCATAATACTTTGCATCTCTTCTTCTTGTGCTCGTCTCTGTTTTAATTGCTTTTTGAGGTGTTAACATGTTGAATGATATTTAATTGCTGTATTTTTCAGATTGAAGGGAAAGAAATTCTGGTTCTACTCTCTGATTCTGGAAAGCTTTCTCTTCTTTACTTCTGTTGTCAGATGCAGAGGTCAGTCCTGGTCCTTGTTAGTTTTTTCAATGCTCTTTTCTTCTATGCAAATTTGAGCTCCTTATTACGCAGCAAACAATTTGTTGCAAATTAGTACGTTGTACTCTAGCAGTATTCTGATTATAGGTAACCGGGTCCTTGTGAGACTTGAAGAAGTTAGAAGATAGCATGCAATTTAGACATAGGGGGAAATGTGTATTTTTGTATATAGGATAGGATGCATATCACTTTCAACATCCTTTTTTTTTTTGAGAAATATATCACTTTCAGCATCCAACTCACCTGCTGAAATAGCAACTAGAATTTCAGAATCTGGAAGCGTGTACATTCTATACTGCAAACAGTAGCAAGAATTTGAGCGGATTGCAATACTCTTTATACTAATTCTACAAAGTACCTTGGTTTGTTGCCTATCGTTGCAAACTTTTAAGTTACTTTTACACATTCCCCTATGGGCTTCTAGTGTAGCAAGTGGGAACAAAGCTCATAACAATGGTTCGATGCTTCCAGCTCTGCACTTTCCAGACGAAATAAACAGAGTGAGGCGATTCCTGTAAATAAATTTAATAACCTGGTTCAGTATTTGAGGGCAGGCCTGGCGCAGTGGTGAAGTCCCTCCCCACATGTGCCAAGAGGTCCTGGGTTCGAACCAGCCTCTCTGCATTGGATTTTGCAGGGGTAAGACTGGGTTCCAATAATCCCTTCCCAGACCCCACCTTGTGTGGGAGCTTCTATGCACTGGGTCTGTCCTTTAATCTGGTTCAGTATTTATGGAAGCATGTTATCTGCTGGTTCTTAATCAAACCTAACGTGAACTTAGTTGATGGTATTTAGGCATGGAAGTTTCATTCTGCACATATGTCGTTGTGTTTGAGATTGATTGGAGTTGCTTAGATTGTTTGTCCACTATTCAGATACCTATTGTTGATAGGCATGGATTTTTTGTAGGTTTATTCCAATTGGAAATATCGAGTTATCTAAACCAGGAAATATGAGGGATCAACTGGGAAGAATTTTGGCTATAGACCACGAGTGAGTGAAAGTTCTTAGTGCTGAATCTTATGTTCATGGAAGTGACAGAATGCTTCTTACAACAGAGCTCTGGTATTCTGTTATCAGTCAGTGATATATTAACCCTTACACCACTCAAACTTTCTTTAGAGCAATTATTTTCTTTACGTCTTCTGTTATGAATTTACTCAATCACTGGAATTTATTATAGTGCACTTATGCACAGAACATCTTTGCAAGATTTTAGGCCTATTATGGCTGTGTTTGGTTGCGGAACGAAGTGGAATGGAATGTCATGGTTCCATTCCACTAGAATGGGTTGGTTCCGTCTCTGCGTTTGCTTGAGCACAATAGATGAAATGGAATGGTTACATTTCGGTGTTTGGCTGGAGAGATTGAATTGAATGAATTTGGTTCCGCTCACAAGAATTTATAACTCCACTCGCAAGCATAAATAGTTTTGAACAACATTTGAATTTCACAATGATTTATCACTGAAATATTTAACCTGATATTTGATTGTTTATATATAAAAAATGGTAGAGGGCAGGCCTGGCGCAGTGGTGAAGTCCTCCCCACTTGTGCCAAGAGGTCCTGGGTTCGAACCAGCCTCTCTGCATTGCACTTTGCAGGGGTAAGACTAGGTTCCTATAATCCCTCCCCAGACCCCACCTTGTGTGGGAGCTTCTATGCACTGGGTCTGTCCTTTTTTTTTTATATATAAAAAATGGTAGTCACAGCAACTTTTCAGAAAATAAATAACAAATGTTGATGAAGCACAAAATCTAGATCACAAAGTATTAATGACAACAAAAATTGTTACTACCAGTCTCAACACAGAGCACACAAAGCTAGCACTAATCAAGTTGAGTACTACTGATTATTGGACGGAGAATGCCAAGTTAGAAAGAGCCAATCGAAGAAGCTTGCTCTTGCCACCGCTGATGCTTCTCTTGCTGCTTGCCGAACTGGCTGCTCCCTGGTTGGTGCTGCTACCGCCCAGGTGTGTGGATGCCACCGGCCGGCTAGCTGCCGGGAAGGAGACGAGCCGAGCCGACCGCCGCTTATCTGCTCTGCTTCCCAACAAATCGGCTGCATCTGACCTGCCATCGTTGCTGCTGGGTGAGAGGAACGGGAGGAGGGAGCAATCAGCTGCTGCTTGACGAGAGAGAGACGGGGGAGGAGCCGTCGTTCCAGAGGGCGAGCCGAGGGAGAGGCCGGATCGAGAGGGAGCCGCCCCGTCCTTTCCTAGATCCTTGGTCGAGGGGCAGGAGACACGGCGAAGCTGCATCTCCGACGAGGGGAAGGAGACGCCGGTGAGGCTGCATATCCAACCGCGGCGAGGGGGTGTCGTAGAGGAGGGGGAGGTGTATGGCCGCCGCCATGCCCATCGAGGGAGAGGGAGCGGGGCGCCGCGCAGGACGCCTTCCTCGTTGGTGAGTGGGGGACGACGCGAGAGAGACGCGTTCCGCGTGGTCCGGCCAATTTGGAGGAACCACCCGGTTCGGCATATAAGGGGAATATTCCTCTCCACGGAACCAGTGCGTTCCGTTCCCTTTTTCAACTAAACACAGGAATCGCTCCCAGGTGCAGGTCCGACCCGTTACATTCCACTTCATTCCCTGAACCAAACACACCGTATTTGTCTTTATCTGCAGTGCAGGCTTTATTTTGCAGCTGTCTGTCTATTAGGTGGGAGTATTTGATTATGTGGCATGAGGAAATATCTGTGTACTTTTTGATGCTACACTTCCTGTTCGTGTCTGAGGGTTGATAGTTGACGCTTCTTTGACTCCAGAAATAATACCACTGCATTCCTAATGCAACGTTCTGGTTATCAGGTTACAATATTGATAAGCAAACACCTATGGACCTTATATTTGGAGGATGTAATCCAAGAAAATTTTTGAACTTTGTAAAATGGTCCTTCAGTGACTTGTGAGGCATTTTACGGATGTCCTCTTTTGATTCTGATATCGATATATATTCATTAGGAAGATTTGTTAATTGTGCAAAGCTTTCATGTGCATATGAACATGATACTGTAGACTGCAGTCATGAATGAATTTTCCTAAAATGATGTCTGCACAACCTTTTGAGCGCTTGGAAAATGGATCTTGTCATCTAGTTATTAACATTTGTTCTGTCTTTTGTTATCAGCTCTGCTTGGGTTGCTATTAGTGCGTACGAGGATGCATTTGCTGTTGTGCGTGTTGGAAGGACTCAGCATGTTTATGGTCCAAATGAAGGTGATTTCTTTGACAAGGTGGCTATTGAATATAAATAGTGCCTTTCCTACTTCTGTTGCTCAAGCCCAATCTAATCTAGTACATTATTCCAGATTTGAAGATCTTCCATGTCATAATTTGAGAAATATTTTTATCCACCAGAAATTGTAGAGAAGGCAAAAATCGTGCATGCTGTATATAAGACCAGTGATATCCGCGGTACGGTTTGGAGCATGTGCTTCATGAGGACTCGCTGCTCGATGGATGAATATTACCCAGTTGTAGCAATGATAATTAACAGGTTTGCTCTTGGCTCGTTACATGCAGCTGCTATTTGATTTTTTTGTACCTTCAGTTGCTATTCAGTTCCCCAGTACGGTTGTGCAAGTGGCATAGTTTCTTTGTTTCAGGAAGGGCTCTGATGCGAATGACTTGTCAATGTATGCACTAGCTGCCAATGATGGTGGCATCCAGTACCTATCTGGTTACTCAGAACCTGGACCTTTGGCGCTTGAGATCGCAGAAATTCCTCAGCTGGATGGCTTTGGACTTCTATTTCGTGCTGGTGATATTCTAATTGTGGATCTTAGGGACCCAAAGGACATCTGTTGTACCATTAGAATAAGCATGACAGGAAGTCTGGTTGGAGAACAAATCAGTGTTGAAGATTCATGTCGAGGATTAGATGTTGATGACGATGTTGCTGCTTGTGCTTTGCTAGAACTGAGAGATTCTGGAAATAACATAATGATGGATGACAGTTACATGGCTATTGACGGTGCTGATAACCCAGGAAGCATGAAATCAAGGGTTATTTGCTCATGGAGCTGGGAGCCGGATGCCATGCGAGGACAACCGAGGCTGATCTTTTGCTTGGATGATGGAGAATTTCATATTCTGGAATTTAATTGGGATACGGAAGGATTGAAGGTATTGCCTGAGCGTGTCCATAGGGGTTTGCCTTGTAAACCTCTTTTATGGATGGACAGAGGAATGATAGCAGGGTTTGTAGAGATGGGAGATGGAATGATCCTTCATCTTGAACATGGTAGACTGGTGCATAAAAGTACAGTTCAGAATGTAGGACCAATATTAGATTTAGCAATTGCTGACTACCATGGTGAGAAGCAGGATCAGTTGTTTTCATGTTGTGGAATGTGCCCGGAGGGATCATTGCGTGTTATAAGGAATGGTGTTAATGTGGAGAAACTTCTGAGGACTGAACCTATTTATCAGGGTGTTACTGGTTTGTGGACGTTGAGAATGAAGAGAACTGATACATATCACTCTTTTCTTGTATTGGCATTTGTTGAGGAAACAAGAATACTATCAGTAGGACTGAGTTTTAATGACATCAGTGATGCTGTGGGATTTCAGCCTGAGGTTTGCACTTTGGCATGTGGTTTAATAGCTGATGGTTTACTTGTGCAAATTCACAGCAAAGGCGTAAAGCTTTGTTTGCCTACATCATATGCTCACCCTGAGGGCGCCACCTTAACTTCTCCAGTTTGTGTTGACTGGTATCCTGATGTCACTATCAGTGTTGGTGCTGTTGGACATGATGTTGTTGCTGTCGCTACATCAAATCCTTGTTGCCTATATATTCTCAGGGTCAGACCATTATCTTCACTCCAGTACGAGTTGTATGAGACACAGCATGTCCAATTGCAATATGAAGTATCTTGCATATCCATTCCGGAGGAGGACTCGAGACTTAGAACGTCATCTTCTGCTTTTGGTGGTGATTTTAGGAAGAGAAAAGGGAATAATTCTGCTGCTGAAGTTGATGTTCGCATGTTTGCTGTCATTGGAACTCATAAACCTTCTGTGGAAGTCATCTCATTGGAACCTGATGAAGCATTTAGGCTGCTCTCTATTGGGTCTATATCAGTGAACAATGCGCTCGGTGCTCCAGTTAGTGGCTGTATACCTGAAAATGTTCGGTTTGTAGCATCTGAGAGGTTCTACATTCTCGCAGGTCTAAGAAATGGCATGCTACTCAGGTTTGAGTCAGGAACAAGCAAAGACCAGTATCTCCCTGTTTCCTTTTACAAGGAGTCTTTTGCACCTTCTCTTAATACTCTCCTTCAGTTGGTTGCTATAAGGCATATTGGAATTACCCCTGTAGGCTTGGTACCATTGCGTGATTCAGCTAATTCTGATATTATTGTTCTCAGTGATAGGTCTTGGCTATTATATGCTAGTAGACACAGCTTGGCATATTCATCCATCTCATTTCTGCCTGCGTCCCATGTGACTCCAGTATCTTCTGTGGATTGCCCCAGCGGTCTGCTATTTGTTGCAGAGAACTGTTTACATTTGGTAAGTTACTAGGACTTGGTTGAATCCACAAAACAAAACATGTGTGCACACCTTCTCTTGTGAGGGATCAGGGTGATTGCGTTATTGCTCGTAGTGCATATCTCGAGCCATGGAGTCAGACAAGGTTTTTGAATCGAGTCGTTATGGGGTTAGCGACCCTTGACGATTCGTGCCGTGCCGATCGACTAGTCTCGACTAGTCGAGGTGTTAGTCGATCTCCATTTACGACTCATTGACTAGTCGTGACTAGTCGTTCGACTCGAAAACAGGGGGAGTCACTGAGATAGATAGATTGATAATACGATTGTATAGTGCATATTAAGTTCAACTGTCAGATTAGAAATTACTGCTGTTGTTTGATGCCTATTAAGTAGAAATATGTATACTACCTCTGCTCTTCAATCAATATCTAGCATGGGGTTCATTTCTGAATTTTGACCCAGGACCTCCAGAACACAAGTAGGGACACTCTACCACTGCGTCAGGCTTGCCTTTTACCATTCATATAGACACAAGTAGTTAAATTTGACAGATGGAAATGATTGTAGATTTGTGAGAAATGAGAAATTCCAATCATTTTTGAAATAATTTTTTTCCTGACACATAAATAGAGAGATGTAATGGTAGAATTCTTGTGTTGGCGACCGTGTCAGGAGATGGCACAAATTTCCATGATAGGCTGTAAGAGCATCTCCAACAGATCCCCAATAACAGTTTTTCAGATCATGGGGATGCTTGCTTTTGCAGATCCCCAATAACCCCATCCCTATTCAAACTGTCATATGAGCCCCACTTTGTCAATGATCTCTCTCTCTCTCTCTCTCTCTCTCTCTCAGAATGGTGGTGCGGTGGTCAGTGGAGGTGGTGTGGTGGTGGTGCAGTGGTCTAGTGTTTGGAGGCGGTGGCGGCGGGGCAGGTCCAGGCAGCGGCGACGTCTGGTGGGAGGGCGGGTGGCTGAAATATGGGGGGAGAAGCAACTCCCCCTCTATATTGGGGAGTTGGGTTTATTTATTGGTGATTCACCGAAAACTTCTTGGGGAAAGGGAATCTGTTGGAGCTGATTTTTCGGCCCAGCTCCCCTAATACCGATATTAGAGTCTGTTGGAGATGCTTTAACTGGAGTGAACGCCAAGATGGAGGGATCTATACTTCTTCCCTCTCCGACTCCTGTTTTCTATCTTACACCCATTTTGTGTCCTGCATGAGATAATTTCCTGGGATTGGGAGCGAAGAAACAGTGTTTTTATGTCTTTGCTCACGTCCCAAACAACTACAGCGGTGGCTAATTCCATGGCTAACCAAAGAACCAAATATAGTCCCATGACAAGTTATGTTTTGCTGGCCAACAAGTATTGTATGCAGATATCACTTGGTTAAATAAACAAACAACAACAAAGCGTTTTGTCCCAAGCAAGTTGGGGTAGGCTAGATATGCCTTGTCACGTATTCCCTCGTTCCTAATTTATCACTTGGTTAAACAAACAAACAACAACAAAGCCTTTTGTCCCAAGCAAGTTGGGGTACGCTAGAGATGCCTTGTCACGTATTCCCTTGTTCCTAATTCGGTCCTTTATTGTATGTCCACAATCCACCTTAGCATGTGCATTTCGGCGACACTCATTTGTTCGATGTGTTGTCTCTTAGTAGGCCAACACTCCGCTCCATATAGCATCGCAGGTCTGATCGCCATCCTGTAGAACTTACCTTTGAGCCACTTTGATCCTGTGGCTAACATCCTCATCGATACCACCGTTGCTTTGTAGCATTGAACCCAATTATCGGGAAGTGTCCCTCTTAGGCACTATATGTCCTTCTAAGCTAACCTCTCCCTCCTCACCCCTAGCACCACTAAAGTCACACCTCATATACTCGGTCTTGGTCCTGCTAAAGACCCTTGGACTCTAAAGTCTGTCTCAATTATAATTTCATATGGATACCCAATCTAGTCTCGTCAACTAGGACCACATCATCACCAAGGGATATCTCCTTGTATATCCTTTGTGACCCTGTTCCATCACTATGGCAAAAATGTATGGGCTAAAGGCTGATCCTTGATGTAGTCCTATCGTAATTAATAAGGTATTGGTCTCACTATCACCTGCCCAAACACTTGGTTAAATCAGTAATTCTTGAATTACTACAAGGTACTTGATTTAGTATCTCTGTTATCTGTAGGGAAAGGCTGCGTACTATAGACCCAAAGTGGTCGGACCCTTCCCCGACCCTGCGCAAGCGGGAGCTACATGCACCGGGCTGCCCTTTTTTTTTTACATAAATAATAAAATATCTAGATTAATGCTGTTTCCAGGACAGCGTCCGCTAATCAGTATCTAGGGCAGATCATAGTTCAGTTTTCTTTGCAGGTTCGCATCCAGTTTACAAGCTGGACCATATCAACCTTTGGAAATAGTTCTGCTAAAAATATTCTAACGTAACTCTGTTTTGTCAGTTAGTAGTTGGAGACCTGGAGGGAACCTGGGTCTTTAGCAGTTATCAGCAGTTATCACTTCTTTATACTGCATGCGCCTTTTTTGTGTGTGACATCAGACGTTTCAAATATTGAAACAGGTAATGTTGGCCAAGTCAGACCAACCTCTTAGTTTTGCCTGTCCCATTGGAACCATGCCCTGTTAGGTTACTGTGCTAATATTAGTAGTAGACTTCTATCTGTAACAGGCTGTCAGTTAGGTCTGCCATATGGTATGAGGTAATTTAGACAAAAGCATACCACTTTTCTTTGGGGCTTTTGCTGTAGCTGTTATTGTGATGTTTTTATTTTTTTCACTTGCACATGCGTATGTGCCCCACGAGTGTTTGCGCCATGTGCATTACAGTTTTTCCAGTCTAAACCATTTTTTTGTCAGGTTGAAATGGTTCATGGCAAAAGATTAAATGCACAAAAGTTTTCAGTTGGAGGGACTCCAAGGAAAGTGCTATACCACAGCGATAGTAGAACACTGTTGGTTATGAGAACTGGTTTAACTGGTGCATCATGTTCTTCAGATATTGTCCAAATAGATCCTAATAATGGGATCTTGCTTTCCCGATTCAAGTGTGAACTTGGTGAAACTGCAAAATGCATCCAGATTGTGAAAATAGGAAGTGAGCAAGTGTTAATTGTTGGGACAAGTAAATCTACTGACCGGCCGATGATGCCAAATGGCGAAGCAGAAAGGTTAACATCTCATCTATTATTTCTAATTAAGTGCTGCTGTCCTGTCAGATATCTTTGATCCATTAGCAATATTTTTTTATTCAACTTGCAATTTCAGTGTTCCAGCTATTATTGATCTGTTTACCTCAGGCCTGTCTGTTTGCTCATTGGCAGTCCTTCTCATATTTTTTCTTCTCTTCTGGCATGTGTATGAATTAGTAAAGCTCACGCCATTTTGTAAAAAAACTTAACTTTATTGTTGTTCACTAACTTTGCACCATACTCTTTTAAGTCAATTTTTTTGTGATTCTTATTTAGTCCTGAATGTTGAAGGGGAGCCTTGGTGCAGTGGTAAAGCTGCTGCCTTGTGACCATGA
The DNA here is from genome assembly GCF_002162155.2 of Triticum dicoccoides. NCBI lineage: Eukaryota > Viridiplantae > Streptophyta > Magnoliopsida > Poales > Poaceae > Triticum > Triticum dicoccoides. Next base: position 327,056,915 of record NC_041383.1, on the reverse strand, counting down.
GGTCACGGGTTCAAGTCCTGGAAACAGCCTCTTGCAGAAATGTAGGGAAAGGCTGCGTACAATAGACCCAAAGTGGTCAGACCCTTCCCCGGACCCCGCGCAAGCGGGAGCTACATGCACCGGGCTGCCTTTTTTTTTATTTAGTCCTGAATGTTCATGCTGTTGTAGACAGATTGCATCTTTCCTTTTTTCCTACTTGTAAAGGTTGGAGTTGGTGCGGAGTTCACATGTGGGACCACCAACCTTCACCAATAAACAAATGCACCCCTACCCACATGTGTGACTCGCAACCATCCAAAAGATAAATAAATGTACTTCCACTCACATGTAGCACCTAACACAAATAAAACAAGTACACTACTGCTTTTGTGTGAGATCAACAACAACAACACCAATAACAAAGCCTTTAGTCCCAAACAAGTTGGGGTAGGCTAGAGGTGAAACCCATAAGATCTCATGACCAACTCATGTGTTACAACAAATAACAAATGCAGAAATATGACTCCAACTCAAAATAATGCTCTTATTTTCAGTTTCTTCCCAACCAATTTCTTCCAGTCACAGAAATAAGAGTGAACAAATTATAATTCCAAAGCGGCGATAGACATTTGTCCTCCGTGCAGTCAACTTACTAATGCCTACACATATTTTTCGACATTTGAAATGTTGTGTCTTGCAATGATCGCTTACAGTTCTCCAATGCCTGCTGCATGATTTTTCATTGTATTTCCGTTCTTTTTAATCGTGAACCGCGCGCAAAGGCTGCAGGATACAATATTTTGATGATTTCCTAAGCCAGTGACTGAACTCCTCGTATTTTATAGTTTCGTAACAACGCATTTGCATTGTCTAGTATTTCCTAGTGTGAATAAGAAAGTGGATGTAAAAAGAAGAGCGGGATAAAAGTAAAGTAGGGATGAATTCGTCTCTTGCCTCACCGATCTGACACGGAGTTTTGGAAGCTACGGCCGAAGAAATGCAGTAAAGCAAGTCGTCTTCGGATTGGAGCTAAATTCCCAATAATTTTGCACATTCAAACAATGAAAAACCTTACATTTGCAATGATCTTATAATGATTTGTTTGCATACCATGTTTAAGCACTTAACCTCATTCTTAGTTTCTTATGTTGTACTATAAGAACATAAAGGAATCATCGTGAAGCAGCACAAAGGTTGTGGAGGAGCAACTCCACCTTGCTGCTACAATGTGTGCAACACAAGTGTTGAAGGAACAGCTTCAACGTGCTGTGCTAGATATCGCTCTAGAGGCGAATTTAGGCCGATAGGGCAGCAAGAGTTCAATCCAGAACTCCTAGGGCACAAGATCTACTCCAAGATCTTAGATAAGAACAACAAGTTCTATTATAGGTAGTGGGTACATAGTCTCCGTTACGAAGTAGAGGTGAGGACCTCTATTTATAGGGGCTTTGGGAAGCCTTCACATGCTTCTACTTATAGCTGGAACACTCTAGAAAACATTATTTTGGGATTCATCTCTCAACTCACATCTACTTATAACTAGAGAACTCTAGAAACATCAGGTAGGGTAAAGAAAAGAAAAGAAATACTAGACCACAACAGAAGTATCTAGAAGTAGCCAAACAGATTTAGCATGTGTTTTTCTTTCTTCTCATCTAGTGTTCCTCATCATTCTCCCCTGTTTGTTTGGAACTCGCCCTCGAGTTATCTTCATAGAGCGCTTCTTCTGGATGGTAGAGAGTCAAGTCCGCGACATTGAAAGTGTTGGAGATACCCATGTCGCTTGGAAGATCTATCACATAAGCATTATCATTTATCTTCCTCACGATAGAGAAGGGCCCATACTTTCGCTGCCTAAGCTTCCCCTTAACACCTAAAGGCAGCCTCTCTTTTCGGAGGTAGGCCAACACCTTATCACCAACTTGGAATGATTTCGGCCTCCTTTTGCAGTCGGCAAGTTGTTTATATTTCTGATTTTGTGCTTCCAAAACACCACGAATCTCTTCAAATAACTCAGTGTAATTATCAGCAAAGGACAATGCTGATTTTGAGTTTCCCCTTGATAGTAGCTTTACCAGGTCCACCACATGTGTTCTTTAGTGTAGACAATGGAAAAAGGACTCCTTCCTGTGGATCTATGCTTGGAGTTATTGTAGGAGAACTCTGCAAGAGATAGAGCCAAATCCCACTGTCCCTTTCTTTCTCCACAAATGCAACGGATCAGATTACCCAAAAACTTGTTCACCACTTCCGTTTGTCCATCTGTTTGAGGATGAGCAGTGCTAAAAAATTTCAATTCAGTGTTGAATTGCTTCCACAAAGTGAGCCAAAATGCAGCAAGAAACTTGCTATCACGGTCTGAGACGATGGACCTTGGAACTCCATGAAGTCTGACCACTTCTCGAAAGAATAGGTTTACCACATGATGAGCATCTGTTGTCTTGCGGCATGGGATGAAATGAGCCATCTTAGAGAATCTGTCCACGAGCACAAACACAACATCACTCCCTCGTCTTGTTCTTGGCAAGCCCAAGACGAAGTCCATAGAGATGTCCTCCCATGGAGCGACAGGAACAGGCAAAGGCATGTATAACCCTGTGTTCTGGACTTGGCCTTTGCAGGTTTGACATATAGGGCATCGCTGAACAAACTTTCCAGCATCTCTCTTTAGTTGTGGCCAAAAGTAGCGAGCTTCTAGGCTAGCAATAGTCTTGTCCCGTCCAACATGGCCACTAAGATCACTTGAATGGAGCTCTCTAACCAGCTTGTCACGTAGAGAACTTCTTGGAATGCACAAACGATCATTTTTGAAGAGATATCCATCTTGCATCAAATAGTCATCACCTAATGGTTGGCCCCTTGCGTGCTTTACCCAAACATGGCCAAAATCTTCGTCACCCTCATACAACTCCTTTATTTGATCCATGTCCGGAAGTTCAGCTTCAAAAGAAGTCAAGAGGCATGCACGACGACTCAAAGCATCGGCCACTCTGTTAGTTATTCCAGATTTATGCACGATGAGATAGTTAAACCTCTCCAGATATGCTGCCCATCTTGCTAGCATGCGGTCAACATGCTTTTGATTTCTAAAATGCTTCAAGGATTGATGGTCGCTATAATATATGAACTCTTTAGGCAGCAAATAGACTTCCCAAGTTTTCAACGCTCTGAAAACGGCATATAATTCTTGCTGATAGGTACTCCACTTCTGTCTAGCTTCACTTAACTTCTCACTAAAGAAAGCAATGGGCTTCCTTTCTTGAGATAGGACAGCTCCAATGCCTACTCCACTTGCATCACTCTAACTCAAAAGTCTTGTTGAAATCAGGTAGCACCAAGACAGGAGCTTGTGATAGTTTTTGTTTAATCTCATTGAAACTAGCTTCAGCTGCTTCTGTCCATTGGAACTTTCCTTTCTTCAAACACTCGGTAATTGGTGCCATGATAGTGCTGAAATTCTTCACAAATCGCCTATAGAAAGTTGCAAGGCCATGAAAACATCTTTCCTCAGAAATGGTCTTCGGAGTTGGCCATTCTCGGATTGCTTCAACCTTAGAATCATCAACACGAATACCGTCACATGTTACGACGAATACTAGGAAAAGAAGCTGTGTTTGCAGGAAAACACATTTCTTCATGTTGACGTAGAGCTCATTTTCCTTTAGTACTTCTAGCACCTTCCGAATGTGATCAAAGTGTTCATCCTCATCCTTGCTATAGATCAAGATGTCATCGAAATAGACCACAACAAAGTGGGACAAGAATGGTCGAAGGACATGATTCATTAAGCACATAAAGGTACTTGGTGCATTTGAGAGTCCAAATGGCATGACTAGCCATTCAAACAACCCTTCCTTTGTCTTGAAGGCGGTTTTCCATTCATCCCCGGGTCTGATACGGATTTGATGATATCCGCTTCTTAAATCTAGCTTTGTGAACACTCTTGCTCCACTAAGCTGATCCAACATATCATCCAGACGGGGAATAGGGAATCTATACCTTAAAGTGATCTTGTTAATGGTTCTACTGTCCGTACACATGCGCCAAGATCCATCTTTCTTGGGCGCGAGCAGGGCTGGTACAGCACATGGGCTAATACTTTCTCGAATGTGCCCCTTTTCCAGCAATTCCTCCACTTTCTCCTTCAATATATCATGCTCCTTTGGGCTCATTCGATAGTGTGGAAGATTAGGAAGACTTGCTCCCGGAATTAAGTCAATTCTATGTTGAATTCCTCTCATCGGTGGCAAGCCTTGTGGCTCTCCAAGTATGTTCTGAAATTCTGCCAATAAACCACGTACCTTTGCTGAAATTTCAACAGTCAAGTGCTCTTCTCCTTTTACAACAAGTGCAGCACACAAATCTGCCTCCTTCAAGTCTTCCATAAACTCATGAGAGGCATGGGAGATAGTTAACATAGTTTTCCCCTCCTCCTTAGAGGTATTACCTTCGGTTTTGTTTGGTAAGATAACGATCTTTCTCTTGTTCCAAATGAAAGAGTAAGAATTTTCCTTGCCCTTGTGTTTAGTATCCACATCAAATTGCCAAGGTCTCCCAAGAAGAACATGGCTGGCATCCATGTCTCCCAAGAGTAAGAATTTGAGCGATAATGCTTGCCCAAAGAAAGTGGCAGGTTGCATTGTTTGGTGATCCTCATATTCACTCCTTTCTTGATCCACCCAATATCAAGCTTTAAATGGTTCACCAACTTCTGGGAGATAAGATTCTCGCAACTGCAAGGCATGTGTTTTCTTTCTTCTCATCTAGTGTTCCTCATCACATCGGGACGTGAATTTCTTTTCTTTTTTCCCTTAGGGGCTAAAGAATTCTCTGAAAATGCTAGGCAAGCAAGGTGCATCATGAAAGCTACACGTGAAATCTTAGGATAGGATGAAGTAGCTGCCTCTTGCCAGGGAAGACATAGTGTAGATGGTGGATATGCAAGTGAACATGGGTGGATATGCCCACACTCCGTTTTTCTTTATTTGGGTATATCAACAAAATCTGGAAAATTCACAAATGTGTATATGAGAGCACGAGCAAAGAATTCTGAAAAACTATACACATTTGTAACCTGTACAAAATACGTAACTTTGTGTGCACCGTTTCCATATTCTGTCTATTTTTGTATGTATTGTTTGTACGGATACAAATATTCATGCCTGGCATAATTTTTATCGATGCCCTGACTTTGTTACAGTACATAATTGTGAATTTTTAAATCGGTGCATATGCAAATGAATGTTCGAAATATCTGCACTTAGGTAATTCTGTTGTAATGGACGTTGATCTTTTTCTATTCCCAAAGAGGCTACAAGCTTGAATGTTGTGTGCGCTCAAGAAGCAGCCAACTATGGTTAGCTGCTGTATCTAAAATTAAGTTAGATTTCATTTGGTTAATGCACTGATTATTTGATTAGATATCAACTCTTGAGGCTATAAGGTTCTGATTTGACTATGATTTCCACTAGCCAGGCTGCTATTGCAGCACCTTGTAATCGAAGCTACATGACATGACACCCTATCGATGATCTAGCCACCTTTAATTTGTTAAATTTGAAGCATTTTGTATTTAAACTTAATATTTTTCTTAAACAAAAAGGGAAACAGGTAGCCCTTTTTGCAAGTTCCCATTTTGTTGCCTGTAATTCCAGGTTGGTTCTCGCCTGGTCATTGCCTGCCATGATTTTATGTGGATGCCTTTTCCAAATTACTCGCTTAGTACATGGTCTTCGTTCCAATTTATCATTCATTATTTAGTTGATTGCGGCTTAATCATTTGTCTTTATGCTATGTTGATTTGTTCTTCTGTTCTATATTGTAGCTGCTGCACTTAATCTATTTTTTCCTTTTCCATGACTTGTCACTGTGAACTGTTTTTTAAACTGTAACCATTATCTCCTCATGAAGCAGTATCAAAGGACGCCTAATTGTTCTAAGCTTGGATACTCTTGGAAGTCCTCATGAGTGCAGTTCATTTATTCCGACTTCTAATTTGAGTTCCTCTTCTCATACGGGCTCATTCCCTGAAATTGTTGGATATGCAAATGAAGAATTCTCTAGCAACAGCATGTGCAGCAGTCCTGATGATATTTGCTACAATCAGATTCAATTTGAACAAATAGCAGGACACCTGAGATCACTGACTCATGTTACCTTCACTGGTGCAGTTCTTGCTGTATATCCATATCTAGACCGATATGTGTTGGCAGCAGCTGGTAATACGGTATGATATCAGCTATTTCTTTAGCTCTACTTTTTGATAAATCACTTGGAAATTGACTCAACGACAGAGCAATGAGCAAGACTAGAAAAGTAACATTGCAAAGGAGCTCGGTTTTGTGACAGCCATAACACTCGTTCTGCAAAGGGGCTCAGCCTTTCCGCTATCACAATTTATTCCCGTTCTTGGT
>NC_041383.1:326994042-327050276 GCF_002162155.2 Triticum dicoccoides | reverse complement strand
GAGGCAGAGTAGCCTCATCGCTCATAGTAGCGGGCATTTTGTGACAATATCAGCTTGACAGCTAGACCAGTGAAAAGTGGGGGGTTGGTTGGGTGAGGAAGAACAGAAAGGATAGGGTGCAGTGTCATTTTAAGTTAAAACTGTGAGGATATTCCATGGGAGAGTTAATTTTCCCCAACAAAACAGTTTTTGTGATAACAGCTGGCAATCAAACTCCTATCTGTTGTTATTTCATATACTCCCTCCGTCCGGAAATACTTGTCGGAGGAATGGATGTATCTAGACGTATTTTATTCCTCCGACGGAGGGAGTACTTACTAAGCTAAATTTCTCAAACTTGGTTTTAATTTGACTACCATCAATTGTGGAGAATCATTCTGACACTCTTCCCATTTTCTCTCTATCTTGATAGCTTTCTGTATTTGGTTTTGTGAATGAAAATCCTCATCGTATGAAGAAGTATGCCGTGAGCAGAACACGATTTACTATTACTTGTTTGAAGACATATGCATCACAGATTGCAGCGGGTGATTGTCGTGATGGTGTTCTCTTCTATTCTTATCACGAGGTAACATTGGGTTTAAATGTTGCATCTTCACAGATGATGTTTCTTGTTATGGAGTAATGCTCTTATAATCGCCTCTGATCCTGCTCTTCTCTTTTTTTATTGATATCAGAATCTTAGGAAGTTGGAACTTGTTTATGCTGATCCTGCTCAACGATTGGTGGGTGATGTTGTCCTCTTAGACTGTGAAACTGCTGTTGTGTCAGATCGTCGTGGTAGCATATCTGTATTATCCTGCCCTGGACTGGAAGGTACACTGTAGCTGATTTGTGTATATGTAGATGAGTCTGATAGTGGTATTTCACTTATACTTTTGTGGTGGTTATTCATAGCCTATCGTCTCACTTTCTTGTCTTATGTACTCCCTCCGTTCCTAAATATTTGTCTTTTTAGAGATTCCAAATGGACCATCACATACGGATGTATATAGACATATTTTTGAGTGTAGATTCACTCATTTTGCTCCGTATGTAGTCACTTGTTGAGATCTCTAGAAAGACAAATATTTAGAAACGGAGGGAGTATGTGCTAAACATTTAAGTCACATCCTAGCTTAGCACACAGAAAATTGGTTGACGTAAATTGGTTGAGGACATGTTGCTGTGGGTATTGTTCTAAAGTAGAAGCTTAGGATTCCTCGTTTGTATATGTCTGTTTCTCATTGTTTATGCCAGTTTCTCATTGTTCAAAGCTGCTTCCTAAATTATCGCATTCTTACTTTTCTTTTAAGATGTACTTTGACATCTTTTAAATATATCTTGCAGTTTCTGAAAGTCCAGAAAAGAACTTAGCTGTACAATGTTCATTTTTTATGGGCGAAATAGCTATGAGCATCCAGAAGGTGAGTTTTTATTGCTTAGGGTCTTAGGGCTAATCAGTTCAATTTTACCATGAGGGAACACCGAGGGAGTGTTTGGTTGGCAGGGATTTGTTTAGGAATTTTGGTATTTAATTCTAAGATTTTTCGGGTCTAAATCCCCCTACCCAACAGATCCTTAAGGATCTCACCCATTAACCGTGGTTTTATTTCTTTGTTATGGCTTATCCTGTTTCTATTCCTTCACTTGGAAAAATCACACTAACTGTTAGCTTTTCCTAACTATTTAGAACTAATGGAATGTTGTAACTCGTTTGTGCAATCTACCGTAGGCTGCATTTAAGTATCGGCTCCCTATTGGTGATGAGGCAGACCCAGTGTTGGAATCAGCTTATAACTGCGTTGTGGCGAGTACTTTGCTGGGGAGTGTTTTTGTTATGATTCCGCTCACCAGGTATGCTCTGAGATTTGAGACATAGAGGTCTCTTCTGGGCATGTCTTCTCAATGTCCTTCACATGTATGTCAACCAATCGTTGCTCAGTTGATTCCCCTGCCACTGTACTACACTGGAGTTCTGTTTAATGTCTTCTCATCGAACATAGAGCTGTGTAACTACCTTTTTGAAGTGATATTTCATACACATCTGTTAATAGTTCTGACCCAGTTTCTGAAGCTTATGAACTGATAACGCAGTGAGGAGCATCAACTGTTGCAAGATGTCCAAGAAAGACTTTCACTTCACCCGTTGACTGCTCCAATCATGGGAAATGACCATGCAGAGTTTCGTCGACGTGGTATCCCGGTAGGACAATTATCCTTACTCTTTGAACAACTGTACAAAATACTGCTAATTCTATGTGATAAAGTTGTTCTGAAAGCCTTTAGTGACGTGGGCCGTTGATTTTACAGTCGGGAGTGCCTTCAATTCTGGATGGTGACATGCTGGTGCAATTCTTAGAGCTCACCAGTGAGCAACAGCAAACTGTACTTGACGATGGGTCTTCAGTAAAGGCACCACGCAGGTCTATCTCAGTTTTCCAGGTCATGCGAATGTTGGAGCGGGTCCACTATGCGCTGAACTGAGGTTTTCTGCAACCAACTTGGTTCACTCATACCGCTGGTGGCTTGGTACTGCAGATAATACCCTGCCGTGACCTGCAGATAATACCGCCGGACCAAGGTCGTACACATTTGGTGCTGAGGTGATGTTAAGAGTGTAATAGTCAATACCCTGCCGTGACGTGCGTCTCCCTATTTATAATACTCCCTCCGTCTGAAAATACTTGTCGCGGAAATGGATATAGATGGATGCATCTAAAACTAAAATGCGTCTAGATACATCCATTCCTCCGACAAGTATTTCCGGACGGAGGGAGTACTATATAGACGTTGTAAAGTACCGAAGTCTTTTTGTACATAAAATTTGGCAAAAGAACATCCTCAGAATTGACGAACGTTGAGACATCCTGAATAGAAGTGTTCTTAAGCAACAGGAAGGAGCTCTGCCTTCTCATTTTGCTGAAAGAATTGGCCGCTTCACATGACATGGGATCAACAATGTTGTTGCAACCACTGTCGCGACCCCACCATGCAGTTGCAGCTTCAAAATGGCATCCATGAAGTGCTGCACACCCCACCCTGAGATTCCACTTCATCGTAATATGAGGTTGCTGCTTGGGGGCATTTTTACCACCCGGGTCAGTCGATGCCTCCATGGAGCTTCAAAACGAGTCCTTGCGCAAGTGTTTTTAAGTCTAACCACACTATTAATTATCATAAAAAGCTTCATAGGGATTCAATTTATGTCGGAGGATTAAGAAGCCACATATGTCGTCCCAACGAAGGGAAATTTTAAGTCTGATCCCACAATGGCGATCGGACGCCTCTTGGCTCCCGTTGGATTTTGACAACGCCTTGCACAATGTCTATATATGGCGTATTGCATAATATGCTTTTAAGCATCTACATGTTTGCTTCTTTCTTGTACCCAACCACCATAATGCGTCCGTACTAATTTGTTCATGCTTCAACAATGGTTCACCAACACATGAGATGCATCAATATGACATGTGACATATTTCAACCGTCATAAACTTGTGCTTCAAAATACAAGTACACATGTCTCATAGCAAAAGTTATGAAGCATGGGTTGTAGTATTGCAAGTATGTTTATCTTACGATGGAAACAAGTCTGAAATGAAAGGAAACACGTGATTATAGAGTCCTGGAGTGAAAATCATATATGAAAGCAACATAATTAAAGAAAGTTTGTGAATATACTTGGAAGCAAATTTCATTCACCGTGCTTTAGATAGAAGCAAACTTCAGCCGTGTTGGAAGCAATGTCGGTAAATAATAGAAACAACATGTACTTCCCGATGTTGAAAATCATTGTGCTAAGGTAACTAATTTATTTGCCTAAAATCTATAATAATTAGTTTCTAAAAAACCCAGCAATTCCGAGCCATTATCGAAAGAGCATGCAACATAGTCAAATGCCACGTGTGATAATTATGGTGATTGATTTCAAAACTGGTAACCTTCACGTGGGATGGGCTGCATGCAACCATGCCTCATCCACCACTCATCGAGGTTGCATCCAATGGTCTCCAACTAGTCTGAGAGGAAGCAAAACATCAATAGTCTAATGCCTAGTGCTGCCCCCAACAAAAGTCCTAGAGCGTGCTTAGCGAGGCTATATGCCTCAATAATGGAGCCACGTACTTCGAAGATGAAGGAGCATCTTCAAATTGCCTTGATGTTGCTATAATCTCCGTGATAATGCTTGCATATTTGCCTCACATGCCTTTCTTCAAGTCATCCACCACATCCTTGTAATCGGAGGCTATGATCACATGTGAAAGGGAGAGATCGCTTCCATGTCACGGCTTGTATAAAGGCGGCTTAGATAGCCTGCGTGTGACTCGCCTGCACTAAAACCTGCATAGCTTTGCAGATCCAATTTGGTCTTGCCCTTCTCCAATGAAGGCGCTTCTTCTTTAGCAGTGTGCTTGGTTAGCACAGTGGATGCTCCTGGCGCCTCATAACCCGTACCAGTGATAGTAACGTCATCAATGCTCTTCTCAGAAGGGATTTCTTCAACCGGTTTGATCAGAGTGGGATTTGGCGGATCATGACTGTCTTCCGGGTTAGCATCAGTGTCCATGGGCTCAGACACTGCAGCGTCAGTCTGTGGAGGCGGGTCATCTTGCTGGTTAATAGGATCTCCAGGATTCTAGATTGGGACCTCAGGGGTCTCCAGCACCTGCTTCTCCAGCTCAGAAGCCTCGGGGGCCTTGGAAGAGCCGCCCACCTTTTGCTTTTTACCAGTTTTTGCCTTGGCCCTGCGACAAGAATATAAGAAGTTTATGAGTATATGACAACAAGTTTTTGTCAAACAAATGAAAACACTTACCCTCGGATAACAACTAAGGTCGGAAGTTGTGTCCCAGTTGAGTCGCCAGTTGACGGCGGCGTTCCTTGATAGTTGGAATCAGAAGGGTTAGGAGGTTGCCGCACGAGACCGACTAATGGAAGAGATAGAGTTGGGCTATGAGGCACCTCATTGCGACGTTTACGAGGAGCCAGCGTGTGGGACAAACTGTCCACGAGATCTTCAGAGCCGCCGCTTCGGGTCAAACGCCTGGACTCGTGTTGCTGCTTCTTCAAAGGAAAGTAGGGGTCCAAGTAAGCAAGAGGGTGAGAAAATCTTACTTTCCGGATGACCCATCGTGTTTTCCTTCTCGGCAAGGGTTCTGAGTTGGAGGAGATAGTAACTACCTCTGCTTCGTTGGCATGGCTTGTCTCCACTTTGTCCTAAGAGGAATCAGCATCAATAAGTTGCATGAAAAGAAGACCAAGGGAGTCAAGTTCTACCTCCGACTCATTTAGCTGGAGTAGCTCTTCTGTTGTCTATTTCTTACGGCGACCCGGACCGCTAGGCTTCACCACTTTGCTCTTCTTAGCTAGTGGGGCTGCCGTTATTTTCTTATTCCAGAAGGAAGAACCGGCCTATATACATATATATTGGCAGCAATTTAAAAGGATATGAGGCATAAAAGATGAATAAGGAAAGAAGAAGGTTTACTCAAAAGAACTTATTGCAGGAGCCGAATTAAGAGTGCAGAAAGGATTCAACCCTGTTTTATTATAGTTTTCTTGAGTTTCCCCAAGCAGTGACTTGACCATTTCATTGATTTCTTTGTCAGTCAGAGGTTTCTGGTTGTAGCGTTGCGGGTCTTTCACATCACCAGTGTACTAACACATTAAGCCGCTGCGCCAGCTCAGTGGCACAATCCTCCATGAGACCCAACAACAGGTAAAGTCGACTCCAGTTAAACCATTGGCTATTAAAGCCCTTATCTTCAAAAATACGTGTGCATACTGAGCACGTTCTGTGGCAGTTAATCGACCAGGGAGTTCGCTGCTGGTGCTGAGCCGGTAGGGGCGATAACCCAGCAAGGGGTTTTCTTCAGCTGGAGCAGTGTTCCGGTAGAACCAAGTGCGGTTCTAGCCCTTGGGATGGCTGGGCAGTACGACTGAGGGGAAGGTTACATCTCTTCGCATCTGTATGGAAACGCCTCCAAGTTCTAGACTGGGCCCTGATGACCCGCAAGTATACGGGATAGTTGTAGCCTCTTTCGATAAGTAAGAGTGTCGAACCCAACGAGGAGCTAAAGGTAGAACAAATACTCTCTCAAGTCCTATCGGCCACTGATACGACTCTACGCACACTTGACGTTCGCTTTACCTAGAACAAGTATGAAACTAGAAGTACTTTGTGGGTGTTGTTGGATAGGTTTGCAAGATAATAAAGAACACATAAATAATAAGTAGGGGCTGTTTAGATAAAGAAGCAATAAAGTAAATATAGCGAGTGTGGAAAAGTGGTGGTAGGAGTTGTGAAATTGTCCCTAAGCAATTGACTACTTTACTAGACCGGTAATCACTATTGCAATTATATTTGAGGGAGAGGCATAAGCTAACATGTCATCCCTGACTTGGAATTCTATGCACTTATGATTGGAACTATTAGCAAGCATCCGCAACTACTAACGTTCATTAAGGTAAAATCCAACCATAGCATTAAAGTATCAAGTCCCCTTTATCCCATACGCAAACAACCTACTTACTCGGGTCTGTGCTTCATGTCACTCACGCCACCCACCATAAGCAAATCATAAACATATTGCAAACCCTACAGCGGGGATCCCTCACGCTTGCGCGACACGGAGGGCACAATAGGACAGCACCAATAATAAAACATGCAACTCAAACAAATCATAGCAATTCATCAATCACCGATAGGACAAAGAAAATCTACTCAGACATCATAGGATGGCAACACATCATTGGAAAATAATATGAAGCATAAAGCACCATGTTCAAGTAGAGGGTACAACGGGTTGTGGGAGAGTGGACCGCTGAATATAGATGGGGGAAGGTGATGGAGATGTTGGTGAAGATGATGGAGGTGTTGGTGAAGATCGCGGTGATGATGATGGCCCCCGGCGGCGCTCCGGCGCCACCAGAAGAAAGGGGGGGAGAGCCCCCCTTCTTCTTCTTCTTCTTTGTTGACCTTCTCCCTAGATGGGAGAAGGGTTTCCCCTCTGGTCCTTGGCTCCCATGGCTTGGGAGAGCGAGAGCCCCTCCGATATTGGATCTATCTCTCTGTTTCTGCATTCTTAGATTCTACCCCTTCACCGTTTCCTTTATATTCAGAGATCCGTAACTCCGATTGGGGTGAATCTTTCGCCCAGATATTTCTCTAGCTTTCTTGCGCCAAAAGAAGAGCGTCAACCGCCTTACGAGTGGCCCACGAGAGCCCAGGCCGCGCCCGGGGGGAGGACGCGCCCCCTATCTCGTGGCCACCCCGGACACTGTTCCGCGTTGATTTCACTTCCGAAAAATCATAAATATGCCAAAAAAAAAATCTCCATCCGTTTTTATCCCGTTTGGACTCCGTTTGATATTGGGTTTCTGCGAAACAAAAAACATGCAACAGACAGGAACTGACACTGGGCACTGGATCAATATGTTAGTCCCAAAAATAGTATAAAAAGTTGCCAAAAGTATATAAAAGTTGTAGAATATTGGCATGGAACAATAAAAAATTATAGATACGACGGCGACGTATCAGCATCCCCAAGCTTAATTCCTGCTCGTCCTCGAGTAGGTAAATGATAAAAAAGATAATTTTTGATGTCGAATGCTACCTAGCATAATCTTGATCATATGTCTAATCATGGCATGAATATTAAGACACGAGTGATTCAAAGCAATAGTCTATCATTTGACATAAAAACAATAATACTTCGAGTGTACCAATAAAGCAATCATTTTTTTCAAAACAACAAGGCCAAAGCAAGCTTATCCCTACAAAATCATACAGTTTGGCCATGCTTCATTTTCGTCACACAAAATGCTCCCATCATGCACAACCCCGATGACAAGCCGAGCAATTGGTTCATACTTTTTAACGCGCTTCAGCTTTTTCAACCCTCACGCAATACATGAGCGCAAGCCATGGATATAGAACTATAGGTGGAATAGAATATAACGATGGAGGTTATGTGGAGAAGACAAAAAAGGAGAAAGTCTCACATCGACGCGGCTAATCAACGGGCTATGGAGATGCCCATCAATTGATGTCAATGTGAGGAGTAGGGATTGCCATGCAACGGGTGCACTAAGAGCTATAAGTGTATAAAAGCTCAACAAAAGAAACTAAGTGGGTGTGCATCCACTTGCTTGCTCATGAAGACCTAGGGCATTTGAGGAAACCCATTGTTGGAATATACAAGCCAAATTCTATAACGCTATGTTCGGATGTGTGTATTGAAGGCCTCCGTATTGATTTGGTTTCAATTCCAATTTAGAAAGGAAACTGTAATGGACATGAATACGAATTCACATGTTTGGATGCTCATGGAATTGGGCCTTAGAATCTCAATGAGGTTTCAATACCAAATCATGTTCGGATGACAAACTATGGAATTGCTTATGCTTTGTTCTTTATGCAACAAATCAAAATCTATATAATGTGTGAGTATAACGAATGATTATATAGGAATAAAAATAATAGATATTCTAAAAATGTATGACGACACTAAATAATATTCGCACACCCTCCAAAAGAGAAACAAGGGGATCCAGTGAAGGGGGGAGAAGATGGAAGAGGAAGGGGAAGAAGATGGCAGAGGAGAAGTGGAAGAAGAATATGGGCGAGATGGGGGGGGGCTGCGGCAACCAGCGGGTTGGGCGGGATCGAGGGCGCGCCGGCCAGCTAGATGCACGGGCCGCGATGACTCCGATGGGAGAGGAAGAGCGCTGCAGGGGGAAAGGTGCGGTAGTTGCGCATGCTTGAAGGTCCGCCGCCACCGGACAGAGGAGGAGGAGGAGGAGAAGGGCCAGGGAGCGGGGATCCATACCTGTGCCGCCGCCGCCTTGAAGCTTTCGTCTCGAGCGGGAAGGAAAGGGCGGGTCTCACGCGGGGACGAAAGGGGCAGGCTGCCGCTGCCTCCTGGAGCGTTGCGTTTTGCGGGTCAGCTCAATTCAACCCAAATCGTAGCCCCAAACCTCTGTATCGCGGGGCGGCTATGCTAGTGGACGCGATTTCCACTATGTATTGGGCTCGTTTCGGTCCGCTCGTTTCCGTAAACATCCGAACGCCTGAATTGGCACGTACCCAATACCAAATCCAATACAGTGGCTCTAATTCAGACATCCGAACACAGTGTAATGAAAATTCCCACTAGTATATGAAAGTGACAACATAGGAGACAATCTTTATGAAAAACATGATGCTACTTTGAAGCACAAGTGTGGAAAAAGAGATAGTAACATTGCCCCCCTTTTTATTAATTTTTTTTTCTTTTTTTTCTTTGGCCTTTTCTTTTTTTCCTTTTGGCCTTTTTTGGGGGGGGGGGGCAATGCTCTAATAATGATGATCATCACACTTTTATTTACTTACAACTCGATATTACAACCCGATACTAGAACAAAGGTATGACTCTATATGAATGCTTCCGGCGGTGTACCAGGATGTGCAATGATCTAGCGTAGCAATGACATCAAAAAATGGACAAGCGATGAAAACATCATGCTAGCTATCTTACGATCATGCAAAGCAATATGACAATGAATGCTCAAGTCATGTATATGATGATGATGGAAGTTGCATGGCAATATATCTCGGAATGGCTATGGAAATGCCATGATAGGTAGGTATGGTGGCTGTTTTGAGGAAGATATAATGAGGCTTATGTGTGATAGAGCGTATCGTATCACGGGGTTTGGATGCACCGGCGAAGTTTGCACTGACTCTCGAGGTGAGAAAGGGCAATGCACGGTACCGAAGAGGCTAGCAATGATGGAAAGGTAAAAGTGCGTATAATCCATGGACTCACATTAGTCATAAAGAACTCATATACTTATTGCAAAAGTTTATTAGCCCTCAAAGCAAAGTACTACTACGCATGCCCCTAGGGGGATAGATTGGTAGGAAAAGACCATCGCTCGTCCCCGACCGCCACTCATAAGGAAGACAATCAAAGAAACACCCCATGCTTCAAATTTGTCACACAACGGTTACCATACGTGCATGCTACGGGACTTGCAAACCTCAACACAAGTGTCTCTACAATCCACAACCATCCACCAGCATGACTCTAATATCACCACCTTTATATCACAAAACTATTGCAAGGAATGAAACATATCATATTCAACGATCTACAAGTTTATGTAGGATTTTATGACTAACCATGTGAATGACCAATTCCTGTCATCTCTCTAAAAAGATATAAGTGAAGTAAGAGAGTTTAATTTTTCTACAAAAGATATGTCCACACTCTAACAAATATAAGTGAAGCAAAAGAGCATTCTACAAATGGCGGTTTTCTATGTGAAGAGAAACAAGCAATCCAGACTTCAAACGATATAAGTGAAGCACATGAAGCATTCTATAAAGCCATACTCAAAAGATTTAAGTGAAGTACAATGAGCATTCTATAAATCAACCAAGGATTATCTCATACCAGCATGGTGCATAAAAGAAAAATGAAAACTAAATGCAAAAGACGCTCCAAGACTTCCACATAATGCATAAACGAAACGAATACGAAAACATACCGATACTTGTTGAAGAAAGAGGGGATGCCTTCCGGGGCATCCCCAAGCTTAGACGCTTGAGTCTCCTTGAATATTTACTTGGGGTGCCTCGGTCATCCCCAAGCTTGAGCTCTTGCCTCTCTTCCTTTTCCTCATATCGAGACCTCCTCGTTTAGACACTTCATCCACACAAAACTTCAACAGAAAACTCGGTAAGATCCATTAGTATAATAAAGCAAATCACCACTCTAAGTACTGTTTAAAACCAATTCATATCTTGTTTTTGCATTGTGTCTACTGTAATATAGCTTTTTCATGGCTTAATCCACTGATATAAATTGATAGATTCATCAAAACAAGCAAACTATGCATCAAAAACAGAATCTGTCAAAAACAGAACAGTCTGCAGCAATCTGAACATTCACCATACTTCTGGTACCCCACAAATTCTACCCAAATTAGGAAAAACAAACAAGTTGTATAGAAAGACAGTGAAAAAGGAATCAGAACCAATTGACGTTCCTGTTAAAAATGTAAAATCGTTCACTACAGACAAAGCTTTTGTCCTGCACCGTACAAACCAACAAGCATTGTAAACATCCTAAAGGCAAACCTTAGCACATTATTTTTATTATACAATGGAATTATACAAGGGGATAATTATTTTTGTTGAAAAGTTTCTGTAATTAAGATTCACAAAGTTTCCGTGAGCATGAACAAAGTTCAAGGCTAGCTCCCACTTCAACAATGCTTGTCTTTCTCACTTTCACTTTCCTTTTTGAAAAGTTTTTAGGTTCCCCTCTTTATTTTTGTTTTTAAACTATATAAAAGCACTCAACAGAAATAAATGACTCTCCAAAACTTCCGTGTTGTCTCCCTGGCAGCGCTTTCTATAAAGCCATTAAGCTAGGCATATAGTGCTCAAGTAATGAATCCACCCGGATCCCAAGGTATATCAAAGCCAATTTTAATTAACAATGATTTGTAATTTAGCAGTGAGCACAAAGTAACATATATCATGCAACAACGAAGTCTAACTCTCTTGCTATGCATCGGCATGTCATAAAAGAACAATTCATGCACACCAAGTAAAGGCCAATGCATAGTATAAGTAGTTTCTTGCAATTTCATCATGTTGGAAACATAAAGAGGCAGAGATGTAGTTCCTCTCTCATAATAATTGGAAGTAGGAGCAGCAAGCACATGCATATTACATTCATAAAAATCATCACGTGCAATGGTAAAAGGCAACCCATCAATATAATCCTTAATAAGCACAAACTTCTCCGATATAGTGTAGTTGGGAGAATTCAAAAAGATAATAGGACTATCATGCGTGGGTGCAATAGCAACAATTTCATGTTTAACATAAGGAACTATAGCAAGTTCATCTCCATAAGCATAATTCATATTGGAATCTAGGCCACAAGCATAGCAAGCATAATCAAAAAGGGATATTTCAAACAAATTCAAGGGATCATAGCAATCATCCTTCGGTAAGCACGAAGGGGAATCAAATAATGTATGAGTTGGAGGGTTACTCTCATTAGAAGGTGGGCACAGGTAGCTAATCCGTTCTTCCTCCTTTTTTCGTCGCTCTCCTCATCATCTTTTTCATCCCATGAGCTCACAGTTTCATCAATTTCTTCTTCCATAACTTCCTGCAAAATATTAGTCTCTTCTTGGACAGCGGAGAATTTCTCAATATATGGTTTAACATAGGCATTAGAAGCATAATTATCATAACAATATTCAAGTATGGCAAAACTTTCAGATTTTTAAAGAGTAGCATCATACTTTTCAATCAAAGAAGCAATTTCAAAAGCACCCTTAAAAGCAACAGATTCTTCAATTTGTTGAACATGATAGTAATTATAAACACCCTTGGCGTACGAAGATACGATTCCATTATCAATAAACTCACATTGGTAGGGAAGGTGTTTCTTAGGGTTTTCAGAACAACAAGTAACATCATATATTTCACATAAATTCCAAGCATAGCATCGCAAACATTGAATTTGATCCCATAATAATTTCCCTTTTTCAGATATACGGTGTCGCACATAACAAGCATGCTCATCTAAAGATTTGCCCTCAACTAAGATAGTTGGGGTTTCAGCACGAGCACAAAGGGATCGAAGATGATCCAAGTAAAAAGCTTCAGGAGTGTGATAGATTTTGAGTGGTTCTTCAACCACTCGTTCAGTAGGTACAACTAATTTTTTTGGTATTTTGCGTTTCCTACCCATAACTAAAGATAGAAAACAACTAAGAACATCAAATAAAAATTACTTAGTGATAAAGCAAACAAGCACACACGAGAATATTCACCCCACGCTATGACTCCCCGGCAACGGCGCCAGAAAAAGGTCTTGATGACCTGCAAGTATACGGGATAGTTGTAGCCTCTTTCGATAAGTAAGAGTGTCGAACCCAACGAGGAGCTAAAGGTAGAACAAATACTCTCTCAAGTCCCATCGGCCACTGATACAACTCTACGCACGCTTGACGTGCGCTTTACCTAGAACAAGTATGAAACTAGAAGTACTTTGTGGGTGTTGTTGGATAGGTTTGCAAGATAATAAAGAACACGTAAATAAAAAGTAGGGGCTGTTTAGATAAAGAAGCAATAAAGTAAATATAGCGAGTGTGGAAAAGTGGTGGTAGGAGTTGTGAAATTGTCCCTAAGCAATTGACTACTTTACTAGACCGGTAATCACTATTGCAATTATATTTGAGGGAGAGGCATAAGCTAACATGTCATCCCTGACTTACAATTCTATGCACTTATGATTGGAACTATTAGCAAGCATCCGGAACTACTAACGTTCATTAAGGTAAAACCCAACCATAGCATTAAAGTATCAAGTCCCCTTTATCCCATACGCAAACAACCTACTTACTCGGGTCTGTGCTTCATGTCACTCACGCCACCCACCATAAGCAAATCATAAACATATTGCAAACCCTACAGCGGGGATCCCTCACTCTTGCGCGACACGGAGGGCACAATAGGACAGCACCAATAATAAAACATGCAACTAAAACCAATCATAGCAATTCATCAATCACCGATAGGACAAAGAAAATCTACTCAGACATCATAGGATGGCAACACATCATTGGAAAATAATATGAAGCATAAAGCACCATGTTCAAGTAGAGGGTACAACGGGTTTCGGGAGTGTGGACCGCTGAATATAGATGGGGGAAGGTGATGGAGATGTTGGTGAAGATGATGGAGGTGTTGGTGAAGATTGCGGTGATGATGATGGCCCCCGGCGGCGCTCCGGCGCCACCGGAAGCAAGGGGGGGAGAGCCCCCCTTCTTCTTCTTCTTCCTTGACCTTCTCCCTAGATGGGAGAAGGGTTTCCCCTCTGGTCCTTGGCTCCCATGGCTTGGGAGGGGCGAGAGCCCCTCCAAGATTGGATCTATCTCTCTATTTCCGCGTTCTTATATTCTACCCCTTCACCGTTTCCTTTATATCTGGAGATCCGTAACTCCGATTGGGGTGAATCTTTTGCCCAGATCTTTCTCATAAAATTAGCTTTCTTGCGCCAAAAGAAGAGCATCAACTGCCTTATGGGTGGCCCACGAGAGCCCAGGCCGCGTCCAGGGGGGGGGGGAGGGCGCGCCCCCTGTCTCGTGGCCACCCCGGACACCGTTTCGCGTTGATTTCACTTCCCAAAAATCATAAATATTCCAAAAAAAATCTCCGTCCGTTTTTATCCCGTTTGGACTCCGTTTGATATTGGGTTTCTGCGAAACAAAAAACATGCAACAGACAGGAACTGGCACTAGGCACTAGATCAATATGTTAGTCCCAAAAATAGTATAAAAAGTTGCCAAAAGTATATAAAAGTTGTAGAATATTGGCATGGAACAATCAAAAATTATAGATACGATGGAGGCGTATCAGGCCCGTCTGTCATCTTAGTTAATTTGGTGGTTGATATAAAAGAAATCCTTAAAGAGATCAACAGTGGGTTCTTCTTGCAGATATACTTCACAGAATACTTGAAACTGGCATAGATTGGAGACGGAGTTGGGACCGATGTCTTGAGGATGAAGTTTGTAAAAATGCAGAGCGTCCCGGAATTTTTTTTGACCCGGGCGATGAAAAACCATGAAGGAGGTGATCTGTAAAAATCACAACTTCACCCTCTTCGGGCTCAGGAATAGTTTCAGGACCGGGAACCCGCCAGTGGACAACTTATTTAGCTGGTAAGATGCCCATATCCACATACTCATTGAGCATGAGCTCTGAGACTTGGGAAGCTTCCCAGTCACAAGAAGTGGGAGCTTTAGACATGTTTGGCTAGGTTAAAAGCTACAGATGAGTGTATGACAAGTTAAAACTACAGTGGTAAGCCGCCTAAGCAATTACATGATATCTCAACAATAATGGACCATTGAGAAATTATGAGCCGCCTTAACTATGGGTGAGGTGACTATCAGGCCGATAGGATACAACGGGTTAAAGTATGAAAGTATGAGCCGACAGCATGCTGGTGGGTCATCTAAAGTAGAGACTTACTGAAGATATTGCTAAGTGTGGGCAAACAAGTTTCATAAGTTGTAGCTATATTCGCAAATCTACATGCAGTTCAAAAAGAAAAATAATTGCAAAACCTAATGGTGGCAGTGGAAAAGCTAGTGAACTATTATCAATTCTGAAGAAGAAGATATTTTTTCATAATTCAAGATAGATACTAAACTAGCTACCACAATGTTTCTGTGGCATTTTTGGATTGGATACAAGTTCTAGTCAAAGGTATGAAGAACTACGATGAACGCCGACAAACTCCTAAGAACTCGGGTGACGTAATATAGATCTGGAAGGGCAGAAAAATGGCACTTGACGATGATGGAGATGAGCGGGCATGTGCCGCAGAGTACTGGTAACAATAGGGTGATGCAGAGGCCTCGACGGGAGCGGCTGGTGCGGTTCGACTGATGCGACAGAGCTCTAGCCGTAGCAGGTGTCACAAGGAAGAAGAAGAGGATGCGACGGGGGTGAAAAGTGAAAAGAGCAGCCCCCCGTGCCTATTTATAAGGAGAAAATGGTGGAACAATAATAGGCATGCGCGAAAAATCGAGGAGACATAATAACTACTGCAACAAAGGGGGCGCCTCGATTCTCGGAATAATTGATTAATGCGAAAGATCCACTATGATGTCATGAGTTCTTTTTTTTTGAAATTTATGAAGATGGCATCATTCTTTCTTATGGCGGGTTATGAAGATCTGCTCAAGGTAAAACATTAAGAAGAATCAAAGAAGACTCGCCAACCAGAAGCATTGAAGATCGACATGAACAAGTTCACACGAATCTGGGGCCTAATGTTGGGGATATGACCCCACGATATAACCCGCCCAAGAAGGGCCGAGTTAAGATGTTGGCGACTTAACAGTAAGGCCTTAGACAGGCCCAAGAGACCAAGACATGGAGCCAGGGAGGCAACTTACGTGCTAAGCCGGACTGAGGCCCAAGGCCAGAAGGCGGTGCATGACCCGAAAGTGTAAGCCGCCCGATGGCAACTTACCAAGCAAGGCAAGGCGACTTAGACTAGGGTCGGTATTGAAGTATGACCCGACCCGGACTCTTGTAAGCCCAGGGCCTCGACCTATGTATATAAAGGCGAGCCCCTACGACGGGTAAACTTAAGTTACAATCAATCGATAGCTTGGTCAAGCGAATCCGCTCCCTTGTAATCGATACTCAAGCAATACAACTAAAAGCAGGACGTAGGCTTTTACCTCGATCGTGAGGGGCCGAACCTGGGTAAACTTGTGTCTTTCGTCCCGCTCAACCCCTTCAAGCTAGTCACTGTAGCGATGGCCTCGCAACTAAGTCCTTTCACTAGGGCATCTACCGAGTTAACCCCACGACACAATCCATCATTGATGACAAACTTGTTCCAAGTTCTTCCTTCTTTACAATTCTGCATCACATCTTTAAAATCCACGTCATGCACATATTGATCTTTGATGGTCTCAAACCAAATATTTTAAAGTCAGGTTGTGAAAGCATATTATAGCGATGAGACAATGCATCAGCAATAACATTTTCTTTACCCTTCTTGTGATTAATGACATAAGGGAAAATATCAACAAATTCAACCCATTTAGCATGTCTACGGTTTAGTTTTGCTTGACTTTTAATATGTTTCAAAGATTCATGATCGGAATGTATAAAAAATTCTTTGGGCCATAAATAATGTTGCCATGTTTTCAACGTCCGAACAAGAGCATATAATTCCTTATCATAAGTAGAATAGTTTAGACCAGGCCCACTCAACTTTTTAGCTTTTTTTTATCATTTATGCCACCATTTGTGTCCCACTACTCAGTTTTTCCATTAGAAGTTACAACTGCTCAAAGATGCCATTGTTCTGTGAGATCCTTGCTAAAAAAATGCTATTAGATATTTCAAAAATGCCATCATTCTGTTATATGTTTGCTAAAAAATGCCATTAGACATCGTTATTGTTGGGTCAAACCCGTTAACCATGTTATATGACAAAATACCACTAGATCCACATGCCAGTTCTCTCTATCTCACAATGATAAGTGTGGGGCCCACTTGTGAGGAGTAAGCAAGCGAATAATTTTACAAGAAAATAAGAACGCTGTTGGGATCAAGTGGGACCAACACTCTATTGTAGTGAGATAGAGGGAGGTATTTATGTCACTATAACATGGCAAACGTCATTTGAGCTGAAAGTAATAGTGTCCAGTGGCAGTTTTGAGCATGTGCTTATCGAAGCGATGGCATTTTTGAGTAGTTGAAATTCCTAGTGGCAAAACTGTGTAGTGGGACACAACTAGTGGCATAAATGATAAGAACCCTTTCAGAAAAGTATGCAATAGGTTTACCATCTTGTAATAACCTAATCCTTCCACTAGTGTCATCTTCAAGCTCAAAAGTCTTACTAAAATCAGGAAGTTGGAGTGAAGGAGCATGTGTTAACTTATCTTTCAATACCCTGAAGGCTTGTTCTTTGCAGTACAAAAAGGCACATCCTTCTTTGTAAGCTCACTGAGAGATGCACCAATGGTGCTGAAATCTCTCACAAAATGCCTATAGAAACCATCGAGGCCAAGAAAACTCCGTACTTGTGTGACTGTTTTGGGTTGCGACCAACACTTAATAGCTTCAATCTTGGCTTTATGAACTTCAAGTCCTTGTGGAGTAACAACATAGCCAAGAAAAGATACTCGGTCGGTGCAAAAGGTGCACTTCCCAAGGTTACAAAACAAACGTGCAGCATGTAGAGCAACAAAAACAACATGTAAATGTTCCAAATGTTCCTCCAAAGATCTGCTATAAATTAGTATATCATCAAAATAGACTACCACCAATTGTCCAATGAAAGCACATAAAACTTCGTTCATTAGTCTCATGAAAGTACTAGGTGCATTAGTTAACCCAAAAGGCATGACTAACCACTCATATAACCCAAACTTAGTTTTAAATGCAGTTTTCCATTCATCTCCCAATTTCATACAAATTTGATGGTATCCACTATGCAAATCAACTTTGGAGAATATGGTAGAGCCATTTAATTCATCAAGCATATCATCTAGCCTAGGAATAGGATGATGATAACGAATTGTAATATAATTAATCATCTAGCCTAGGAATAGGATGATGATAATGAATTGTAATATAATTAATGGATCTACAATCAACACACATACGTGATGTACCATCCTTTTTTTGGCACTAGTATAACAGGAACACAAGGACTAAGAGATTCGTGTATATAACCATTATCGAGCAACTCTTGTACTTGACACATAATCTCCTTCGTCTCCTATGGATTTGTACGATATGGCGCATGGTTGGGCAGTGATGCACCAAGAATTAAGTCAATTTTATGCTCAATACCTCGAATAGGTGGTAATCCTGGTGGCACGTCTTGTGGAAAGACGTCAGCGAACTCATGCAAAATGTTAGTGACAACAAGAGGCAAAGAGGGAGGCATGTCTGAGGGAGTCCTGGATTAGGGGGTCCTCGGACAGCCGGACTATGTACGGTGGCCGGATTGTTGGACTATGAAGACACAAGATAGAAGACTTCATCCCGTGTCCGGATGGGACTCTCCTTTGCGTGGAAGGCAAGCTTGGCGATTCGGATATGTAGATTCCTTTCTCTGTAAACGACTTTGTGTAACCCTAGCCCCCTCCAGTGTCTATATAAACCGGAGGGTTTGGCCTGTAGGACAACAATCATAATCTCATAGGCTAGACTTCTAGGGTTTAGCCATTACGATCTCGTGGTAGATCAACTCTTGTAATACTCATATTCATCAAGATCAATCAAGCAGGAAGTATGGTATTACCTCCATAGAGAGGGCCCGAACCTGGGTAAACATTGTGTCCCCCGCCTCCTGTTACCATTAGCCTTAGACGTACAGTTCGGGACCCCCTACCCGAGATCCGCCGGTTTTGACACCGACATTGCTGCTTTCATTGAGTTCCACTGTGACGTCGAAGATAGGCTTGATGGTTCGCCTTGTTATCAAGGACAACATCACCTCCGAGGGAGCCCTGGCTTCAGGCCAAACCCTCCGGCTGGGCGGCTTTACCATGGCCGCACGTTCGGCCGTTGGGCCAACGATGACTTCTTGAGTCATCGAAAATCGCCTTTGCGTCAGCTCAGAATACTCCGAACAGATGGATCCTATGGAGTTGTCGTCTTTAAACGAACTCCTGGATCACATCGCCGCCTTGGGAGTCGCTATGGACTACGATCGGATTGGGCTTAAACCCGATCAGAGAGAAATTGAATCTCCACCGACCACCCATCAGATAGCAGTAGTGGAGGAGCAATGCGATGACTCTTCCCCTATGTTGAGGATGATCTATGTTTGGATCTCCGAGCTCATAGAGCTGGATACTCACCCGCGGGAAGAGATGCCCCGCATTTCGAGCTTAGAATCGGACCATGGGCCGGAAAAATTGGTTGATATCCCGGAGTCTGAACTGTTAAGCTCAGAATCTTCTCAAGCTCCGGATCCCAGATTGGGTCAGGGTTCAGACTTAAATCCACCCACCCACCCAGATACAAGCAATCTTACCTACATCAGACAACAGTCCCAGGAAACGGTCCATCACTTTTGGGTCAAGGACAGGATCAAGGATTGCCACGATGAATATGCAACCTCATTATTCTACAAAAACTGCACAGACGAGGGAAAACCATAGTACAGAAGTACTGCGCAATGGAAAGCACTTGGAAAACTCAGGCAGCCTCTTGGGAGCCACCAGTTTCCACTAAACCCCTCGTCCGGATAAAAAGGACGCACCCTCGTCGGTCACCTGATCCAATAACAAAAAAAATCAAAGCCCATTACGGGGCACGGAAACATTCTAGAGGGATGGCTCGATAGGCCATGCAAAATACACACAACACCGGATGCCGTACCAACCCATAGCCTTCGAGCATGTTGGATACTCCGGGAGGTGGCCAAGAGCGGCGAGGATCTACTCACCAAAAACACCGCGGAGCAACATCCCACGGAAGACAACAACCCTATAGTATTGACAGTCTCTGAGACTTTCGCCTCAAATAATAGGCACAAAAGGGCACTCCGTGGCCTCGCCGAAGTCTGCCAAGTTGCAAAAATAAACCCCTGGAACGACACGGCCATAACTTTCAACGCCAGTGATGAACCAAAATTCAGAACAGTCTGGGCACCTGCCGCATTGGTCCTCAGTCCGATGTGGATGACTTTCGGCTAACCAAAGTGCTCATGGATGGCGGCAGCGGACTAAACCTCATTTATGAGGGAACTCTCAGCAAAATGGAAATAGACAGGAGCCGCATTGAGCAAAGTAATACGACCTTCCGAGGAATTATTCCCAGTCGGGAGGCGCGATGTGCGGGAAAAATCACACTCGATGTGGTATTCGGCACGCCGGAGAATTATCGGTCCGAAGAGATAACCTTTCAAGTGGCCCCTTTCAACAGTGGATATCACGCCCTGTTAGGGCGAGACGCATTTGCAAGCTTCCAAGCCATACCCCATTACAGGTACATGAAACTCAAGATGCTAGGGCCCAATGGAATCATCACTCTTGCCAGTGATCCGGGCATAGCACTCCGCGCCGAAAACAAAACTGCCGCCTTGGCCCTCGAGGCATTGTCTGAAGCCCTCGTGGCAGAAGAATTAACCGCATTGCGCTCCATAGTGGATAGGGACGACGTGATACTTGATAAGCGATCCAAATCCACCTCCTTTAAACCAGCAGACGAAATAGTCAAATTTCATGTCCACCCAACGGACCCCACGAAGACAACATCCATCGGGGCACAGCTGGACCCCACGGTCGATGCCGCACTGCGGGCGTTCCTACGCGAAAACTGGGACATTTTTCCCTGACACCCTTCTGATATGCCAGGAATCCCATGCAGGCTGGCCGAACATAGCCTAAACATATTGAAGGGATACAAGCCGGTCAAGCAAACATTATGATGCTTTTCCGAACCCAAACGACAAGACATGGGAGAGGAGCTAGCCAAGTTACTCGAGGCCGGATTCATCAGAGAGATAAAACACCCAGTCTGGCTAGAAAACCTGTGATGGTACCAAAGAAGTATAAATCCTGGTGCATGTGCGTCGATTTCAAAGACCTCAACAAAGCTTGCCCTAAGGATCCTTTTCCCCTCCCTCACATCGATCAGATCATCGATGCTACCCAGGAAACGGCTCACTGTGTTTCCTCGACGCATACTACGGATACCATCAGATCAAGATGAAGGAGTCCGATCAAGCCGCAACGACATTTATTACCCCATACGGGCCTTTCTGCTTCAACACTATGCCTTTCGGGCTTAAAAACGCCGGTGCCACCTATCAACGCATGATTCAAACATGCCTGGAGAAACAAATCGGCAAGACAGTTGAAGCATACATGGATGACTTAGTCATCAAAACCAGACACGTCGAGTCGTTAATAGACGATCTGCGTCTTACATTCGACAACCTCTGAACATATGTCATTAAGCTCAATCCGGAAAAATGCGTTTTTGGTATTCCCGCCGGAAAGATTCTGGGCTTCATCGTTTCCAATAGAGGAATTGAGGCAAACCCAGCTAAAATCCGAGCTTTTTCATAGTTGGCTATGCCAACAGACCTCAAACAAGTCCAAAAACTATCCGGATGTGTGGCAACTTTGAGCCGCTTTATCTCCAAACTAGGGGAAAAGGCATTGCCACTCTATCGCCTTCTCCGACGCACCGATCACTTCGAGTGGACGGACGCGACAACGGCCAGATTGGAAGAAATAAAGGCTCTTCTAGCAAGCAACCCAATCCTGGCCACGCCAAACGTCGGCGAGCCAATGTTATTATACATATCGGCCACACACCAAGTCGTGCGGTACTCGTCGTCGAACGAGAGGAGGACGGACACAAATTCTCGCTCTAGAAGACGGTATACTACATATCCACTGTCCTCACACCATGCAAATCCCGATACCCTCACTACCAAAAAATAGCATACGCGGTCTTCATGGCATCCCAGAAGCTACGACGCTACTTTCAAGAGTGCTCAATAACGGTAGCCTCCAAAGTACCTCTCAATGACATAATAAACAACCGCGACGCTACGAGGCGGATTGCCAAGTGGGCCTTTGAGATCCTCTCATTCGACATATCATACAAACCGCGTCGGGCCATTAAATCCCAGGTATTGGCCGACTTCATCGCTGAATGGACAGAGGCCGAACTCCCTAAAGAGTACGACACATATTCAAACTGGTTCATGCACTTCGACGGCTCCAAAATGCTGGCAGGCCTAGGGGCAGGCGTTGTCCTAACATCCCCCACGGGAGACACTGTTCAGTACGTCCTACACATATTATTCACGGACTCCAACAATGCAGCCGAATACGAAGCCTTATTGCATGGTCTTCGGATGGCCGTCTCCATGGGCATACACCGCCTGGAAGTGCGCAGGGATACAAACCTCGCAATATCTCAAATAAATGGAGATTTTGATGCTAAAGATCCGAAGATGGCGGCTTACCGTAATGCCGTTCTCAAAATGTCGGCTCGGTTCGAGGGGCTCGAGTTTCACCATGTGACTCGAGAAAGCAATCAAGCGGTGGATGTCCTTGCTTGCATCGGTGCCAAGCGCGACCCCATCGCACCTAACATCTTTCTAGAAAGGCTTCCGTGGTGTGGCAAGGGGAGAGCGGCAATACCAATCCGGACCTGAATACAACCCAAGATTCCGAACACACCGACATCATTGGGGGCTCAGCCACCAAAATCACACCATCGGCCCATCTCATCATGGCAGTCATCACCCCATGGACCGAATCCTTTCTGGCCTACCTTAATAGGCGGGAACTTCCTGAGGACCAGAATGAGGCACGCTGCATCGTGCGGCGCTCTAAAGCCTACAAGGTTCATGAGGGAGAACTTTATAAGAAAAGCGCTACCGGAGTACTTCAAAGATGTATCTCCGAGGAGGAAGGGCAGCAGCTATTGGCTGAAATTCGTGCTGGTCTCGGCGGTCACCACGCCGTGGCTCGGGCCCTTGTAAGCAAGGCCTTCCGTACAGGTTTCTATTGGCCGGCGGCCCGAGCAAACGCACAGGACCTTGTCCAACATTGCGTCGGATGCCAGCTTTTCGCAAACCAAAGCCATATGCCACCCACCGCTCCACAAACAATCCCCATCACTTGGCCTTTTGCAGTCTGGGGGCTTGATATGGTCGAACCCCTTAAAGGAGGAAGCCATAAGAAAAATATATGTCGGTCATGGTGGATAAATTCACCAAGTGGATAGAGGACAAACCAGTTAAAACGGCCAAAGCCGGGCTAGTGATAAACTTTATATCCAGTGTTGTGCACCGCTATGGTGTTCCACACAGCATCATCACCGACAACGACTCTAATTTCACAGCCGATGAGGTGAAGGCCTGGTGTGCCAATCTGGGCATCAAGCTCGACTACGCCTCTGTCTATCACCCACAAACCAACGGTCAGGTCGAACGCGCCAATGTTCTTATTATGAGCGGCATTAAACCCAGGCTAGTGCGGTCTTTGAAAGAATCAGATAAGCACTGGGTTGAGGAGCTCGACTCCGTACTCTAGGGGCTGTGGACCATGCCCAATCGTTCAATCGGATATACACCTTTCTTTATGGTGTACGGCGTAGAGGCCATGTTGCCCTGCGACATTATTCATGACTCACCTCGAGTGCGCATGTATGAAGAGAGAGAAGCCGAGCTAGACCGGCAGGATAGCTTAGATGCCGTGGAGGAGGAGCGCGATGTCGCAAAAGCTCGTTCTGCATTCTACCAACAACAGGCCCGCAGATATCAAAGCAGAGAAGTACGGGCCAAGACTTATAATGTTGGCGAACTCGTTCTACGCTTGCCGGAGAAGAAAAATGACAAACTCAAGCCCAAGTGGGAGGGTCCCTTCATCATTGACGAAGTTCTCACCGGAGGAGTGTACCGCCTGCGTGATGATTCATACAACCGCCTAGAGCCTAACCCATGGAACGCGGCCAGACTCCGAAGATTCTATGCCTAGCGCCGGACTCTTCATTCGTCCCCTTTCCCCCTTTTTTGTTTCCGTTATTTATTTTTTTCTCTCTTCTCACCTTTCTTTTTTAGAGTTGTAAAGCTTTCGTACGGCTAAACCGTACACCTACGACGCATACAATTCTTAATATGTATGTCAATTATACTTGGGGGCTTCTGGCACAGAAGCTTATTATTATTATTTTCTGAGCATTAAGCTCACCACGTATGTGTCTTTTCCACGTATGTACCTTTTCTTCGCCATTATATGCATCGATATGACTTAAGTTTTGGCCAAGATGGGTTGCCTGGCTCCTGTGCTTATGCCCTACGTTCCCGTTAGTTCGGCTAGGGCATAAAGGGAGCACCTCTGCGATAGTTACTACCGGGTCATCCGGATGTGTACCTCAGACTAGGTGAAGCCGAAAGCTAGCGTTCTTAAGGGAATATTCGATTGGCGGTCTAAAGATGTTTTTATTTGTCACATTATGAACCCACAGATGCTTTGTATGCTGTGGTTTCCTCAATCACAGTCCAGACGTGCACGTTAAATGCATGTTGACCCAGGGAAAGGAACCCTTAATAGAACTATTCTCTCTGGAAGATGTTTCTTACTATCAAAATGTAATATAACATAACTAGCCGGATACTTGTATGTTCAAGCAACTATGACCCCTACGCCTGGTTTCCACGCATACCCCGGTTTACATTACCGAGCGGGTATTCGGAAGCACTTCGCACCTTCGGGTCCAGAGGTTGAAGCGAAAAGGTCTGTCATGACAAGCATTTTTTACAATTCAACTAGAGACATAATTTGTCAAATGAAGTACATAGTCACTTAGACTCAAACACTTCTTCCTCTATGCCATCCAACAAGCTCTCTAGCCTACAATCCTGTTGGGAATACTTGGCGGCTACTTGTACTTGGTCATACACCAAGCTAACGGGAATTTCTTCTCCGTTTGACCCTACAGGTCCGCCCTGGGCCATATGATTCGGGTCGAGCTTGGTATACTGAGTTTTCACCATCGTCCAGGCTTCTCGCGCACCTTCCTGGCAGGCCGATATCTTCCATAATCGGAAGCGCCGCGGTGCTCCCTTGAATAGCTGTACAAGCCCCTCCATACTTCCTGGAGGAGAGTCGGATGGCCATAAGGCTTTGGCCATACTTTGCATCGGTTTCCGAGCTCGCTCGTGCATTTGCGACAGCTCTTGTAGTAGATTGCTCGACGATCCGGACACCTCCTCTTCAGGACGGCCCGTCAATATACCTATAGACATAATTATTGTCAGTTTCTTTCCTTGCCGAACTATGTAAAGGTAAGTCCGAACACATACTAAATATGCCGCCTCGTAGCTTCTTATTCTCCTTCATGGAGTCAGCTAGCTGGGCTCGCACATCTTTTAGCTCTTCACCGAGCTTGGTGTTGGCATATTGCAGTTGGTTCTTCTCCACCCTGACTTTTGTCAATGCATGTTCGCCTGCAGCCAGTTGCCTCTGAGCTCCTGGATTTTCCGCTCGTGCGATTTCCAGTGCCTCTGTCATAAGATTTGCACCTGTATTAATACTCCTGATATTTGATCATGTTTTCTCGATAGAGGGGAACATTACCAAATGCTGCCTTCTTGGATTTCTCCAGTTCGGCGGTAGCTGCATTTAGCTGGGCTTGACACTTCTTCAGCTCTTGGGACAACAGGCCGTTGTTCTCTTTGAGCACCTGGGTATACAACGATCCTCAAATCAGTTGCTTAAACTGCTTCAAGTCTCGGGGGCTAATGGTATATAGTTATCAAAATTGTGCAAGTATGAACTTACCCGCATATCCTTCAAATACTGATCTGTGGCTCTAGAAAGCCCATCTCGAGCAGCTTGGATGTATGCATCACCCAAATTGAAGGCGTTGAAAGCCTCTTTTGAAAAAACCAGGGTCGCGAAGAGCAGCCCCCCGACGCTGATGATTCATGGCACTTTCCACTTCGGAGTTGGTGGCGGATACTTTATCTGAATCCTCCGCAGAAGGACAATCCGGTGTCACTTCCGTGTTAGCCTCAGTCCTTGTGACAGGGTCCGAAATCCGGCTAGTAGAGGCATGACCGGCAGGATCCCCAGACAAATTCCGGCGAATGTTTTTCCTGATAAGACACAATGGATAGTGTCATACTTTAAGATGACGACCATGGGGCATATTTAAGACCATACCTCTTCAATGAAGACTCAGCCATATCTCTATTTGCCTTCCTCTTTGAAGGCTTGCGCGTCGCCTCTGGTGCTGCGGGGTGTGCCGATCGCCTCCCCTTTAGAGCATAATATAGTGCGATGGGTAAGGCAGAAGAGGGAAATTCTCCCAAAGGACAAGTCTCCTAATTACTTACATGCGACATAGGGAGGAGACCGGGATAGTCAGCAATGATGGCCACTTCGGTGCCGTCGCAACTCGCCTGGTAAAACACCCCTTCCCCAAGCTCCATGAATATGTCCAGATCCTCTTTGAATCCGGGATCAAGGGCCTAGTTGTGGTCCTCTGGTTGTTGTGTGGGGCTGTGGATCTCCCTGGTGACTTTCCACCATTCCTGTTATAAATGACAGATTAATATTTATGAAAAATGATTTACGGAGTTGATGGAGTAGAGTAGTGGAACAGAAACTCACCCAGCTGGGAGGGTTGTACATGGAAAATCCATCCATGGGATTAATGTGGGTGAACTCCTCCTCCTCCCCCTTGTATAAATCAGACAGTATTTTCGCCAACGCAGCGGAAGAGTCCGGACCCTTCCGACCAAAGCGGGTGGCATCATCTTCTCCATTGAAGTGCCACATAGGGTGCCCACGGTATTGGAGTGGCTGAAGCCCTTGCATTATGGATATCGCCATAACCTCAACTATTGGCAATCCGGCTTAAGCAAGCGTCTTTATCTTGCTCATCAGTTGGTGGACTTCCATACTGTCCTCCTCCCTAGGGCTCCGGGGACGCCGGTTGAGGCGCTTCTTCAATGGAGTACTTGAATATTCGGGAAGACCCCTCCGGATTGGGTCGAGAAGGGAAACGTCTTCGACATAAAACCATTCAGAAGGCCATTCTTCGGATGCCTTCTTCGGCATGCCGGATAGGTATCTGGTTCCGACGATGCGCCATATCTCGGCTCTGCCCACTTGGAATATCGACCCCTCCTGATTATGAGGGACGAGGCAAAACAACTTCTTCCATAACTCGAAATGGGCCTCGCAACCCAGAAATAGCTCGCAAAGAGCAACATAACCCGCAATATGCAGAATGGAGGCAGGTGTGAAGTTGTGCAGTTGGAGGCCATAGTGCTCCAGAAGCCCTCGGAGGAATGAATGGATTGGAAATCCAATGCCCCTCAACAAAGAGGGAACAAAACATACCCGTTCCCCCTGGATGGGTTGGGGAACTTCTCCTCCTATTCCCCGCCATCGAAAGAAGCCAATCCGACTCGAACGGGGACCAGATCTGCGGGGGGAAGAAATCCCTTGGTCTGCAGGTTCACCAGTTGGCCGTGGGATAGGGAAAACTTTTCCCAATCACCCTACTTGGGGCCGTGAGGGCATGAGGAAGAGCTGGGAGTGCTAGCCATGTTGGGGTGGTTTCGGCGAGCAAGCTCTGCGAATTCCTCGTTTGAGGGAGATGGTGTGGATTAGATCTGAAGATCCCCATCTCTTTAATAGACAATTTTCTCATACGGTCAGGGTGGTAAATGCAAAAATGCCCCAACCTCTCGTATTCGCTCGACACGTGGAAGCTGAAATCATGAAGGTGCAAAAGCCGATGAGCGCATCATTAAATGAAAGGCCGAACACTACTATTTAAGTTAGGTACTTTAAAGTATTCGGAGAGGGAACCCGCCTAGCAATGCCGAAGACAATCTGCGCGCCAGACTCATCGTCATTGAAGCTTGGTTCGGGGGCTACTGAGAGAGTCCTGGATTAGGGGGTCCTCGGTTAGCCGGACTATGTACGGTGGCCGAACTATTGGACTATGAAGACATAAGATAGAAGACTTCGTCCCGTGTCTGGATGGGACTCTCCTTTGCGTGGAAGGCAAGCTTGGCGATTCGGATATGTAGATTCCTTTCTCTGTAACCGACTTTGTGTAACCCTATCCCCCTCCAGTGTCTACATAAACCGAAGGGTTTAGTCTGTAGGACAACAATCATAATCTCATAGGCTAGACTTCTAGGGTTTAGCCATTATGATCTCGTGGTAGATCAACTCTTGTAATACTCATATTCATCAAGATCAATCAAGCAGGAAGTAGGGTATTACCTCCATAGAGAGGCCCTGAACCTGGGTAAACATTGTGTCCCCCGCCTCCTGTTACCATTAGCCTTAGACGTACAGTTCGGGCACTCCTACCCGAGATCCGCCGGTTTTGACACCGACAATGTCCTCGAATGAAAATAATGCCTCTTTGCACACAAAAGCATATCAAACAGTGTTGCTAAAATCTAAATCATCAATATCAGATTTGGTGGCAAGTAAACATCTGATGGAAATATCCCCTAGAGGCAATACTATTCGTATTATTATATTTCTATATTCGTAATTATAGAGTTTATATTGTATGATATAACTACTATGATCCTGGAATACGCGATTCAGTGAAAAACTCATATGTACGTGTGGAATGATAAATAGTTAGACAAAAGGTTTCTAGTCTTACCTCTAGGACTAGCTCAAGTGTTGTTGGTGATCACGGTTTCCAGATCTTAGGATATCGTTAGAGTAACGATAGTCCTAAAACAACATTGAGATTATGATGTGGAGAACGGTCAAATTGAATCGACCCAATCTTGTATGTTATGAATTGAGTTAGTATCGTTTGTAATCAATTGTAATAACACAGAGTGTTAACATGTAATTTTGCTCCTTAGACCATTAGAGTATTGCTACTTGTGAGCTGTGTTGGGATTTCCCCGAAGAGGATAAGATGATGCATTACAGTAGAGATAAGTATTTCCCTTAGTTAAGAACCAAGGTTGTTAATCCACTAGGAGAACCAAGCAACACATCGTTAGCAGTACCTACACACAAAATAACTTGCACCCAACGCAAACAAGGGGTTGTCAATCCCTTGGCGGTTAATTGCAAGGATCAAATCTCGTATTTATAGATAGACGAACAAAAATACAAAATAGAATAAAGTAAATAAAATTGCAGCAAGGTATTTTTGGATTTTAATATATGATGAAAATAGACCCGGGGCCATAGTTTTCACTAGAGGCTTCTCTCTTGAACATAACATACGGTGGTTAAACAAATTACTGTTGGGCAATTGATAGAAAAGCAAATAATCATGACGATATCCAAGGCAATGATCATGTATACACTACAAAAAAAGACACATCTGTGACATTTTGGGCCGAACGATTTTTTTCTGTCATACTTATGACACTTCTATGACAATAATTGTGACAAAACCCGGTATAATCATAGATGTGGTGGGCTCCTACTTCTATGACAAAAAATCATGACAAAAAATGGGCTTTTCATCCTGGGCGGGCCGGAGACGCAGCTGCATGACATTCTTTGGACCGTCCCTGACGGAAAAAACCGTGGTAGAAGCGAGGGCGAGGAAAATATCGGGGAGTTCCCGGTTACGGTGGGTGGTCAGGGGCCGAGCGATGCGCGTTTTTCTCGTACACGTACGCGCGTGTGTGCGAGGCCTTGGGTTGTAACTGAACCCGAGCGAGGCGTTGGGCTCTAACTGAACCCGAGCGATTGCACTGCAAGCTACGCGTTACTGAACCCGAGCGATCGATCGATGGCTGTTAACTGAACCCGATCGAGT
Source organism: Triticum dicoccoides (assembly GCF_002162155.2). NCBI lineage: Eukaryota > Viridiplantae > Streptophyta > Magnoliopsida > Poales > Poaceae > Triticum > Triticum dicoccoides. The sequence continues at coordinate 327,020,428 of NC_041383.1, read as the reverse complement.
GATTCCTTCGCTACTGCTGCTAACTGAAGCCGATTGATGCTGCCTCTGGATGAACAGTGAGCGTTGCCGGGATGGGGGGGGGTGGATGAACATTGAGCGGTGGGGGTGGATGAACAGGACCCTGTGGTGTTGCCTTTGGATGAACAGGACCCCGATCGATTGAGCCGGTTGGGGCTGGATGAACAGGACCCCGTGGAGGGCTGGATGAACAGGACGACCCCGTGGAGGGCTGGATGAACAGTAGATGGTGGAGGGGTGGATGAACAGTAGCATGTGGGGGGTGGTTGAACAGGAGCCCATGGAGAGGGGTGGTTGAACAGGAGCCGGTGGAGTAGCGCGCGGTGGAGGCTAGATGAACAGGAGCCCATGGATGAACAGTCGCACGTGGAGGCTGGAGGAGGTCGACGGTGGATGAACAGTAGCCCGTGGAGGCTGGAGGAGGTCGACGGTGGAGATGAACAATATCCGGTGGAGTCCCATTTTGCGGTACGCCACACCCCTCCTGATGAAGAGGACCTCCGTTTTGACCGTAGCGCTCCAACACAAGTCCGTTTCCTCCGTTTTGCGGTACGCCACACCCCTCCCGATCAACAGGACCCCGTTTTGACCATAGGAGGTCCAACACAAGTCCGTTTCCTCCGTTTTGCGGTACGCCAGACCCCCTGATGAACAGGATCCCGTTTCGAACGTGGCCGGTCGAACACAAGGCCGTTTCCTCCGTTCTGTGGTACGCCAGGCCTCGTTTCCATCGCCTGTTCCGTCCAAGCCCTCCCAATGAACACGATGACTTTCCTCCGTTCCGACCCAGCCGGTTGGCTCCCCATGAACATGACGACGACGCTGTTTCTCCGTTCCGACCCAGCCATGTACACGAGCCCTGGCCGTATGTATGCGCGAGTAGGCGTTCGAGACCCCGCCTGTATGTACGTACGTGGCCATATTTACTTTCTTGCACCTTGGCCGCTGTACATACGTGTACATGCTATGTGCGCGCCTCTACTATGACACGTGCGCGCATCTACTACACAACGTGCGCGCCTCTACATTGACCAGTATGTACGTACACGTTTGCGACCAGAATGACAACGCTACGTATGCTTCGACCAGGTGGGTCTCGTCTGTCAGGCCCTTCCTTGCATGCGAAGATGTAGCTAGTGGGTCCCAGCAGTCAGGGGGGCGAATCGTTTATTTTGGCCCGGACGCACTTCCTTGTGTGTGAAGATGTAGCTGGTGGGTCCCAGCAGTCAGGGGGGAAACTTTTTTTTTCACAAAATACAGTGGCCTGTCCGATGGGTCCCAGCTGTCAGGGGGAGGAATCATTATTTTCCGTGTAATAAGGAGGCACTTCCTTGCTACGGCCGTGGACCCAGCTGTCAGCCTCTCCACGTACAGTCCACGTCCGATGGAAGTCGTTCCTTGACCACATTGACCACGCTGCACCGAGCTCACCACGGCGGTGGACGACGGCGAGGCCTAGGAAGGGGACGACGCGGAGCCGGGGAAGACGCAGCAGTGGATGCCCACGTGGAGAGGAGTACGAGGGTTCATTGGTTCGGCTGCGGTGTGAGGCTGTCGTTGCCGCAGAATAACAGGGGGTGTGGGTGAGTGGAGGGATGGCCTGACCAGTGGTGGGAGTAGTAGCGGGTGGTGAGGCCTCCGCGGCAGCACAGCTGTCCACGGGAGGCACGAGCAGGCGGCACGACCGGCACTGCTTTGGGCGGCTGGAGCAAGAAGACCATAGGTTGAAGAAGCACGACGACCATTGGATGGACATCGTATGATCACTACAGCTAGAATCGTTTATATTGACTAAGTTGACAAAGCCCTTGGTACGCGTCAACTTAGTAGGCCCACAGGTCAGCTTCCGAAACGGTGCGCCCCAGATGTCAGGGGGAGGAATCATTTTTTGGGCGGGTGAAGCTAGAATATCCGAGATTGAAGGAGAAGCACGGCATCCATTGGATGGACATCCAATGGCCACTGCTGCTAGAACCGTGTGTTGACTATAAGTTGACAAAGCCTTGCATACATGTCAAATCTCTTTTTTTAGGGGACACGTCAACTTAGTAAGGCCACAAGTGTGTGGCAGAGAACTTATAGCCCATTTGAGATTTGTAAGAATGTGCAACCCATTTTTGAATTCTAATGGAATTTACTACAACCCATTTACAGTTTGTTAAAAGTACAACCCATTTCAACCACAAAACAGAATTCAATAAAATTTCCCACATTTTGATGGGATCCGAAATATTTTTAGCCCAAAATTTCTAGTCAGATTAAATACAATTTTAATATAAATTTATATTATGTAAAAATCCAACGAAACATTGCGCTCACAACAATTAATGAAATTAAAATTTTCAATATCCAAAAATTATATTTTATAAAGTAATTACGCGTTTGGTGCATTTTATTATAGTTACCGCCCAGTTTTTATAACTACATCCCATTTATTATGTCTTAAAGCCCATTTTCTTGTTAAGCCTAATGCATCCCTCCTAGGAAAGATTTGCAGCCCAGCGGGCTGAGAATAACAAAATGACCTTGCCTGGGTATTCCTAAAGAAAAGTATAGCTGGGCTAGCCATTTTCAGCATGAAAAAAATTAATATCTGGAATGGATATCCGGCCTCGGCTAGAAGGGCCACAACCCGCCCAGTAAATACCTGCAATGATGTTTTCGTTGTTGTTCAGAGGAGAAAAATTAATATCTGGGCTAAACATCAAAAAACTTTGCAGTGCTCACACCTCAAAAACACAAATACTGCTCGAGCTGCTTGGTCCCAGCTGTCGGCCGCTTCTTGTGCAATTCTCTCGTTTATTGACTACATAGGTTGACAATGGTGTGGGACCGTGATGTCAGGAAACCAGGAGGAAACAAAAAGAATTATAGTTTTATATAATAAGGAGGCACTTGCGTACGTGAGGCTATGGCCCTGGTGGGTCCCCATTGTCATCCTCTCCAAGTAAAGTCATCTCCTTGCCCACACGCGCTTTCCGCCCGAAACAGTCAGCGCCGCCCGCCCCGCTTCCCGGTGCAGGCGATTGCTCCGCCTTCAAACGACACAAGTGCCGTCCGTTCGTCCATCTGCCGCCCACATTAATGATACACGGTTGCCAAGGTGGCTACTCCGGTGCCGCACGTCCGTCCCTCCGCCGCCCACCATTGCTATATAAACTGCTACACTGGCCATAGCCGCAGTCATCCACATCCGTTCCCTTTCTCCTGTCCACACCACTACTGCCCACCATGGCTTCCTCGTGCTCCAGCGTTCTTCGGGACGGGCGGACGATGGACCACAAGGAGATGGCAGCCATTGCTGCTGATTGGCTGGCCGACAGGCAGCCAGAGGACGACGACATCCTAATGGAGAACATGGTAGTCGATGATCCAGCGCCAACCCCCTCCTCCGCGCCATCCTCGCTGGTGCATTGCACCATGACCATTGGCGAGGCCCGTGCCCAATATATGGACACGGGGAGGCAGAAGCGTGAGGAGCAGTTCTGGGAGGCACAGGCCAACGCTGCCTACAACCACCATCTCCTCCAGGAGCACCTGCAGGTGGAGGAGCATATCGCCACAGAGCAGGCGGAGCAGGAGGCGCTGCTCGACTCGTACCGCTCCGGTCGCGAGCGCTGCCTCGAGCGCTAGCGGTACCGCATGCGGGTGGCGGAGGTTGCGGCCGCCTACAAAGAGGGCGATGAAGCGGGCGAGGCACTGTTTGGCGGGACCGAGGATGAGGCAGAGGACAATGCCGGCTCCGACGAGTCCCCGCTCTGCTGGTGTCGACGAGGCCCTGCTCCACCGAGGCCCCGCGGCGCCAACAACGAGGCAGAGGACACCGCCGGCTCTGCCGAGGCCCCGCCCCGCCAACAACGAGGCAGAGGACATCGCCGGCTTAGCCGAGGCCCCACCCTGCCGGCAAAGAGAGGGAGGATTTCCACCGCTCCGCCGAGGCGCCGCCCGCCGGCAACGAGACAGAGGACATCGCCGGCTCCGCCGAGGCCCCGCCCCACTGCCAACGAGGCCGCGCCACACAAAAAACGGGGAAGAGTAGAACACAGTAGGTCGCCGCCGCTCGAGTCCAAGTAAGGCCACCCCTGCTACCCTCCGGTTGAAGCCAAGCTAGGCGGGTTGACCATTGATGGCCGGTTAGCTTCTTGGCGGCAACGTGGGTCAGAGAGCTGTGTTGGAGAAGGACGCTGCTTCTACTTAACTGCTTGTGCAGTTGGCTGACTGACACATGGGCCCAATAGGCCACTTGTCAGTTATGCAACTGCACTTGCAGTTAAGTCACTAAAGCTTCTGTTCGGCTTAGCGGGACACAGGTTGGTAGCTTCACTTAATTAATTATACCTCCAGCGCACCCCTTTTTAGTTGAAGAATGTATGAAATGTAATGAAATCTGGCATGTTTATATGAAATTCGACCGTGTATGAATGAATTTATTTCGATTAGTTCGAATTCCTGTATCACTGGCATTGGATGAACATGCAAAACAATACATACTAGCATTATTCCCAGGGTGATCACCTCGTTTGCAGTAGTTTCACATGTACTCCCTCCGGTCCTTTCTAGTCTGCATACAAGTTTTGTCTGCAGTCAAAGTATCTCTTCTTTGACCAATCTTATAGAAAAAAGTATGCACTTTCACAATGTGCGAAGTAAAAAGGAACATAAGGAGTACAAAGAGTTTGAGCAGCTTTTTAGCGTTTCTGTACATTGCAATCAAACACACAAGGCTGGCAATTCATAGAGAACATTCAAAACAATCGATGATTATGCATCTCAGCAATTCACATGTCAGAGCCAATATTTACTTCACAACTAAAGAATAAAGAAAAAATTGATCGACGCTGCTGACGGCAAAGGGCGTCCCATTCGAAAATATCAAACGCATGTCTTCTTGCTAAAATCAATGAGCAAAATTTGACAAGGTTGTCCCATTCCAAAATATCAAATGCCTATGATTGTGGAATGGGCAGGGTTTGCCATTTGTTTGGACATTGACATGGCACCTCGTGCAAAATAAACCAGCTGTTCTTTTTGTGCAGTTCGACCAAAATCAACCAAATTCGCGTGTAGCTTGTATGATTTCACCCTTATATGTTGCAACACCTTGAACTTATCGGCACCTCCTTTCTTGTGATGGAAATGAATGATTCGATGTATTCATGAACATTTTGTGCAGTTCCCATTGAAATCAAGCTGAGCACCCCTGTTTGCACAAATACAAAAAAAGTGATTAGTATAAAGCAAATTGTACTATGAATTGACAGTTTAAACAGGCACCTACATGGTCCATGTAGAGCACACTTTTAGAAAAATGGAACTCACCAGAAAAAAATCCTAGAACAATATTGTACTCGCGCATCACAGCAAAAAAAATGGAGATTTGCCAGTCCTTTTGAGCTGAAGTTAGTTTGGTCTTGTGGGGAATAATGTGACCATCCTTCAATTGCTCCTTCTGATGAGAAGATAGACATGGCTTCTTCATCCTGGCATAATCGGAACTAGTCACTTCACGTACTCCATATTCTTCTTCAGAGGAGGATGATCCTGTTGTGCAAAGACAAGAGGAGAACTAAATGCTAGCATCCCTGTTTGCTCGAAAAAACGAAAGGAAATATTTAAAACAACACAAATGAAGCACTTCTCAAGGACAATACCACTTTTTCATGACAGTATCTAAACAATAGCACAACACCAGTAGAGATGATAAAGCTCAATCATATGGATGAAATTAGTGGGCGAGTACCAACCTTTGTCAGGAGGCTTATTCTGTAGAGCATACAGATGAAGCACTTCTCCGGAACCATCTGTTGCTATCTACTATGGTGGCCATGCTTACTATATACTCCTCGATTAGTTTAATGTTTCCAACATCTTCTTGTGCAGTTCCACTAAAATATATGGTATCTTCAAAGAAGATCCCTGTTTGCACAAGTAGAGATAATTACGTATTACATTAAGAGTGGCATCAAATCAGTGGCAAACCAATTGCTCGTTCCATCCATAGCAATAAATTAAGATGCAAAACTATATCATTACTTGTGTCATCACAATTCCAGTGCTTCATAACAGCACCAGGTGTTGAATTTTGTTCTTCTTCCACTTGTTCTTCCCCTTCATCACTTGGTTCAATAACAAACAAGCTTCGCCTTCAATGTAAGATTTGGCATGTCAATTAGGGAGCACAAGTATAACACTAAACAATGACATTAATTTTCTAATGAAAGTGGCAAAATACAGGCCAACAGTTGTGAAATATCCTTATCTTACCTCAATGGGATATTACGGTGCACATACAGATTGGAAGTCTTGTTGTGCAGGTCACTAAAATCAAGCAACATTACCATACAAGTAGCACAACATATGAAAGCACACTACAGAATCATGTGAAAGAAGGCTAGTACTAACCTCTCATGATGCGGAATTCAAACAACTCACAAGAAGAAGAGCTGAACCAAATTTGCCAACATGGATAGGAAGTAAGATCTCCTCTTGTGCAGTTCCACTAAGATCAAGCAATCAAGCAACGTTGTCGGTGTGATATTTTGGTTGAACTGCACAAAACACTCTTAAAACAAAAGTGTTTTGTGCAGTGCAACAAAAGGTCACAATGGCAACGAGGTGAAGTAGATAACCCTGTTTACACAGAGGTGCAAAGGAAACAACTAGTGGTCAATAACGGTGGATGACATAGAAGCCAACAAAAGAAGCATCTACCTTATCTAAATGGGAAAGAAAGCAAGACAGTAGCATTTCTCAAACGGTGGCATTGATTAATATTAACATAGAGATTATATTAACAATAAAATTCATTAAACATGTAATTTGCTTTTAACTGTGGCAAAATTTTCCAGCGGCATTATTAGAGGGTGTTTCTTTACAGGGACATTTTGGTGTAGGGACTAAAAACACTCCGTGTCAGTCCCATCTAAACCAAACATGAGGGACTTTTAGGGACTAAAAGTGGGCATTTGGGACTAAAGAAAGAAGACCCCGAGGGAGTCTTTTTGGGACTTTTCCTAATAGTTGCCTGATGACCCACAAGTGTAGGGGATCTATCGTAGTCCTTTCGATAAGTAAGAGTGTCAAACCCAACGAGGAGCACAATGAAATGATAAGCGGTTTTCAGTAAGGTTTTCTCTGCAAGCACTGAAATTGTAGGTAATAGATAGTTTTGTGATAAGATAAATTGTAGAGAGTAACAAGTAAATAAAGTAAATAAAGTGCAGCAAGGTGGCCCAATACTTTTTTAGCAAAGGATAATCCTGGACAATTTCTAATAATGAGAAAAGAGCTCCCGAGGACACATGGGAATTATCGTCAAGCTAGTTTTCATCACGCTCATATGATTCGTGTTCGGTACTTTGATAATTTGATATGTGGGTGGACCAGTGCTTGGATACTGCCCTTACTTGGCAAGGATCCCACTTATTATTAACCCCTATTGCAAGCGTCCGCAACTACAAAAGAAGTATTAAGGTAAACCTAACCACAATATTAAACATATGGATCCAAATCAGCCCCTAACGAAGCAACTCATAAACTAGGGTTTAAGCTTCCGTCACTCTAGCAACCCATCATCTACTTATTACTTCCCCATGCCTTCCTCTAGGCCCAAATAATGGTGAAGTGTCATGTAGTCGACGTTCACATAACACCACTAGAGGAAAGACAACATACATCTCATCAAAATATCGAACGAATACCAAATTCACACGACTACTAATAGCAAGACTTCACCCATGTCCTCAGGAACAAACGTAACTACTCACAAAGCATATTCATGTTCATAATCAGAGGAGTAATAATATGCATTAAGGATCTGAACATATGATCTTCCACCAAGTAAACCAACTAGCATCAACTACAAGGAGTAATCAACACTACTAGCAACCCACAGGTACCAATTTGTGGTTTTGATACAAGATTGGATACAAGAGATGAACTAGGGTTTTGAGAGGAGATGGTGCTGGTGAAGATGTTGATGGAGATTGACCCCCTCCCGATGAGAGGATCGTTGGTGATGACGACGGTGATGATTTCCCCCTCCCGGAGGGGAGTGTCCCCGGTAAAACAGCTCTGCCGGAGCTCTAGATTGGTTCCGCCTCGTGGCGGTGGAGTTTCGTCCCGTAAGCTTGCCCACGATTTTTTCCAGGGTAAAAGCCCTCATATAGCAGAAGATGGACACCGGAGGGCCACCAGGGGGCCCAGGAGACAGGGGGGCGCGCCCAGTAGGGGTGGGCGCGCCCCCACCCTCCTGGCCAGGGTGTGGGCCCCCTGAGGTATTTCTTCCGCTCAATAATTCTTATTAATTCCAAAAATAGGTTTCGTGGAGTTTCAGGATTTTTGGAGCAGTGCAGAATAGGTTTCCAATGTTTGCTCCTTTTCCAGCCAGAATTCCAGCTGCCGGCATCCCCCCTCTTCATGGTAAACCTTGTAAAATAAGAGAGAATAGCCATAAGTATTGAGATATAATGTGTAATAACAGCCCATAATGCAATAAATATTGATATAAAAGCATGATGCAAAATGGACGTATCAACTCCCCCACGCTTAGACCTCGCTTGTCCTCAAGCGGAAGCCGATAACGAAAAATATGTCCACAAGTTTAGAGATAGAGGCGTCGATAAAAATAAAATACGGACATGAGGGCATCATGATCATTCTTGTAACAGCAACATATATGGATTTTATCATATGATTTCTTATACCCAAGTAACAATCAATTCACAATGTCAAGTATGGTTCAGAAACTTCATTGGGAACTAACAAACTATAATCTCAGTCATTGAAGCAATTGCAATTTATCATAACATCAGAAAGAGTCAAGAATAGAGCTTTTCAGCAAGTTCACATACTCAACTATCATGTAGTCTTCTACAATTGCTAACACTCACGCAATACTTGTGGTTATGGAGTTTCAGCCTGACACTGGGAAAGACAGGGGCTTATTGTGTTGCCTCCCAACGTATTCACCTTTAGGTGATGTCAACAATAATAACGCATGCTAACTTACATCCAATTGGATATATATATATCATGATCTTTCAAACACGAGGAGCTTGCCAAAGGATAAAATGAAAAAGGGAAAGGTGAAGATCACCTTGACTCAAGCATACAGTAAAAACATAAAGTAAAAGATAGGCCCTTCGCAGAGGGAAGCAGAGGCTGTCATGTGAGTTTATGGTTGGACACACAAAATCTTAATGCAAAAGAACGTCACTTTATATTGCCCCTTGTATGTGGACCTTTATTATGCAGTTCGTCGATTTTATTGCTTCCACAACAAGATCATATAAAGCTTATTTTCTCTGCACTAATAAGTCATGCATATTTAGATAGCAATTTTTATTGCCTGTAACATGACAACTTACTTGAAGGTTCTTACTCAATCCATAGGTAGGTATGGTGGAATCTCATGGCAAAACTGGGTTTAAGGATATTTGGAAGCACAAGTAGTATCTCTACTTAGTGCAAGGAATTTGGCTAGCATGAGGGGGAAAGGCAAGCTCAACATGTTTGGAAGGTCAATGACAATATACTTTAACTGAGATGTGAGAAAACATAAACCATTACGTTCTCTTCCTTGTCCGACGTCAACTCTTTTAGCATGTCATACTTAATGAGTGCTCCCAATCATAAAAGATGTCCAAGATAATATATTTGTATGTGAACACCTCTTTCCTTATTACTTCCTATTAATTGCAACGATGACCAAAACTACGTTTGCCAACTCTCAACAACTTTTATGCCTCGTACTTTCTATGTGTGAAGTCATCACTAACCATAAGATCAATATGAACTCTTTTATTCTCTACTTTCTCAAGTTCATAGCAACATAGCAAAGCCCTTGACTCAATACTAATCTTTATTATAGATAGCTCACGGACTCGATTACATGAAGAGATCACAAAGCAAAACTCAAAACTACTTGATACCAAAACTTCAATCTACTAGATCAAGATACTACTAAAAGGATCGAACTAAATAAAATGGTAAAGATAGGAGTGTGATGGTGATACGATACCGGGGCACCTCCCCCAAGCTTGGCAGTTGCCAAGGGGAGTGCCCATACCCATGTGATTATGTCTCCTTCTTCACGGTTGGTGTTATGATCTTCTTGGCGACGATGCCCCTCAGGATACGGTTCTCCTCCTCAAGCTTATTGACTTGTTGTTTGAGGTCCATAATTTCTTTACGGAGCTTGCCCGTAACGGCAAAGCTCCCTTTACCCAAGGATGCTGCATAGCTTCTGGAGAACAAGTGATGCTCTTTTTCATATTTTCATAAGAAAGAAATCTAAAGTTGGAAGGGATGACCGAATTTGGAATAGCCGAGCTAGGTAGTTTCCCCATCATGAATTCTGCTTGAAGACGAGAGGTAACTTCTTGATCTTCCTCCATGGCATCTATCCTTCTCAAGTTAGCCTCCATCTCATCCTCCATTGATGGTCCAAAGTGATATGCATCGCTATTTGCTCCTGGACCTGGTGTTGGGTAAGACACACGACTCTCCCCTACTGACTCTTGAGAAGACATCTTGTTCTTAATCTGCAACAGGAACAGCTCGAAACGAAAACAGAGGATATTTGCGTGATACGGTGGTCAAAACCTTCCGGAGTTTATATAATGAATTTTTACCGACCAAAATACGTAACGTGCAAGAAAACGGAGTCCGGGAGGCACACGAGGTGTCCACGAGACAGGGGGGCACGCCCAGTAAAGGTGGGTACGCCCTCCACCCTCATGGAGGCCTCGTGTCCCTCTCGGACTACTTCTTTCTTCCTAAAATTCTTAAATATTCCAAAACTGATAAAAATTGCCATTTGAGTTGTTTTGGAGTCGATTTACTTACCGTACCACATACCTATTCCTTTTCGGAGTCTAGAACATTCTGGAAAGTATCCCTTATGTATTCCTTCGGGGTTATGGTTTCAATAATATTAGTTTCAACATTGATAGGATTACCTGAGATATAATGTTTAACTCTTTGACCGTTCACCACCCTCGGACTTGTGCCTTCGAAGTTGTTAATTTTATGGCACCAGAAGAATAGACCTCCTCGATAACGTAATGACCTTCCCATTTAGAGAGAAGTTTTCCTGCAAAAAATCTTAAACGAGAGTTGAATAATAACACATAATCACCTATGTTAAACTCATGCTTTTGTATCCTTTTATCATGCCAACGTTTGACTTTTTCTTTGAATGACTTGGCATTCTCATATGCTTGGGTTCTCCATTCATCGAGTGAGCTAATATCAAACAACCTCTTCTCACCGGCAAGTTTGAAGTCATAATTGAGCTCTTTAATAGCCCAATATGCTTTATGTTCAAGTTCAAGAGGTAAATGACACACTTTTCCATAAACCATCTAATATGGAGACATACCCATAGGATTTTTGTATGCAGTTCTATAGGCCCATAATGCATCATCAAGTTTTTTGGACCAATTCTTTCTAGATCTATTCACAGTCTTTTGCAAAATTAATTTGAGCTCTCTATTGCTCAACTCTACTTGACCACTAGACTGCGGATGATAAGGAGATGCGATTATATGATTAACATCATACTTAGCAAGCATATTACGAAAAGCACCATGAATAAAATGTGAACCACCATCAGTCATAAGATATCTAGGGACTCCAAACCTCGGAAAAATAACTTCTTTAAGCATTTTAATAGAAGTGTTATGATCAGTACTACTAGTTGGAATAGCTTCTACCCACTTAGTAACGTAATCAACATCGACTAAAATATGAGTGTAACCATTAGAGGCAGGAAAGGGTCCCATATAATCAAAGCCCCAAACATCAAACGGTTCAATAACAAGAGAATAACTCATAGGCATTTCTTGACGTCTACTAATATTACCTATTCTTTGACACTCATCACAAGATAAGACAAACTTACGAGCATCTTTGAAGAGAGTAGGCCAATAAAAACCAGATTGCAGTACCTTATGTGCAGTTCTATCTCCAGCGTGGTGTCCTCCATATGATTCAGAGTGACACTTGCGTAGGATCTGTTCCTGTTCATGCTCAGGTACACAACATCTAATAACACCATCTACTCCTTCTTTATAAAGGTGTGGGTCATCCCAGAAGTAATGTCTTAAATCATAAAAGAACTTTTTCTTTTGCTGGTATGTGAAACTAGGAGGTATAAACTTAGCAACAATGTAATTAGCATAATCAACATACCAAGGAGCAGTACGAGAAGCATTAATGACCACTAATTGTTCATCAGGAAAGCTATCATCAATAGGCAGTGGGTCATCAAGAACATTCTCTAACCTAGACAAGTTGTCTGCAATGGGGTTCTCAGCTCCCTTTCTATCAATAATATGCAAATCAAATTCTTGGAGCAGGAGAACCCATCTAATGAGTCTAGGCTTAGCATCTTTATTTTCCATAAGATATTTAATAGCATCATGATCAGTGTGAATAGTAACTTTGGAATCAACAATATAAGGTCTAAACTTATCACATGCAAACACAACTGCTAAGAACTCTTTTTCAGTAGTAGCATAATTTCTCTGGGCAGTATCAAGAGTCTTACTAGCATACTGGATAACATTCAATTTCTTATCAACTCTTTGCCCTAGAACAACACCTACAGCATAATCACTAGCATCACACATAGTTTCAAAGGGTAAATTCCAATCAGGTGACTGAACAATAGGTGCAGTGATCAAAGCTTTCTTAAGTATTTCAAATGCTTCTACACAATCATCAGCAAAGACAAAAGGAATATCTTTTTGCAATAAATTAGTCAGAGGCCTAGAGATTTTAGAGAAGTCCTTAATGAACCTCCTATAAAAACCGGCATGACCAAGGAAACTTCTTATACCTTTTATGTCCTTGGGACATGGCATATTTTCGATAGCATCAACTTTGGCTTTATCAACTTCAATACCTCTCTTAGAAATCTTATGCCCCAAAACAATGCCTTCATTCACCATAAAGTGGCACTTTTCCCAATTCAGGACGAGACTAGTGTCTTCACATCTCTGCAAAACTCGATCAAGGTTGCTCAAGCAATCATCAAAAGAGGATCCATAAATGGAGAAATCATCCATGAACACCTCATAAATCTTTTCACAAAAATCAGAGAATATAGCCATCATGCATCTTCGAAAGGTAGCAGGTGCATTGCATAAACCAAAAGGCATACATCTACAAGCAAAAGTACCGAAAGGGCAAGTAAAAGTAGTTTTAGATTGATCCTTCGCTGACACAGGTATTTGAGAGAAACCAAAATAACCATCTAGAAAGCAGAAATGTGTGTGTTTGGACAGTCTTTCTAGCATTTGATCAATAAAAGGTAAAGGGTAATGATCTTTCTTAGTAGCTTTATTTAATTTACGGAAATCAATTACCATCCTATAACCTGTACTAATTCTTTGCGGGATAAATTCATCTTTATCATCAGGAACAACGGTAATACCTCCCTTTTTAGGAACATAATGGACAGGGCTTACCCATTCACTATCAGCAATGGGATAAATTATACCTGCCTTAAGGAGATTTAGTATCTCCTTTCTTACCACTTCTTTCATCTTGGGATTCAATCGTCGTTGAGGATCTCTAACTGCTTTAGCATAGGCCTCCAGATTAATTTTGTGTTGGCATAACGTGGGACTAATGCCCTTAAGATCATCCAGAGTATATCCAATAGCAGCGTGGTGCTTCTTCAGAGTTTTCAATAATCTTTCTTCTTCTTTCTCTGAAAGGTTAGCACTAATAATAACAGGATATATTTTCTTTTCATCAAGATAAGCATACTTAAGATTATCAGGTAATGGTTTGAGTTCAAACACGGGGTCACCCTTGGGTGGAGGGGGATCCCCAAGAATTTCAACGGGAAGGTTGTGTTTCAGCATAGGTTCCTGTTTAAGGAACACTTCATCTATTTCCCTTCTTTCCAACATAAACATATCATTTTCATGGTCAAGCAAATATTGTTCTAACGGATCAGTAGGAGGCACGACAATAGAAGCAAGATCAATAATCTCATACTTACTAGGTGATTCTCTATCACGAGGTTGTCTATGAAACTTAGCAAAATTAAACTCATGAGACGTACCTTTTAAGCCAATTGTGACAGTATCCTTTTCACAGTCAATCTTAGCATTAACAGTGTTTAAGAAGGGTCTACCAAAAATAATGGGACAAAAGTCATCTTGTGGGGAACCAAGAACAAGAAAATCAGCAGGATATTTAACCTTCCCACACAAGACTTCAACATCTCTAACTATCCCAACTGGTTTAATGGTATCCCTATTAGCAAGCTTAATAGTAACATCAATATCTTCCAAATCAGCAGGTGCAATGTCGTGCATAATTTCTTTATATAAATCATAGGGTATTGCACTAGCACTAGCACCCATATCACATAAGCCATGATAACAATGATCTCCTATTTTAACAGAAATAACAGGCATGCCTACAACAGGTCTATGTATCTTAGTATCTGGTCTAGCAATATTAGCAGTCTCACCACAGAAATAAATAAAATGCCCATCTAAATCATCATCCAAGAGATCTTTAACCATAGCAATACTAGGTTCAAGTTTGATTTGCTCAGGAGGTGTATAAATCCTAGTATTACTCTTACGAACAACAGCCGAAGTTTTAGCATGATCCTTTATCCTATCAGGAAAAGGAGGTTTCTCAACATAAGTAGTAGGAACAATAGGATCACTATAGGTGACAATCTTTTCTTCAACTGTAATAGGTGCAACTACTTTTACTTCAATGGGAGGATTATATTTAAACCATTTCTCCTTAGGGAGATCAACATGAGTAGCAAAAGATTCACAGAAAGAAGCTACTATCTCAGAGTCAAGTCCATATTTAGTGCTAAATCCACGAAAGGCATCGGTATCCACAAAAGGTTTAACACAATCAAACTTGCGTGTCATACCTGACTCCTTACCATCATCGGAACCCCAATCTTCAGAGTTGCGTTTAATTCTTTCCAATAAGTCCCATTTGAAATCAATAGTCTTCAACATATAAGAACCAACACAGGAAGTATCGAGCAGGTTGCGATCATTGAGAGAAAGCCAAGCATAGAAATTTTGAATAATCATTTTGCTGGAGAGCTCATGATTGGGGCATGAATATAACATTGACTTAAGTGTCCCCCAAGCTTGAGCGATGCTTTCTCCTTCGCGAGGCCAGAAATTATATATGTAATTACGATCATGATGAACAAGATGCATAGGATAGAACTTTTGGTGAAACTCCAACTTCAATTGTTTATAATTCCAAGATCTTGTATCATCACATAGCCTATACCATGTCAATGCATCTCCCTTCAAAGATAAAGGGAAGACCTTCCTTTTGACAACATCATCGGGAATACCTGCAAGCTAAATAATCCACAAACTTCATCCACAAAGATAAGGTGTAAATCGGGATGCAATGTTCCATCTCCTACAAATGGATTAGCTAGCAGTTTCTCTATCATACCCGAAGGAATCTCAAAGTAGATATTTTCAAAAAGTTCAGTAGGTTAAGGGGCAACTCTTTGCTCTTCTGGTCAGGGTGAAGATACCCCGAACAAGCCCCTCAAAGGATTAGTTTCCATAGTGACAAGTAACAGAAAATTTCAGCACACTATATAAATGTTTCCTTACCAAGTTCCACTCACCAAAAGCGCTACGCTCCCCGGCAACGGTGCCATAAAAGAGTCTTGATGACCCACAAGTGTAGGAGATCTATCGTAGTCCTTTCGATTAGTAAGAGTGTCGAACCCAACGAGGAGCACAAGGAAATGATAAGCGGTTTTCAGTAAGGTTTTCTCTACAAGAACTGAAATTGTAGGTAATAGATAGTTTTGTGATAAGATAAATTGTAGTGAGTAACAAGTAAATAAAGTAAATAAAGTGAATCAAGGTGGCCCAATCCTTTTGTAGCAAATGATAAGCCTAGACGATTTCTTATAATGAGAAAAGAGCTTCCGAGAACACATGGGAATTATCGTCAAGCTAGTTTTCATCACGCTCATATGATTCGCGTTCGGTACTTTGATAATTTGATATGTGGGTGGACCGACCCTTACTTGGGCAAGCATCCCACTTATGATTAACCCCTATTGCAAGCGTCCGCAACTACAAAAGAAGTATTAAGGTAAACCTAACCACAACATTAAACATATGGATCCAAATCAGCCCCTAACGAAGCAACGCATAAACTAGGGTTTAAGCTTCTGTCACTCTAGCAACCCATCATCTACTTATTACTTCCCCATGCCTTCATGTAGGCCCAAATAATGGTGAAGTGTCATGTAGTCGATGTTCACATAACACCACTAGAGGAAAGACAACATACATCTCATCAAAATATCGAACGAATACCAAATTCACACAACTACTAATAGCAAGACTTCACCCATGTCCTCAGGAACAAACGTAAATACTCACAAAGCATATTCATGTTCATAATCAGAGGAGTAATAATATGCATTAAGGATCTGAACATATAATCTTCCACCAAGTAAACCAACTAGCATCAACTACAAGGAGTAATCAACACTACTAGCAACCCACAGGTACCAATTTGTGGTTTTGATACAAGATTGGATACAAGAGATGAACTAGGGTTTTGAGAGGAGATGGTGCTGGTGAAGATGTTGATGGAGATTGACCCCCTCCCGATGAGAGGATCATTGGTGATGACGATGGTGATGATTTCCGCCTCCCGTAGGGAAGTGTCCCCGGCAGAACAGCTCTGTCGGAGCTCTAGATTGGTTCCGCCAAGGTTCTGCCTCGTGGCGGCGGAGTTTCGTCCCGTAAGCTTGCCCACGATTTTTCTGGGGTAAAAGCCCTCATATAGCAGAAGATGGACACCGGAGGGCCACCAGGGGGCCCAGGAGACAGGGGGCGCGCCCAGTAGGGGTGGGCGCGCCCCCACCCTCCTGGCCAGGGTGTGGGCCCCCTGAGGTATTTCTTCTGCTCAATAATTCTTATTAATTCTAAAAACAGGTTTCGTGGAGTTTCAGGATTTTTGGAGCAGTGCAGAATAGGTTTCCAATGTTTGCTCCTTTTCCAGCCAGAATTCCAGCTGTCGGCATCCCCCCTCTTCATGGTAAACCTTGTAAAATAAGAGAGAATAGCCATAAGTATTGAGATATAATGTGTAATAACAGCCCATAATGCAATAAATATTGATATAAAAGCATGATGCAAAATGGACGTATCATTGCCCCTGCCACGCATCGCACCTTGTCTCTATTAGTTCATTACTAGGGGTAACATGGTCTTTTAGCATGTCATTTAATAACCTCTAGTCCATGTTTAGTCCCTGGAACCGAGCAGGTAGGGACTAGGGAGTTTTTAACTAAACAGAGCCTTAGATTAACAACTGCTAAAGAGTTGCACGGGAAAGTAGACGCACCATCACCATGTGCATCTACCGATGTACTGTGGTGATGCACAGTCTATTGCAACAAAGAACAAACAACCAAGGAGCATATTTGTGTTGGTCCCAATTTTGTTATCTTTAGACACCTTTCCCTATGTGAGTGCAACAAATCTAGTCCTGCTCAAACTATACAACCTTGTCCCCCAAAACAAAAGATCAGTTTGTTACAGATGTGCGTACTGCGTTTGTCATTGTTTTCCCTTTCCGACCAACATAGGTGCTGGATAGCCAGTCTGTACTAGTACTTTCGCCCCTTCCTTTCCTCTTTGAACCACGTCCTAAATTTATGCTATACAACTTTCGCCACTACTTTCCCCCATTCCTTTCCTCTTTGAACCACGTCTTAGATTCATGCGATACAACTTTCCCCACTACTTCCCCCCTTCCTTTCCTTTTTGAACCACGTCCTAGGTTCATGCTATACAACTTTTCCCACTACTTTCCCCCACTCCTTTCCTCTTTGAACCACGTCCTTGATTCATGGTATACAACTTTCCCCATTAGTTTCCTGTTTGATCCAACACCTAGATTCGAGTGCAGAAGCGGAAAAAGCCCACATGCAGCTAGAGCAATGCATGTGGAATAAGTAAATTATACCTTAAGGTTCTTGGGGTGTGGTTCGGTGGGCGACGGGACGACGGCGAAGAAGGGGTCGGAGGCCCTCCCGCGCCACCACTGGGTGAAAGTGAACAGCTGCGCCGGTAGTGGATTCCCTTCCTCGCCGACAGCAACAGCGTTAAGCCTCCTTCCCTTCCCGGCGGACGGATCCTGCCGGCTCTTTGACCAGCACTGAGGGGAGAGAGAGGCCAACGAAATCTTGTTTAGATCTGGAGAGGGTTAGAGAGTGTGAAGAGAGCAACTACAAGCGCCGAGAGAGAGAGAGGCCAACAAAGTATTGTTTAGATCTGGAGAGGGTGAGAGCATGTGAAGAGAGCAACTACAAGCGCTGAGGCTCCAACGTGTATATATATACTGGAGAGAGAGTGTGAAGCGTGCAAACCCTAGAAAACAAGCGCCAAGGCTGCAGCTTATACATGATGAGGTGATTATACGGTCACTACGAGATCGTATAGCTCCGTATCCATCCATTTTGACCAGTCAAAGAATCCTCCTGGCACGAATTATGCTCAAGTGTAGTTATCGAACCTGAGACATAAAGTTTGATGAGCGAACAGGCTAACCAGCTACACAACCCTCCTGTTATGTTCAACGAGAGGAAAACAACCTTTTATACATTCCTGCATTCGTGTGACAAGCATGCTGTGTTTTTTGTGTGGGAGTCATTGGGATTTAAATCATAATCGTGTCATGTGGCTTTGGTGGTATGACTAACCATAGTGGTGCAGAAATAATGCAGCCTTAGTCACCTTACCTCTCTCCACGTAGTACGTTGGCTCCCACCAGTCAGAGGGAGAAACAAACAAATTAATAAGAAAAATTAAAAGCGCCAGCGGTGTATCTTACCTCACACATCTCGCTACTGCTCGGGAACACTGTCCAATTGATCCCTCTGTTCACTCACATACTATTTTAAGTGAATCCTTATTATAACATGCACACAATTTTGGGCACTTGTATTCGACCTAAGTCAGTGTGCCACCGTATCTCGTACTACTCCCTCCGTCTAGGTGTAATAAGTCACGTTAGAAGGTGCAGTGGGACCAAGGTGCAAGCAGATTGGAGGAGAAGGAGAAACTTGACCGGTCATTCCTCCAATCAAAGCCCTGATTTCTGTCTCTAAACACAACAATTAATCCAAACAACTAAGAGATGCCATTTTAGGTACCATGCAGGGCCACGTATTAACTCGCATGCAAGCCAACTTTGATTTCTTAACTGATCAACGCGTAGTTGCGCTCCATGCATTGGGTTTCCGGGGGAGATAACAAGGCAGAGTAAGGAGCGTTTGGTTACATTGCTTAGGCTGGTCATAGTGGTGAGTAACTTGGACTAGTTAGTCTATGTCACTACTACGCAAAGTTTGCCGTCGGAAGCGAGCCGATCTGGCTCTCCTGAGCTAGCAAGGTTTTCTATCCCACCCAAGCTAGCTGGCCCACAAAAGCTAACATATTTTAACAGTTCCAAACGCCTAACCTTGCCCGACTATGCTATAAGCTATTCTTGCTAAAGATCCAAATGCTCCCTAAGTAACAACGCTCGCTAGCAACGAGGCCAGGAGGGGATTGAGATGCGAAGTTAATGGATGACGCCTAAACATTTTGGGAATATCTGATTTCCGTAAGATGACTTAACACCTAGACGGAGGGAGTACTACTCCTCAGTCCAGGTTTGATGGAATATTCGCCACCTCTTCTCTTCTTGTACTTACTCCATTTGTATCTCACTTCCTATGGCTTCTCACTCGTACGATTTTCCTATTCTATGAACCTGTGTATGCGTGTGCGTGTGTATGTGTGTGTTTAACAACATGTGTGTGTTAGAGAGAGCGACAGATTGACCTACTCCTATAGAGAGATGGTGTGTAGTGTATGATTTTAGCCGCGAGAGTCGGTGCATCCTCTCGTTTCCGGGCGTCCGGTAGGGACAGGCAGACAGCTGCCATGCCCGCTCCTGACCAGCCTGGCCCACCCAAAGCCCCTCCATTGCCCACGCGCGCTTCCCGCCCAAAACGGTCAATGCCGCTCCAAAGAATCGATGCCGCATTCATGCCCGGGCAGAGCGGACGCGACCTCTCACAGGCGCCTGCGTTGAAGGGAGAAGCAGATTCAAGAGTGATGGTTGCTTCGTCCGTCCAACTTACTGCTGGGTCTATGTGATTTGACGGCTCATTGGTCATTATTACTGAGGTGGTAGGACTGCTGGATGGCCCATGCTTTCGGTGAAAGGAGGTACTACTAGATTACAATTTTCTCCATTCTTATAGTGGAGGAGTGCAAGAGCAGTGAAAACACGCAGGCTCGGTGATTACATGGCCCACCTCACACTATCACCATATTTTCTGGACACCGTTTGACACCTAACTCTTTACATAGTACTCCCTCCGTTCCTGAATACGACTAGATGAGTCCCCGCGCGTTGCCGCGGAACAGCCGTATATCTCTATGCGTAAAATTATCGATTTCTTAGAACTAAAAAAAACTCTATAACCGCATGACAAATGTGGTAGCCAAACTAAAAAAACTCCCATCATCATTTAGATCATCCCACGTAAGGAAAAAATATCAGCCAACTCCTACTGCATAATGGGATTATATTTTTCTTTTTGACATGTTAATGGGACTTAAAAGCTCACTTACATGCATGCTACCAGTGCATGCTTGCATGCAGACATGTTGATGTGATTTAAAACCCACTCACATGCATGCCACGGTATTTCTGCATGCTTGTATGTGGCTTAGTGCGGAGCCTCTAAACGTTTAGATCAGACGGCTATTATGGACTAATTTAGTTCAGCTAACGGCTACATTAATTTTCATGTGGCTCAAGGAGAGGATAGAGAATTCCTAGTAGTGGGGGCTAGCTATTTAGATATAGTAGATAAGTCTTTGTAGAGATTCCACTAGGTGGAGTACATACGGTACAAAATGAATGAATCTACACTTAAAATGTATCTATATACATCCGCATGTGGTTCATAGTGAAATCTCTACAAAGACTTATATTTAGGAACAGAGGAAGTACTAGTATAGTACGTACTGTAATTTATCAGCGAGATAAATTTGTACAATGCTATGAAGCTTCCAGCTTCTGTTACATGTATCTTGCGTCCAAGGTTGCCCGTTGCAACATTTCATCAAATACTAAGGATACTAACGTGCATGCTATTGCATCTCAATGATTGACATATCATTACAAATATGTACTCCCTCCGTTCCAAAATAAGTGTCTCAATTTTATGCAAACTTTAATACAAAGTTGTACTACTACTAAAGTTGACACTTATTTTGGAACAGAGGCAGCTAAAGAAAAAAACGATCCATGCAGTCCCTAGCCCTTGAACCGTAAACCCTAACCAGGCTTCAATTTGCTGGCAACGTTTGAGCTTCCTAAGAAATGAAGTTTGCAACCTTTTGACCATTGAATCATTTTGTGCAGTTTCACCAGAATCAAGATGAGCATCCCTGTGGCAAAGAAATTGAAGAAGTATGATTAGAATAAGATTACTGGGACTAGTTGATGAGACATAAAATCATCACAAATATAGTACGTAGAAGCTAGTAGAGGTATGTGCGGGGCAAAGAAGTAGAGAAATATCCACATGGAGTGATGTGGGCAGCTGGAGCAGTGGTGCAAGCCGACTGTAAAGGGAGTTGTACCTGTGGGATGTCGGGACGTAGCTCAACCTTGAGGAAGGCGGTGGGAGGCGACAACTGCCCACGTCGCGGCAGTGAGCAAGGGACGAAGGCAACCTCACCGGCTTTGTGAGAGAGAATGGCGGGGACCCCTGATCGGGACGTGCCGACAGTGGGTTTTCGCCGTCAGCGATGGCGACTGCATCTACATTAAGCATCCACCCCTTCCCCCAGCGGACGTGATCCACCGGGATGTTAGAGATGTGGCCACAGTCGTTTTGTGCGAGAGAGTGTGAAGAGAGCAACCCCAACAAGCAACCGTGTAGGCTGGCCCGTCCTGAGTATGTATATAGTGGAGTGGTTTCCTTTTCTCTCCATATGAACCTATCATATTGCGTACGTGGCACTGAAGAAAAAAAACTTTATTTATAAATGCCGCGGCACCTACTACTCGTTCTCTTATAACCTTGCGCTTGGTATCTCCAAAATATTAACCTTGCGATTGGCTCTTCGCCTCTTCGGGAAGTCGAGCAATAATGGTACTGCAGTATATATCGTTCTGGCTATATGAGACCGAATGAATTGCTGCACGTCCACCACGTGGGCGAGGGTCGAGGGGCGAGGGAGAGTGCGTACTATTATGTCCGTTTCAGGGGGTGTTTGTTTCCAGGGACTTTTTAGTGTAGGGACTAGAAAAAGTCCCTCTTAGAGACTTTTTAACCAAACATGAGGGACTACTAGGGACTAAAACTTGCTTTTTGGGACTTAATGAAGAAGACTCTCAAGGAGAGTCCTTTTTGGGACTTTCCAACAATGCCCCTCCCTGCACCCATTGCCCCGCCGCCCCATGGTGTTGTTTGGTTGTTATTTTTCTGTATACTAGGGGTAACATGGTCATTCAATAACCTGTAGGGAGGGACTAGGGACTTTTTAGTCCCTGAAAACAAACAGGGAGGGACTTTTTAAGGAGTAGGGACTTTTTAGTTGGGACTAGAAAAAGTCCTAGGACTTATGAACCAAACAGGGCCTCAATATGGACTACATACAGAGCAAAATGAGCGAATCTACACTCTAAAATACATCTATATACATCAGTATTTGGAGTATGTACTAGTAGTTCATATTGAAATCTACTAAAGGACATATATATTCCAAACAATATGATAATCACTCTAACCAAGGTAGTAGGGACGAGGAGTAAACGGAGGGAGTAGTAAAATTTTCTCCTCGTCCTGCAAGCCACCGCGCGCGTGGGCGAGGGAGCGGGCGTAAGGCGTATAGTACTACTACTAGTAAGCAAGCTTCACCTCATCCTACGATCCACCGCGCCCATGGGCGGGGGAGACGGCGTACTAAGCAAGCTTCTCCTCGTTCTGTGAGTTGACGGGATACATCAAAAGTACTCCAGTGTATAGAGCCTTGCCTCTAAGGTAGGCCCCACATGGTTTGCCTCTTTTTTAACATAACGCGTCAAGTCGCAATTTGTTTGTTCACCCGTGGTAGGCGATCCTCCCTCCACTAAGTGGACAACTAGTACACGTGTCAAATTACCATGTGGGCTGCCTTTTCGTACTAAAATGAGCTCCACCGTGTACCCGCGCGGGGGGTTGATTTCGTGAATGTATTTTTGTGGGAATATGTGTCGATGACATCTCAAACAAAATTTTGCATGCAATGTGTGTGAAATGGAGGCCTATCCATATCATATATAGAGGGTCGGGCGATCCACGAGAAGAGAGGGAGGGGTCATAGATATCGATAGAGTCGAAGAGAGGATCAAGTGGGTGGGTGCGAGATCAATGAAGAGAGCCATCGAAATTGTGTGTGTGTGCGCAAGTCAAAGATATAGGGCGACTGACCTACCGGAACGTCAGAGGGCACATGTCAAGTTTGTGTGTGGCAGGGAGACATGACTAGAGCGCTCGATGTATCGGTGTGTGTGGGGGGGAGGGGGTGGGGGGAGGGGTAGGCTGAGGCCTAACTATAGAGGTAGAACGACACGTATATGTGTTGAGAAGGAGAGACCCAGCTATGTCTTGAGGGAGATCGGTCGACATCCATACATAACTGAAGGACGGGAAATATGATGGGACAGAGAGAGAGAGAGGAGAGGGAGGGAGGGAGATGGGTAGAGTGCTGGATGGGTGATGGAGTTGCTTCTCGGAGATGGTGGGAGAGGCCTACTAGAAAAACTGAGGGTGGAACTGCAATATTATCAATAAGAGTGGGGATGTGTTTCTTTGTGTGCCTGTGCGTGATAGATCTGTCGGGGCACATCCATGGATGATGAAGGGGAACCATGTGTTTGGTAAGCAAACCTAACTAGATCAATAGATTAATTGTTGTTTGTCGGAGGAAGTTTGGGACATAACTAATGAGGTAGATCGATTGATGCATGGGTAAAAACGAGTTATAAGGACCTAGCTAGCTATATGTATAGTGGGAGATCGGTCGGTGTACATCCATTTGTTAGAGGCAAATAAGGCCCAGCGAGACGGATAGACAGAGAGAATGGAGCTAGGAGGTGGTGCGAGAGGCCCAGCTACTAGCTAGATAGGGGGAGGAGTGTGCGGTTGTGAGATTGATGAAAAGATGGGCGAGAGTTTACACGTGTGTGGGACTGTATGAGAGACATGAGGCAAGGACACATAAAGGAGGAGATTGAAGGTGCGTGTGTATGTTGTAGGCAGACATCGCTGGAGAGGTTTATTGATCGGTGTGTGTCGGAAAGGGGTTGTGGAGACTCTGGGAGAACAACCTAAAGAAAAAAATGAATGTGCGCGATGGATAGAATGCTGAGGGAGGGGAAGGGCGAGGACGGCGTGTGCATGCACGAGAGAAAGTTAGTGGTAGCTACAAAGTTTAGAGGATTGTGTGGGTGTAAGAGACTAACAAAGATCATAATTTGATATGAAAGTGGATTCATATATTTGAATAGGAGATCATAGTGTTTTAAACATATGCATGCATGAATATAGCGGTGATATGCGTGCTGTGGTTTTGCACATGTTATACCATAATGTGATAATGCATGACGTTTGCAACTCACAGCTAAATGTCGAACAATCTAAACCATACTATACATCAAACAATCTCACATTTTATTTGAATTTGTGATAATGTGTGGCGTTTGCAGCTTACAACTAAATATCGAACAATCTAAACAATACTATATATCAAACATTCTCACATTTTATTTGAATTTGTGGTAATGTGTGGTGTTTGCAACTCACATCTAAATACTTGTAGGCGTAGGGGGCGGGGCACCATACATAATGTGATAAACACATTATACATATGAGACATGGTTTAGATTATGAAGATCTAGCTAGAGCTAGAAATGTAATGTGATTTGAAATCAACATAAAGTGGATTCAAAAAATCAAGTTCGAGTTCATATAGTACACATAGTTCATATGTAACTCGAGCCTAATCATGTGGTGTGATGTGAAGATAATACACAAACGATGGTTTAACTTGACAATAATGATGATTGTAGATCTTATTAAAACAGAGAAACGAATTCAAATGCTTTGACTTCACAACAATCATTACTGTAGATCTTATTCAAATAGAGAAACGAATTCAAATTTAGTTCATATTGAAGCGGTAGTATATACGTTTGGAATGCACTAAAACATTCATTTGAGTAATAGGTTGCATGCATTATACACGTAGCAAAATATTTTAATTGAACATAACATGAATTCAAAGTTTTGAATGACATTTGTAGTGCGAATTGATTTGGTACAATACACGTTAGGCTTGTCCAGAAATTTCAACCCGCGCCTTGTTAGCCCAAAATATTTAAGATATATCTTTGTCTAGTTGTGCTCCGACAACACCCTCCATCTCAACCCGCGCCTTGCTATTCCAAAATTACAACGCACGCAAAAACTCCCACCTCCTATGAAATCCCGACACGTGAAATGCCCGTGATACCCCTGAACCAAAAGAACCTCTTCAAATCGGTGGGGGTACTTTCGTAACTTACCCCACATTTCGGACAAGCGCGTCCCTAAGCCATGGTTCCCCACTCCCATCCCATCTGCCCACCCATTCGTACACCAAGGCCGGGAAAACCCACGAAGCCCCACACCCTCCTCCGTCTGCCACCCAGCCGGAGCCTCTTCCCCGACGACGTTGTCCACAACAACACCTCGACGTCCCTCATCCACCGTATCGGATGAGGATCCATCATCGATATGGTCGTCCCGCCAGTTCAGCCACCCCGTCCACCACATCCAAGGATCTGCCCCGACGTTCCCCTCATCTTTCATGCCACCTCCATTCCCACACCACCGTCTTCACCTGCACCACCGAAAGAGCACCATCATCACCATTTCCTCAGATGAAGTTGCGGCCTAGTCGGCGCCACCAAAGAGGTTGTACACTAATCGTCGCATTTTCTTCTTGATTTGATCTCATGGTGCTGCTGGCGCTCAGTCCCGAGCCGACACGGCGCGGGTCCATCCATGGCGGTGTCTCCGACCACTTCCTCCACGGCATCGCTCCCTCGACGGCGACATCCACATCAGTAGGAGCTGCTACTGCTTTAGCTCTCGCTCGTGCTGCTACTCTGCTCTTGCTCTCGGTCCCCTGCCTGGTCTGCTCTTCCTATTGCTCTTGCTCACGCTGATGCTCTCACTCTTGCTCTTGCTTGCGATGCTGCTCCGATTTAGCTACACTTC
>NC_041383.1:326986260-326993881 GCF_002162155.2 Triticum dicoccoides | reverse complement strand
TTAGTGTTCAGGGTGGGGGCGGTGGTCGCCGGCAGTGGTGGGGCGGTGGCATGGGGATCGCCGGAGAAAAAGCTCGGCGCGGGGCCCCTAGAGGGATGGCCAGGATGGCGGTGGACCGGCGGTGGGGAATGTTTTCGGGGCGGGCGGGGCGACACACCGCTGGCCGCAGGTGGCGGGGGGCGGCTGTTTGGCCGGTGGGGGCTGGCGGCTCAAGGGGTGGAGGTTGAAGATAAACTGCAGGCCCTTGATTTCGTATGCAACGGCTGCAAAATCGACTAACCAGAGATGAAAAAGTCATTCGACTAACGTGTAGCCTCACCTTGCTAGTGCGTTCAGTTTCGATAGTAAAATTCAGTTTCGACAGCAAAATTCAGTGTCGACAGTTAACTTTAGTTTCGACAGTAAAATTCAGTTTCGACAATTAAGTTCAGAGATGAGCGGCTGATGTATTTTACATCTAGCACTTTGTGTTTATGTATTTTACGTCATCTATTGGAGATGCTATTAGAATTCCACTCAGGTTAACATTGTCTCTCTTGTCCTGCTTCAGCCTCGGCGTCGTACAACTCACTGGAGCTGCTCCAACGATGAAACCCTCCATCACAGTGGAGCAGTACCTCGGGCTCCATATGCAGACGCCTAAGATCTTCTTCCCCTCCCCCGACAGCCAAGTCATCCGGAGTATCCTCACCGTCCAACCCAATCATGTTGAGATCGACATGGCTTCGCCAAAGAGGTTGTACACTTGTTGCATCTCGTTTTTACTCTACATGTTATATATATTTCCACTGAGCACACGTAGTAATGGGAAATACGATTATTTTATCCTACTATATGACAAGCAGTGAGGTACCAGGCAACTTAGCTATCCGTGATGGACTCTCTTGAACACCATCATTATTTATCTCTGCGCGTTTGAGCTGTGCATTTGTCAATGGCCCTGGGAGTTGAGCTAGTAGGGCAGTGGCCTGGGTCCAAAGTAATAGAAGTAGCACAAAAACATTTTTTTAGTGTAGGCTTTTCCTTGCTCAAGCCTACCTACTAGAATCGCCAGTGCTTGAAAGGAGAAGTGAATGGAAAACATAGAAATTGGAAAGTTTCCTATGGTACTACTATTCATGAATTTGGTTCAAAGGAATGGAGCAAAGGAAAACTATAGGATTTGTTCCTTTAGTGTCTCCTTGAAAGAAAAAACGTAGGAATTTTAATTTTCACTTGTCCTCCTTTTCAAATTCCTATTCATGAAGCACCAGACTAAGAGATAGTAGCATAATAGAATTATAACCATACATTTTCTTGTGGTTTGACTTAATCTCACCATGCTTCTTTGCATCCTATGATCTTCCAATTCTTGTGAATCAAATAACCCAGATTGGCAGAAATCCAGTGTTTTTAAATTCTCTGTTTGGCACGTGCATTCCTATCCTATTCCTGTCTATTTCCTATCCCTGCATTGTTGGAATCCTCCAATTCAAACGAGCCCTTACAGAATTACTTCTCTTACAGATAGTTGTCAAAGAAAACCTTGCGTGGTTTGTCCCGTGATACGTCTCCAACGTATCTATAATTTTTGATTGTTCCATGCTATTATATTACTCGTTTTGAATGTTTATGGGATTTACTTTACACTTCTATATCATTTTTGGGACTAACCTACTAACCAGAGGCCCATCCCGAACTGCTGTTTTTTTGCCTATTTCAGTGTTTCGAAGAAAAGGAATATCAAACGGAGTCCAAACTGAATGAAACCTTCGGGAGTGATCTTTTTGGAACAAACATGATCCAGAGGACTTGGAGCGGACGTCAAGCAATAGAGGAGGCGACCATGAGGGTGCCCGGCGCGCCCCTACAAGTGGTCGCGCCCCCACCCTCGGGGGCCCCTCGAGCATCCACCGACCTACTTCTTCCTCCTATATATACCCTTGTACCCCAAAACCATCGAGGAGCACCATGAAAAACTATTTTCCACCGCCGTAACCTTCTGTATCCATGAGATCCCATCTTGGAGCCTTCGCCGGCGCTCTGTTGGAGGGGGAATCGATCATGGAGGGCCTCTACATCACCTCCAAGGCCCTTCCGATGAGTTGTGAGTAGTTTACCACAGACCTTCAGGTCCATAGTTATTAGCTAGATGTCTTCTTCTCTCTCTTTGAATCTCAATACAAAGTTCCCCTTGATCTTCTTAGAGATCTATTCAATGTAACTCTTTTTGCGGTATGTTTGTTGAGATCTGATGGATTGTGGGTTTATGATCAAGTTTATCTATGAGAAATATTTGAATCTCCTCTGAATTCTTTTATGTGTGATTAAGTTATCTTTGCAAGTCTCTTCGAATTATCAGTTTGGTTTGGCCTACTAGATTGATCTTTCTTGCAATGGGAGAAGCACTTAGCTTTGGGTTCAATCTTGCGGTGTCCTTTCCCAGTGACAGCAGGGGAAACAAGGCACGTATTGTATTGTTGCCATCGAGGATAAAAAGATGGGGTTTATATCATATTGCACGAGTTTATCCCTCTACATCATGTCATCTTTCTTAATGCGTTACTCTGTTCTTCATGAACTTAATACTCTAGATGCATGCTGGATAGCGGTCGATGTGTGGAGTAATAGTAGTAGATGCAGAATCGTTTCGGTCTACTTGTCACGGACGTGATTCCTATATACATGATCATGCCTAGATAATCTCATAATTATTCGCTTTTCTATCAATTGCTCGATAGTAATTTGTTCACCCACCGTAATACTTATGCTATCTTGAGAGAAGCCACTAGTGAAACTTATGGCCCCCGGGTCTATCTTTTATCGTATAAGCTTTCGATCTACTTTTATTTGCATCTTTTACTTTTCCAATCTTTATCATAAAAATACCAAAAATATTTATCTTATCATATTATGTCTATCAGATCTCACTTTCGCAAGTGGCCGTGAAAGGATTGGCAACCCCTTTATTGCGTTGGTTGCGAGTTCTTGTTTGTTTGTGTAGGTGCGTGGGACTTTTGAGGAGCCTCCTACTGGATTGATACCTTGGTTCTCAAAAACTAAGGGAAATACTTATGCTACTATTGTCGCATCACCCTTTCCTCTTCAAGGAAAACCAACGCAAGCTCAAGACATAGCAAGAAGGATTTTTGGCGCCGTTGCCGAGGAGGTCTTCGCTCAAGTCAAGACATACCAAGTACCCATCACAAACTCATCTCCCTCGCATTACATTATTTGCCATTTGCGCTTGTTTTCCTCTCCCGAACTTCACCATTGCCGTTTTATTCGCCCTCTCTTTCCTTTTGCCTCCCTCTTTCTCCTTCTCCTCACTTTTTGTGCCGTTATGTCTGAAATTGGGGATATTATCGTTGATATGGACAATAATGATAACATGGAAAATTCGGATGCTCCTGTTGAAGAACCCCCTATCTTGCATACTAAAAAGTTTCGAATCGGTAGTGGTAATATTATTTGGAATGGGGTTATTCAAGATTTCTTTACTTGTGCCGGTGCTTTACCTTCTATGGGTGGTTCTACCTTGCATAGAACTAGTAGTCTTGCGGATGCTATTGCCATGCTTATAGTTGAACTTGAAAGACAGTTTATGCACATGCATCCTTGCATACAGAGAATTTTCCTAGAATTTTCTAATATTGAGCATTCTTCTGTTAAGCACGCAGCTACTATCTTTTTGGCACATGAGTTTTGATTTATAATAAGAGAAGCCAAAGAAATTTTTGCGCACTATAGGGTGGACGCCGGTCGTCCTCCCATAGAGGCGATCCGCTTCGATTAAGAGGAAATTATGCGTTTCCAATCTTTGGACTATATTGCTTTTAATGAAAACCTTAGAAAAAAGGTCCCTACCACTGTTCTAATTGATAAAATCTCTGAACTCAATAATTGTTTTGCTATTCGAAATAATGAGCTAGGATATTCTCTTGAGTGTAGACTCAAGAGGTTCTGTCAAAAGAATGTTTATAATGATGAATTGGTTGTGCATTATGAAGGGCCCAAGGAGGAACCCATACCTCCTGAGGTTGATCTTGGGGACTTTTGTCCCACTAAATTTATCCCTTTTGATTACTTTTGTTTGCCTCAAAGAAAACTCGCTGCTGAACGTAGCGAATATGAGATGAGTTTTCGTGATCTATCTTATTATTATGGCACTACTTAGATCTATCCTCGCTTTTATGCCTAGCTAGGGGCGTTAAACGATAGCGCTAGTTGGGAGGCAACCCAATTTTATTTTAGTTTTTTGTTTTTGCTTCTGTTTAGTAATAAAATTTTCATCTACCTTCTGTTTAGATGTGTTTTTTTTGAAAAAGAAAGGGGCTCGAGCCACCTTTATATTTCAAAGCAGGCTGCAGCCCGAGGACGTACAAACATGGGCTTGTGGGGTGCACTTTAGTGCAAAACCACAAGGAAAAAACCTGACAGGAAGGGAGTTCTTAACACAGAAGAAGAAACAGGGAGAAAAGGAGGAGAATTAGAGGCCAGCTATACGACTATGTTGCTATAAGATTGCCCCAAAACTTGAGGTCCTCCTTGTCTTGCTATTTTTTGGCTCTATAGTACCAAAGGCGGATCATTTCTGCGGCATAAAACCGTACGTAAGCATCTGTCCAAGATCGCGAGTTCAAAACACGGTCATTTCGGGCATGCCAGAGAGCGATGGCACAGGCGGCAAAAGCCACATTCCACTTGCGCTTGAACTGAAGTTGATCAGCAGCTTGTCGGACGAAAGAGAGAATATCCGGTGCCCTGTTAGCAAGCGTTGCCAGCCGTAGGTGGTGCCAGAGAGTGGAGGCCGCCCGACAATGCAGCAAAATGTGATGTATCGACTCCACTGCAGGGCAAAGGTCTCAACCGGAGCTAGAAGCAATGGCCATCCAACTTTTCTTGATGATGTTGTCTCTGGTGTTGAGCCGGCCCAAAAAGCTATCCAGAGGAAGGTTTTGTGCTTCAAAGGAATCAGAGTGTCCCAGATCAAGTCATGGAAGGCACAAGAAACACCATGGAAGGTTAGGAGCCTATAGAAGTAACCCGTGCTAAGATGCTTCTCAGATACCGACGGCAGTCGAACATCCTCTCTAGACTCAACCGGAGCCAGCGGAGCGAGCAACTGCTGCAGAAAAACAAGCTCGCGTTCAGCAGAGCGGGAGAGGTTGGGGTGGAGCTACACTGACCAGGCACCATTTGAGTATTGAGAAAGCACGGAGCATCAACGGTTCCTTGCAAAGGAGTAAAGAACATGCATCAACAAGTATAGTCTTCCTGTCGCAACCCAAAGATCATGCCAGAAGGAGATGTGCTCGCCCAAACCGAGGATGCATCGCGAGGAGTTGATGACCATGGGGATGCAAGCCTTGAACCCATGCCACATAGTAGTATCCCGCCTAGAAGGCGCAAGGGGCAGGGTAGACTGACAGTGCTGCAGAGCAAACCATTGATAGCAGGGGATGTTGGAGTGCTGCAGAATCCTGGAGGGAAATTTGCATAGCATGGCTTGGTTGTGAGCTTGCAAATTCCTCACACCGAGACCTCCATTCTGGCGGTGGAGAATCACCTTGTCCCAAGCCACAAGGCATTGGCCCCCCTTCACTTTGTTTTGTCCTTGCCAGAGAAACGCACGCAGCAGGCCTTCGAGAGAGCAAATCGACTCTTTAGGCCAAGGGAAGCATGTCATGAAGTATGTAGGAATGCCAGCCATCACAGAGTTGACAAGGGTTAGCCTCCCACCAAGGGAAAGGAAAGTGGCCAACCAACCTGACAGCCGACGATCCACTTTGTGTATAGCTGGTAGCAGCATCATGTTTTAATTAGTGTTTGTGCCAAGTAGAACCTATACGATAACCTATGGTGATAGTTAATTTGATTCTGCTGAAAAGCAGAAACTTTGCGCACACGAAAATAATTTTAGTAATTCAAAGAAACGTGCTTTTGCGTTGATTATTTTTTCTGTAGATCAATAGACAAATTTCCCAGGACTTCCTATTTTGTTAGGATTTTTAGAGTTACAGAAGTATTTGAGAGTTATAGATTGCTACAGATTGTTCTGTTTTTGACAGATTCTGCTTTTCGTGTGTTGTTTGCTTATTTTGATGCATCTATGGCTAGTATTAAGTGGTATGAACCATAGAGAAGTTGGAATACAGTAGGTTTAACACCAATATAAATAAAGAATGAGTTCATTACAATACCTTATGTGGTGTTTTTCTTTCTTGCACTAATGAAGCTTATGAGATTTCCTGTTGAGTTTTGTGTTGTGAAGTTTTCAAGTTTTGGGTAAAGATTTGATGGACTATGGAATAAGGACTAGCAAGAGCCTAAGCTTGGATATGCCCATGGCACCCCAAGATATTCAAGGATAACCAAAAGCCTAAGCTTGGGGGTGCCTCGGAAGGCATCCCCTCTTTCATCTTCGTCTATCGGTAACTTTACTTGGATCTATATTTTTATTCGCCACATGATATGTGTTTTGCTTGGAGCGTCTTGTATGATATTAGTCTTTGCTTTTTAGTTTACCACAATCATCCTTGCTGTACACACCTTTTGGGAGAAACCCACTTGATTGGAATTTATTACAATACTCTATGTTCTTCACTTATATCTTTTGAGCTAGATAAATTTTGCTCTAGTGCTTCATTTATATCTTTTAGAGCATGGCGGTGGCTTTATTTTGTAGAAATTGTCAATCTCTCATGATTCACTTATATTATTTTGAGAGTCTCTTAGAACAACATGGTATTTGCTATGGTTATAAAATTGGTCCTAGAATGATGGGCATCCAAGTTGGGTATAATAAAAACTATCATAAGAAGTGAATTGGATGCTATTATCAATTTGATACTTGATAATTGTTTTGAGACATGGAGGTGGTGATATTAGAGTCATGCTAGTTGGGTGATTATGAATTTAAAGAATGCTTGTGTTGAAGTTGGCAAGTCCCGTAGCATGCACATATGGTAAACGTTGTGTAACAAATTTGGAACATGAGGTGTTCTTAGATTGTGCATCCTTATGAGTGGCGGTCGGGGACGAGCGATGGTCTTTTCCTACCAATCTATCCCCCTAGGAGCATGCGCGTAGTGCTTGGTTTTTGATGACTTGTAGATTTTTGCAATAAGTACATGAGTTCTTTATGACTAATGTTGAGTCCATGTATTATACACACTCTCACCCTTCCATCATTGCTAGCCTCTTCGGTACCGTGCATTGCCCTTTCTCACCTTGAGAGTTGGTGCAAACTTCGTCGGTGCATCCAAACCCCGTGATATGATACGCTCTATCACACATAAAGCTCTTTATATCTTCCTCAAAACAGCCACCATACACACCTATTATGGCATTTCCATAGCCATTCCGAGATATATTGCCATGCAACTTTCCACCGTTCCGTTCATCATCATGACACGCATCATCATTGTCATATTGCCTTGCATGATCATGTAGTTGACATCGTATTTGTGGGAAAGCCACCATGCATAATTTTTCATACATGTCACTCTTGATTCATTGTCCATCCCGGTACACCGCCGGAGGCATTCATATAGAGTCATATCTTGTTCTAGTATTGAGTTGTAATTCATGAGTGGTAAATAAATAGAAGTGTGATGATCATCATTATTAGAGCATTACC
>NC_041383.1:326959993-326986045 GCF_002162155.2 Triticum dicoccoides | reverse complement strand
CCCCCAAAAAAGGGGGCAATGTTACTATCCTTTTCCACACTTGTGCTTCAAAGTAGCACCATGTTCTTCATATAGAAAGTCTTTCATGTTGTCACTTTCATATACTAGTGGGAATTTTTCATTATAGAACTTGGCTTGTATATTCCTATGATGGGCTTCCTCAAAATGCCCTAGGTCTTCGTGAGCAAGCAAGTTGGATGCACACCCACTAGTTTTTTTTGTTGAGCTTTCATATATTTATAGCTCTAGTGCATCCGTTGCATGGCAATCCCTACTCCTCATGTTGACATCAATTGATGGGCATCTCCATAGCCCGTTGATTATCCTCGTCAATGTGAGACTTTCTCCTTTTTTGTCTTCTCCACACAACCTCCATCATCATATTCTATTCCACCCATAGTGCTATATCCATGGCTCACGCTCATGTATTGCGTGAAAGTTGACAAAAGTTTGAGATTATTTAAGTACGAAACAATTGCTTGGCTTGTCATCGGAGGTGTGCAAGATGGGAGCATTTTTGTGTGACGAAAATGAAGCATAGCCTAACTATATGATTTTGTAGGGATGAACGTTCTTTAGCCATGTTATTTTGAGAAGACATGATTGCTTTGATTAGTATGCTTGAAGTATTACTATCTCTTATGTCAATATGAACTTTTATTTTTGAATCATTTGGATCTGAACATTCATGCCACAATAAAGAAAATTACATTGAGAATTATGCTAGGTAGCATTCCACATCAAAAATTCTGTTTTTATCATTTACCCACTAGAGGACGAGCAGGAATTAAGCTTGGGGATGCTCGATACGTCTCCAATGTATCTATAATTTTTGATTGTTCCATGCTATTATGTTACCCGTTTTGAATGTTTATGGGCTTTACTTTACAGTTTTATATCATTTTTGGGACTAACCTACTAACCGGAGGCCCAACCCGAATTGCTGTTTTTTTTGCCTATTTCAGTGTTTTGAAGAAAAGGAATATCAAACGGAGTCCAAATGGAATGAAACCTTCGGTAGGGATCTTTTTGGAACAAACGTGATCCAGGGGACTTGGAGTGGATGTCAAGCAACAGAGGAGGCGGCCACGAGGGTGCCCGGTCCGCCCCCTACAGGTGGGCGCCCCCACCCTCGTGGGCCCCTCGAGCGTCCACTGACCTACTTCTTCCTCCTATATATACCCTTGTACCCCAAAACCATCGAGGAGCACCACGAAAAACTATTTTCCATCGCTGTAACCTTCTGTATCCGCAAGAACCCATCTTGGAGCCTTCGTCGGCGCTCCGCCGGAGGGGGAATCGATCACGGGGGGCCTCTACATCATCTCCAAGGCCCTTCCGATGAGTTGTGAGTAGTTTACCACAGACCTTCGGGTCCATAGTTATTAGCTAGATGGCTTCTTCTCTTTCTTTGAATCTCAATACAAAGTTCTCCTTGATTTTCTTGGAGATCTATTTGATGTAACTCTTTTTGCAGTGTGTTTGTTGAGATCCGATGAATTGTGGGTTTATGATCAAGTTTATCTATGAGAAATATTTGAATCTCCTCTGAATTCTTTTATGTGTGATTAAGTAATCTTTGCAAGTCTCTTCGAATTATCAGTTTGGTTTGGCCTACTAGATTGATCTTTCTTGCAATGGGAGAAGTGCTTAGCTTTAGGTTCAATCTTGCGGTGTCCTTTCCCAGTGACAGCAGGGGCAACAAGGCACGTATTGTATTGTTGCCATCGAGGATAAAAAGATGGGGTTTATATCATATTGCATGAGTTTATCCCTCTACATCATGTCATCTTTCTTAATGCGTATTACTCCGTTCTTCATGAACTTAATACTCTAGATGCATGCTGGATAGCGGTCGATGTGTGGAGTAATAGTAGTAGATGCAGAATCGTTTCGATCTACTTGTCACGGACGTGATTCCTATATACATGATCATGCCTAGATAATCTCATTATTATTTGCTTTTCTATCAATTGCTCGACAGTAATTTGTTCACCCACCGTAATACTTATGCTATCTTGAGAGAAGCCACTAGTGAAACCTATGGCCCCCGGGTCTATCTTTTATCATATAAGTTTTCAATCTACTTTTATTTGCATCTTTTACTTTTCCAATCTATATCATAAAAATACCAAAAATATTTATCTTATCATATTATCTCTATCAGGTCTCAGTTTTGCAAGTGGCCGTGAAGGGATTGACAACCCCTTTATTGCGTTGGTTGCGAGTTCTTGTTTGTTTGTGTAGGTGCGTGGGACTTTTGAGGAGCCTCCTACTGGATTGATACCTTGGTTCTCAAAAACTGAGGGAAATACTTACGCTACTATTGCTGCATGACCCTTTCCTCTTCAAGGAAAACCAACGCAAGCTCAAGACGTAGCATCCCGCTCCTGCTG
This sequence comes from Triticum dicoccoides, assembly GCF_002162155.2. Lineage (NCBI taxonomy): Eukaryota > Viridiplantae > Streptophyta > Magnoliopsida > Poales > Poaceae > Triticum > Triticum dicoccoides. Next base: position 326,983,649 of record NC_041383.1, on the reverse strand, counting down.
CACCGTCGTCAACCCCAGCTCAGCTACTCCAACAACAGAAGGGTCCAGCACAGTAGGGATCTGGCCTCCAGACTGTCTTTCGCCGCCTCAGATCTTCTTCCTCGCCGCCGGCAGCCATGAAAACTGCATTACCATCATCAACCGAGCAGATGACCTCGAGGACTACACGGGTCCGCAAGAGAGGTTGCACTCTTTCGTGTCTGCTTACGTTATGCATCGCTTAATATTACATGCTACTTTATCGTCCTGTTCACCGATTAGACTCTGAGTCAGCTCCAAACTAATGGTCAAACTTGAGTTTTTAAATGGTTGTGGGGTACATATCGGGGCTGCAATCAATAGTATCTATCTACTATCTGGTTAATCTCCGGTGTTTACTATGAGTTTCATGTTGGGTGGGAAACAAACAGTAAAGAAGCCATTATCTGTATTTTTTAACTGAAGCCATTATCTGCCTGCTATTATTGGTTTTGGGTCTATCCACAGGTTGCTACCATCACTCTGGATTTCTGCATGCACTTCTTACATAATCTCACTATGTTTTATTCCTATGCATGACAGTTATTGTAAACAATGGAACTGAACATGTAGAGCAAAAGAGACGAGCCTTGCGTGGCAATAAAATTTCATGTAGACATCGCTCCATGGTAGGCGCGAAGGCAGCCCCCCCCTCCACCCATTTCGGATTGTCAAGAGGAAGATATCTGTTGTGAGGGGGTTTCAGAAGGAGAAGACCACTCCTATTTACCCCCTGAGGTCTTCGCTCTAACTTGGCATGCTGATGTTGGTTATATCATGCATATGGTGCCTTGCATTGCTTACTTTATACATCAAATATGTCATCTGCTTAGTTTAGACATCCTTTGTGAGAATGCCATCTGTTTAGTTTATTCATCGTTTATGTGAATTATGCAACACCATCTTGTTTAGCCAGGCATCATATATGTGAATTTTGCAATGCCATCCTGCTTAGCCAGTCATCTTATATGTAAATTATATTAGGCCATCCTTTTTTTCCTTTACATATTACATTTGTCAACAATGCTAGTACATTCAAATGCTCTTCATGTGGATCAGCTATTTGACACGGTGATGGCAAATTCTGGAGTGAAAACAAGGTCTTCAGAGCAGACTATACTATCTGACGAAGCGCATATCTCGCTGGTTACAGATAGCTCCTCAGAGGAGGATTCAGAGATAGATGACCAGTCCTATTCCCCCCCGAGGTGTAAGCTCTAACTTGGCAGGGTTATGTTGCTCATATCATGCGTATGGTGTCTCGCCTTGCTATGTCATTTGATTAGTTTAAACATGCTTTGTGTGAATGCCACCTGTTCAGTGTCTAATTACTATATATGTGAATTATGCATTGACATCTTGTTGCAAGACATTATATATGTGAATTATGCAATGCTATGTTGTTGCAAAGGCATTATATATGTGAATTATGCAATGCCATGCTGTTTAGCCAATCATCATGTATGTGAATTATATCATGCTATCATTTTTTTGTATTACGTGTTCCTTTTGTCGACAACGTTTGTATATTCAACTACTCTTCCTGTGCATCAGCCATTTGAAGCGGTGATGGAAGTATCTGGAGTGAAAACAAGGTATTCAGAGCAGACAATGCTACCTGCTGAAGTAGACATCTTGCTGGTTACGAGAGCTCCTCAAAGGAGGATTCAGAGACTGATGACCAGTCCTATTTTCCCCCTGAGGTCTATGCTCAAACTTGGCAGGGTTATATTACCCATGTCATGCATCTTGTCTTGCATTGCTTAGTTTTTACATCATATATGGATTGCCATCTGCTTACTTGCTTACTATATAAATCATATATTTGAATTATATCATGCTATCATGTTTACATAGTACATACACATCATTTATCTGAATTATGGCATGGCAACTCATTTAATAAAGACATCATGTAGTTATATCATCTCATCTTGTTTAGTGTTTACAGTCATCATATTTTGAATTATGGAATTCTATTCGTGAATGTATGTGAATTATGGCATGCCAACCTATTTAATAAACACATTATATAGTTATATCATGTCATCCTGTTTACATAGTCATCGTATTTTGAACTATGTCTTTCCATCTTTTTTAGTTAGCCATCATAATGTGAAATTGTGTCATGCTATCATGTTTAGTTAGCCATCATATATGTGAAATTGTGTCATGCTATCCTGTTTGGTTAGGCAACATAAATGTGAATTATTTCATGCCCTCTTTTATTCCCCACTATTCATTGCACCTGTCTATCATACAATGTCTATACTTTCAATTACTTTTCTTGTTTATCAGCCATTTGAATTGGAGAGGGTGACGGCAGTATCTAAGGGGGTAACAACACGGTGTTCAAAAAAGATAGTGCTACCAGTTGATGCAGATAGAACCACGGTTGTACTTGCCCAAGGACCAGATCCACCACACATAACCCGGACTCTCGCAGATTGTACCCCTACCTAGTTGGACAGAGAACCAGCTACACCCCTTCTAACCCCAACCCCGGCAGATAGTAACCCAGTTCCAGTTGACACAACACCGTCTCCACCACAGAGCACCCAAACACGAGCAGTTAGTAAGGGAACTGCAGTGCCCAAAGCACGAGGACCACCACTCTGAATCCCAACTCAACGCTTAAAGGAGAAGAAGATTTGTTCTCAGGTCAGGTTCTGTAGCTATGGTTCATACTCCTTTGCTCTTGCATTACTGTATTTACTCATACCAACTATTTTCAAATTTGAAGGATGGAATTGAAACTCCAATGGCGCAACAGGTGTGTTTTAAACCCGTTTCTTGAACTGGTTTGCTGTTGTAACCTGCTCTATGTTGATTTCAGTTTCAATTGAATAAATAGTTATGTTCTCATGTCATGCACATTACAAGTGTTGTTATTGCTCTATAGTTTCCCACACTTATATTCTGTCTATTCTGCTTTGTCTTGAACAAATATTATTTGAACTGTGTCTCTATCTTGATTTGACAACAAAAACTAGAATGATATAGACCATAAAGTGACCATGGTACATAGATATATGTTTGTTTCATGATGTTATCCTGGACACTTTACTACTAAACTCATTTACCAAAATGAGTTTCATATACAACATGGTAAACCTGTGATGTGTCTGCTTGTTTCTCTTTTAGAATGCGGACAAAATATTGGAGAACAGTACCGCGTTATGCAATGGTAAAGGAAGTAATGCAGATAAGGTTCAAGAAGTGAGACATCCCTGTTGGTCTCCAAGAAAGCTGATAAAAGCTATCTTGACGACAATGAGAGAACCCAAAAGTCCTGTCTTGATGTAGTGTTCAAGTTACTGGCCACTACTGCTGGCACAAGCTCTTCGAACTCGCTGCCTGAATCAGTTTGTCTTCTTGAGTCTCAACTTAAAGTTGAAAGACATCGATCAGATGTGCTGCGAATAGAAGCTGAAGGACTGAGGAAGTCCCTGCATAATTCAGATGCATACTTCCTGGTGCAATAGCAAGCGCTGGAGGATTTAAGTGCCAAAAAAGAGAAAATTAATAAGCTTGCTAAGCATCTTGCCAGCATTATGGGTACCCAAGATATTGTTTCTTGAGATCTTCTGAAGTGGTTTCAGTTCTGGATATGTTTTGCTGCGGCGTTTGTTTGTGCTGGTCGCCAACTTTGACAACCAGTGTATGTGATATGCTGCTTTGTTCCCTATATTTGCACTAGTGGCGAACTTTGATGCCCAGTTGATGTAATATGTGTAATAGCCGTGACAGCCTAGCGTTAGTTGCTTGCTTATTTATTTCCTTGTTGTCTTGTTTATTTGTTTGCTTGTAGTTAGTGCAGTACTTTTTCCGCGGTTTGCTAGTGGCCGCAATAACCTATTCTTTAAAACTAGGCCACAATAACCATGGGCTACATATTTACTGTAGTGACACTAGGCCTCCTATCGGCCGTAGAAACAATGGGCCTTCTACGGGCCATAGAAACATTGGGCCTTCTACGGGCCGTAGACACAATGGGCCTTCTACGGGCCGTATCATCAATGGGCCTTATATGGGCCATACGATCAATTGGTCAAACATGGGCCAATAACAGACCGCATTATGGCCGTAAACGGGCTAGAGTTGGAATCGTCCGTTCATGGACCTACCATAACGGGCCGTCGTTAATAGGCCATATTTGATGACGCTATGAAAACGGCCCAACGTATTAACGGGCCACAAACGGGCCGACTGTAACAATGGGCTGAATTTGGCCCACAAGCAGAAAATGACAGTAATGGGCCATAAGTAACCGAATGCTGGAAATGAGCCCAAGAATAAATGGGCCCTGAGAAGGTCGAAAGATAACATGGGCTGGAAACGGCCCAATGGAATAATGGGCCATTAATGGGTATAAAGTGATACACTGTTTATTACGGGCCAGTTTCACCACGGGCTGTTAATGGGCCAGGAGTTACAAAGGGCCTCATATGGGCCGAAAGACGTAATGGTCCATACATGGGCCGGAAGTTAAAACGGGTTGGAATCATATTAGACGATCAATATGACACTACTGGGCCTAATTCGGATAGGTTGTAACGGGCCCTGGGTTAGCGGGCTGTAAATGGGCTATATGCGAACATGCCGTTAACAGGCTTTCAGTTAGCCGGCCCGCCACCTTTTGACCAAGTCAAAAGGACCGGCCTTTTCACAGGAATGGGCCTTTGTTGGGTCGTGCCACGTGTCGACGTATCATAGGCGCCTTCTGTCCAATGAGTGGATGACATCTGTCCCGACGGCGAGCCGACACATGTCTCCTCCAGCCAATGATGATTTTACACGTGGAAAATCCCCATTGGTCGGGGCTGTTAACGGGTTATCGGATCCAAAACCGGACCCGATAGCTTAACGGCCTTCGATTACAGTGGATGCCACGTGTCGGTCACCCTTGACGAAAGCACTTCTATGACGCGTGATTTATCATCATGGAAGTGGACACTTCCATGATGATAATTTTGGTAATGTCATGGAACACTTCTACGACAGCACAGGTATGACTATCTTGATTCTGTCATAAAATCACCATGGATGTACATGCATGACAGAAAACGTGACCTACTGTGACAAACACGTATCATCACGGAAGTGTATTTTTTTGTAGTGATATAGGCATCACGTCCGAGACAAGTAGACCGACTCCTGCCTGCATCTACTACTATTACTCCACACATTGACCGCTATCCAGCATGCATCTAGAGTATTAAGTTCATAAAGAACGGAGTAACGCCTTAAGCAAGATGACATGATGTATACAAAGTAAACTCAAGCAATATGAATAAACCCCATCATTTTATCCTTAATGGAAACAATACAAATACATGTCTTGTCCCCTTCTGTCACTAGGATATAGATCACCGCAAGATTGAACCCATCATAAAGCACCTCTCCAACTGCAAGATAAATCAATCTAGTTGGCAGACCAAATTAATAGATCGGAAAGAAATACAAAGCTATAACAATCATGCATAAAAGAGTTTAGAGAAGACTCAAATAATATTCATGGATAATCTGATCATAAACTCACAATTCATCGGATCCCAACAAAAACACTTCAAAAAGGTTAAATCGAATAGATCTCCAAGAACATCAAGGAGAATATTGTATTGAAGATTAGAGAGGGAGAGAGAGAGAAGAAGCCATATAGCTACTAGATATGGACCCGTAGGTCTGTGGTAAACTACTCACACATCATCAAAGGGGCAGCAAGGTTGATGTAGAAGCCCTCCACGGTCGATTCCTCCTCCGGCAGAGTGCCGGAAAAGGCCTCCGAATGGGATCTTGCAAGAACAGAAGCTTGTGGCGACAGAAAAAGTGTTTTAGGTGGCTATCTGTTGGTTTCCTGATTTTAGAGAATTTATGGAGGCGGGATTAGGTCAAATGAAGCAAAGGTGGGCCCATGAGGCACCAAGGCGCGCCTATCTCACTTGGGCGCGCCCTGGTGGCTCGTGGCCACATCCTTCGCCTTCTGACTTCCTCCCAAAGCTTCCAGGGTCTCTTATGTCTAGAAAAAAACCGTCAGGAAGTTTTGTGGCATTTGGACTTCGTTTGGTACTGATTTCCTGGAAAACTAAAACAAGCAAAAAACAACAAGTGACACTTGGCACTAAGTTAATAGGTTAGTCCCCCCAAAAGACATATAATTGCATATAAAACATCCAAGATTGATACTAAAATAGCATTGAATAATAAAAAATTATAGATACGTTGGAGACATATCAAGCATCCCCAAGCTTAATTCCTGCTCATTCTCGAGTAGGTAAATGATAAAAACAGAATTTTTGATGTGGAATGCTACCTAGCATGTTCATCATGTAATCTCTCTTTTGTTGCATGAATATTAAGATCCAAATGATTCAATGCAATAGTCTATAATTTGACATAAAAACAATAATAATAAGGCATACCAACAAACAATCATGCCTTTCAAAAAATATCAACGGTAAAAACCGTTATCCCTACAAAATCATATAGCCTCATCATGCTCCATCTTCTTAACACAAAGTATAAATCATGCAATACCCCAGTGTTAGCTAAGCAATTGGTTCATACTTTTTAACGCGCTTCAGCATTTTCAACTCTCGTGCAATACATGAGCGCAAGCCATGGATATAACACTATGGGTGGAATGGAGTACGGTGGTAGATATTGATATGCAGAAGACAAAAATGGGAAAAGTCTCACATCGATGAGGCTTGGCAACGGGCTCCATCAATTTATATCAATGCAAGGAGTAGGGATGGCCATGCAACGAATGCACTAAGAGTTATAAGTGTATAAAAGCTCAAAAAAGAAAACTAAGTGGGTGTGCATCCAACTTGCTTGCTCATGAAGACCTCGGGAATTTGAGGAAGCCCATCATTGGAATATACAAGCCAAGTTCTATAATGAAAAATTCCCACTAGTTATATGAAAATGAAAGCATATGAGACTCTCTATATGAAAAACATGGTGCTATTTGAAGCACAAGTGTGGAAAGGATAGTAACATTGTCCCTCTTTTCTCTCATTTCCTTTTTTTTCTTTTTTCTTGGGCTCTTTTTTTCTTTTTTTCTTTTTCGTCTGGAGTCTCATCCCGACTTGTGGGGCAATCATAGTCTCCATCATCCTTTTCTCACTTGGGACTATGCTTTAATAATGAATATGATAATCATCTCACTTCTATTTACTTACAACTTAAAATTATAACTCGATACTAGAACAAAATATGACTCTTTATGAATGCCTCTGGAGGTGTACCAGGATGTGCAATGATTTAGCATAACATGTATACAAAAATGATGAACAGTGGCTGAGCCACATATACTATGTCAGCTATATGATCATGCAAAGCAATATGACAATGATGATGTGTGTCACAAAAATAGAACGGTGGAAGTTGCACGGCAATATATCTCGGAATGGCTATGGAAATGCCATAATAGGTAGGTATGGTTTTATTTGAAGTCTCACCAATGGCTTTACTTGGCACAAACACTAATTTAAACAGAAAAAAACAACCATAACTATAGCATAATTGTGTGCACACCAAAAAAAATACCTAGAAAAGTTAAGATAGCTATTGGTTTACCATCCAACAAGCGCTATTGTTTTACACCCATAGCTAGGCGTAATGCATAGTTTCAAGTGTTGTCATCTTTCTTTCCCAAGTACTTTTAATCAAATCTTCTCTTAGTAAATCTCTCTTTTCGTGTTCTTCTTTCCTAGTGGGAGAACTTAAACTATTGAAAGGGCTTTGTTTGGTAATCTTAACATTCATTACTTAAAATTCTGAATCATCACCATAAACATCTTCATATAAAACATGTATTTCATCACCAATAGGTTCTCTAGCCATCTCTTTGAACCATTCATTACTAAATCCTTCATCAATTCCCTTAGTAATCCACTCCAATTTATCACAAGTATGGTGGCACAAAGTTTTAATAACTTCGGCATAAGGAACTCTCCTCCTAAGATTTTCACTATAAGCAAAATAATATTTGGATTCCAAACTACATATAGTGTCTTTATCATGGAGAATTTCTTCTATTGGAGGATGCTCAAAATTTATCCTATAGTAAGCAAAGATTTCTCTAGCTTCTCGGGTTATGCAGTCAAATTCACGTATAAGGATAATAGTAGCAATCTTTCTACTTTTAGGATCATGGATGTAGGGAAGTTCGTAAAATATCTTTTGTAGTGCCGGATGAGTATTCAATTTTTTTCTTTCTAACTTAACCACAAGCATAGAAATAGCATCCACATATAAATTTGTTTTATCAAGAATTGATCCTCTAATTATGGGTATGACTCCCGTGCAATCATAGAATTCCTGAATAATATTCTGCCCAATAATATTCGCACTACCCACATGACATATTTTAGTTTTAAAATTGGTGGGAGCTTTAGTTTCTAGAGGGTCCTGATCAAGAAGACAAGATCAAATTTTTCTTCAAGAGTTTCACTAGTGCTATCTTCACTAGCAGTTTCAACAATAACTTTGTCAAATTCAGACATGATAGCAACTTCAAGCAAGCAAACAAGCACTCAAGCAAAAAGGCAAACAGAAAATATTTTTGTGTTTCGTGAAAAAGTTTGAGAAGTGAGGGAGATGAAAACGAGAGGCAAATGGAAAATAATGTAAATGCAAGGAGATGAAAGTTTACACAATGGTACTTGATAGATGTTGATGATGTCTCCCCGGCAACGACACCAGAAATTCTTCCTGCTACTTGTGAGTTGCGTTAGGATTTCCCCGAAGAGGAGAGGATGATGCAGTATAGTAGAGATAAGTATTTGTCTTAGTTAAGAACCAATGTTATCAATCCAGTAGGAGAACCATGCAACACCTCGTTAGCAGTACCTACACACAAAATAAGATATACTTGCACCCAACGCAAATAAGGGATTGTCACCCCTTGGCGGTTAATTGCAAGAATCAAATCTTGTAGTGATAGATAGATGAACAAAAACACAAAATAAAATAAAGTAAGTAAAATTGCAGCAAGGTATTTTTGGATTTTAATATATGATAAAAATAGATCCGGGGGCCATAGTTTTCACTAGAGGCTTCTCTCTTGAACATATCATACGGTGGGTAAACAAATTACTGTTGGGCAATTGATAGAAAGGCGAATAATCATGACGATATCCAAGACAATGATCATGTATATTGCATCACGTTTGAGACAAGTAGACCGACTCCTGCCTGCATCTACTACTATTACTCCACACATCGACCGCTATCCAGCATGCATCTAGAGTATTAAGTTCATAAAGAACAAAGTAATGCCTTAAGCAAGATGACATGATGTAGACAAAGTAAACTAAAGCAATATGAATAAACCCTATCATTTTATCCTTAATGGGAACAATACAAATACGTGTCTTGTCCCCTTTTGTCACTCGGATATAGATCACCGCAAGATTGAACCCATCACAAAGCGTCACCTCTCCCATTGCAAGATAAATCAACATAGTTGGCCAAACCAAATCAATAGATCATGGAGAAATACGAAGCTATAATAATCATGCATAAAAGAGTTGAGAGAAGACTCAAATAATATTCATGGATAATCTGATCATAAACTCACAATTCATCGGATCCCAACAAACATACTGCAAAAATATTACATCGAATAGATCTCCAAGAATATCGAGGAGAACATTGTATTGAACATCAAAGAGAGAGAAGAAGCCATCTAGCTACTACCTATGGACCCATAGGTCTGTAGTAAACTACTCACACATCATTGGAGGGGCAACGAGGTTGATGTAGAAGCCCTCCGTGATTGATTTCCCCTCCGACAGAGTGCTGGAAAAGGCCCCCACATGGGATCTCACGAGAATAGAAGATTGCGATTGCAGAAAAAGTGTTTTGGGTGGCTATCTGTTGGTTTGCCGACTTTAGAGAATTTATAGAGGTGGAATTAGGTCAAATGGAGCAAAGGTGGGCCCACGAGACACCAGGGCGTGCCTACCCCCTGGGCGCATGTAACATCCCAAATTTCTAAATTTTGGAATGTTATATTAAATAAATAACTTTGATTGTTTGTTTGATTGTTGAGTTGATTGATTGTGTGAAATTGAGTGAAATTTAAAAACTTTTTGAAAGTTGAATGAGAGGGAATGAAATGACTTTCCCAGACTTTCACTTTGCATTTTGATCTCAGTGAATTCAAATTCATTTCATCACAAAATCCTAGAGTGAAGATAATAAGGCTTCTTCCATTTAATTTTTTTGAAAAGGGTTTTTGAAAAGACTTGAACCCCATTTGGAAATATCAAATTCAGAAATTTAAGCAACTCAATGAAATTCATGAAGAAAGAAAGTTGGAAGTTTCAAAGAATCATTTGGAAAGTCATGTTGAAGTTAATTGAAACCCACTTTCCATTTGAAGTTATTGGAATTGCTAAATTTCAAATTCTCTGAAAGTTATTCAAAATGAGAGAAGTAATATGACACTTCAGAAATTCAGGGACTTTTGAAATATATTTGAATGAAGAAAAATAGAAAAGATTTGGAACTGGTTTAAAATTCAAATTCAAAATCATTTAGCTTTTATTCAAATTATTTTTCAAATAAATAAATAGAAATAAGGGTAAAATTATTCCCTTCAATGAAAAATTAGGAGAAAATAAATTCGAAATCATTTTGGTATTTAAAAAATGTTTTAATGGGTTTTATTGCAATTGCAGCACTGGTTGACTTTTGTGAATTTTTGTGGATTTTAGCTGCCTCTAAAAATATGTTCATGTTGTAGGAAATCTTTTTTTGAATCTTTTGATATATTATATGCCTATATAATATTTTTATTTTTCTTTCTATAAAAAGAAACAAATCTTTTCGGACAATGCCAGGCCCAAGCCCAGCACTGCCCCCTCTCTGTCCCTCGGCCCAGCTACGCGCTAGGCTAGCCCAGCAGCTCACCCGCGCCCAAACCGCTATCGCCCGGTCACCCGCACCTCTCCCTCGCTCCCGCACTCGCCAACAGCGGGGCCCGCGATCTTCTTCTTCCCCTCGCTCATGCAATGTCACACCAGAGCTCAGGCCGCCCTCGGAATCCTGATCCTCTCGGGATCGCGAATCTCCTCGCCCCTCCTCCAAGCAACCCCACCTCTATATAAACCTCCTCCCACGACCCGCCCCCTCCTTTCCTCGCATTGATAACCCCTCGCCTCCTCCTCAATTGTTCGCCGGAACTGAGCGCCGCCACCGCGCCATTGCCTCCAACCTCCTAGACCCCTCCAAGCACCACCGAACACCCCATCGTCTACTGCCGCATTGCCTAGTGCACGCACCAGAGCTCGAGGACCACCGGAGCGCCATCACCACCGATGTCCGAATGCCATCGCCGCCCGACCTCGCCCCCGTCCTCCTTCGACGTCCCCAAGCATCCTTGAGGCCACTATCATGATCTTCTTCTTCCGCTGCACCCTCCCGACGAGTTCCCCGAGCTCGTCGACGACCAGAGCACCGTCGCTGTTCACCACCTCGCCGGAGCACCTCGCCGGAGTTCATCGCCGCTAAGGTTTACTTCCCCTCCGTTCGATCTGTGTTAGACGGTGTAGATTAGATCTAGCGAACGGGTAGGTTTTCTTTAATTTAGATTGATTTTAATTCCGGTTTAATCCAATTTAGATCGAACCACCCACTTCATTTTTTTTCTTTTAGCCGCTGCCGCCATATGCTCTAGGTTTCGTCCACCCGCCGGTTTTGTTAGCAAACACACACACACATCCAACCACGATGCGCCACGTGCCAGTGGCCGTTCCGAAGCGTTTTTATTTTGTTTTCTGTTTTAGTTTTCAGAATAGTTTCAATCTTCGATTGCTTGTATCTTTTAGCCTACTTAATGTTTTTGAGTGATTCCAATAGCACCGTGTCGCAAATTTTTATGAAGTTTCTGTTAGTGACTTGAAATATTGAATTTGGCTAGTTTAAATTTGAAATATTTGAAATAAGCTTCAAACACTATTTTTGCTCTAGTTTGAGTTCTAGAATATATTTTTATTGATTCCTTTTGCTCCTGGTCACTAGGACCTTTGCCTATCCAATAGCGTTGAGTATTTTATTCTTTTTGTAAATTTAAATTATGGTTTTGCTAAACATGGCCTGTTTTGACTTTGTTTTTGTTTTAGCTTTAATTCTTTTATTTTTATTTGTTCTCAATTATTTCTTTTTGCAACTTTTGACAAGTTTTACTTTGTTTCTGTTAGATAACAGTAGCCATTTTTATTTGCTAGTTAAAATAAATAAAAACTATATTTTGTTCCTTTATTTTGTAGCAAAACTAGTATAAGTCATAAATATAGTGTTATAAAAGCTTTCTAATTGTTTCTTTTTGCTGGCAAAAGTTTATGAATTTTTTTTGTGAAAATTAGTTGCTTTATATTTTATTTTCTGTCTATTTATTATATTAGTATTTTTCTTTGTCGTTAAATTTTTCTTAGGGCAAAACTATATTGGATGTTTGTAGTAGAGTCTTAGACTTTCCTTAGCAGTTTTTCTTTGTTGTTTTATTTGAAGTTTCTTTGAATTGCAATTAAGTTTCATTATTGAGTTTCTTTTTTGTTTTGATTGTTACTTTTAGTGCTAGAATTGATTAGTAGAGAGTTTTGCTTATATGAATTCCATTGTCTGTCTAATATAGATTTTCATCGGAGTGACGAATAGTTCTACCAAGTCCTTTTCTGAGAGCGTTTTATCTTCATCATCTTACTAGGCAAGTTCACTTTGACCATGTTATTCATACCTATCTTTTTATTGCATCTAGTGTCACCATTCATAATCCCTCCAGTAGTGATATTGACTTCTTGTAGTTGAGTTGAATGCATGAGGTAGGAACCCATTTCCCTATTGTCAAGCCCGGGATGTATGTAGTTTTAATGCTACGCTATAGTAGATGGGGTTGGTATGAGTGCTCGGAAGTGGTGCAAGAAGGAGGACTCTACATCAATGACGACAACTTCATGATAGTATCTGCAGGGAATGCATCTTTAAGGCCTCAAGACTTCAAGACTCGAGACAAGAGTTCAATATACCTCTAGGTGGAGAATGATTAATAAGGGTACATGGTGCGCCCAGTATTCAGTGATTCCGGAGAAGCACCATGATATCATGCGGAAAGCTCCACCTAGGATCAAAGATCCGGAAGAATACTTCATGCCCGAAAGCTTATCTGTGCAACCGCAAGTCGCTATGGGATCTGGCTTGGTTGACCTGGTGGTGACTCTGGCTGGGACGGTACTAACATATGTAGAACTACGGTAGGATTGGATGGTCACCAGACAGTGGTCAGAGGAACTCTTTGGAACCATGTTTTGATCGTCCTATTCTCAAACGATCTGCAGTGTGAGGACGAAAAGGGAGGGATTGATCTGGCGGGTAAAGTGTACAAACCTCTACAGAGGGTTAAAACCTAATTGATTAGCCGTGTCCCCGGTTATGGACAATTTGAGCATCTGGACTTAGATCTATCTTAGAACTCTCAACAATAGACAGATAACTTAATTGTGGGCAACTTATGATGATTTGGGCTATGGGACATTGGTTGGAGAAACCATGTCACTGTAGATAACTTTGTAGTACAGAATCCTCATATTACTTTGATGTAGGGAAAATAAAACCAACTTTTACGCAAACAAAACTCAGAGCCAGAGCCACAAGGCCATATTGCATATAGTATAGTTTTATCATCTTTTTTTCTTATAGTGATCTTGCCAATACATTCAATGTACTGACCTACATGGCTGCAACGTATCATGTTGCGGGATTATTTCTATGACGAGTGGGTTTTGTTGTTGGGTTACGGTCTACACTCAACTTGCCGATGGCGTTGATGGGTCTTGACGGTGTCCTGGACTAGGGGGTACTCAACGCGTCATCTCCCGATCTGTTAGATTGGGCCGAGGACCCCCCATGGCCGTATACTCATGGGCCAGTCCAGCCGGCTGCCGCATACAAGGAAGACTCCACAAGACTTGGTGATCAAGACAAGGACTCCTCCCCCACCGGCATATTCGGCTAGGACTCATGTTATCCTAGGCCTCTGGTGCATTATATAAACCAGGGCCAGGCTAGTCGATAGATCATATATATAACAATCATACCATAGGCTAGCTTCTAGGGTTTAGCCTCTCTGATCTCGTGGTAGATCAACTCTTGTACTACCCAAATCGCCAATATTAATCAAGTAGGAGTAGTGTTTTACCTCCATCGAGAGGGCCCGAACCTGGGTAAAAACATCGTGTCCTTTGTCTCCTGTTACCATCCGCCTAGATGCACAGTTCGGGACCCCCTACCCGAGATCCGCTGGTTTTGACACCGATATTGGTGCTTTCATTGAGAGTTCCGCTGTGTGTTCGGCAAAGTGTCGATGGCTCGCCTGCAGATCAACTACGACTTCGGCATCTTCCTCACCAGCTCGACTGGTCACCTTGGTTCAACCAAGGACTGCGCCCTGCCTCCGACCGTCATGTTCGAATGAGGGCCTTCGTCAACATCAACTCCGATCTCTATCAAGATCATGAGGAATCATCCAGGGAGCCCGGGGGCTCGACGTCAATATTGCCCTTGGGCGACCATGCTATGTTTCTGGACAGCGAACTTGTGTCCGCCGTCACCGCCTCCTCGAGCGTCGGTTCGATGATTGCTTCAGTGGAATAGTGCAGAATTGAATCTACAACAACCCTGGAAAATTTCGCCGAGTTCTGATGGAGGAATCTATGGGAATCCGCGACATACCGGAGCCTTGTCAAATCTGAATGAGGATCTGGACGAGTTTAGGGCGTGGTGTTGAGCTTCTAGCTCGGACGTCCTTTGGAAGATCCAACCGTTGATCGGCTGCGGAATTCCTATATCTAACACCTCCCAAAATTTCAGCTCGATCCAACCGTCCAAACTCCGGGAACCTTCCGATTAGTGCATCACTTTTCGATCTGTTTTCTGCGCGAAAACGAATCCGACCCGAGTTCGTCTTTTTTATGAACGGGAATTTGGACATCCTTTTTGAAGGAAGTTTTGTATGGGGTATCGTGTTTTGTTCCCAAACACATCCCGCTAACCTTAAAATCTTTTGAACATGATCTTCAACATCATGCTGGTGTCAAACCAGTCCGGCAATATTGCTCCACGGCTGCCGACCTGTGCTAGACACGTCGTCACTTTGTTGAGCCACGCTCAACTTTTTCGGATCATCATCTCGGCAAGCTGAACAAGAGTCCAGCATCGCTAAGGATAAATCATCACCAACATTGCCGCCCCATGGATTACACGGAGCGGGCACACCTGCACCGCCGCACGGTCACTTCATCAAACCGGCATCGACCACGTCACGACCTGCATCGGCAGGGCCGCACTGTTGCTTTTTCAAGCTGGTGTCCATCATGCCGACCTACTTCGACTCATCGGCTGACACCGAGGCTTCATCACGTTAGATGGACCGGGGGCTTCATCATCTCTTCATCAACCTACTCCGGATACTTCGGCGTCGATGGCCGACCAGCTCCGTCACGTTAGCTGGACCGAGGGCTTTGCCTCGGCGAGCCAACCTTTGCCAGCATCGCCATGCCGTTGCTTTATCGCCCACCAGGCGATAGGTGTGCGGATCGAGTCCCAATTTTGGAATCACCTTTCTTCGGATTGCTACAACAAATAAGCCAGGTGCTATTAATCCTAGTATCTTTTGCTTGTTTGGGTTCATTTTTTCCAACGAATTATTACTCTGGTTTGTCCATCATATGTACGCAGGTCTATCAGATGGTGGCCGCATTAACGATGGTCGCATGGTGGTTCGGTCAGTTTCCGTACATAGTCCGGCGAACGCCGCATCCGGAACTCGAACCGACCTGTGAATTCAGGCCTTGCCATGCCTTTACCGCATCACGCCGCCACCCTGCATCGACATTGACTTCGGCACCAGGCCATATTTCTTTTATTACTCACTTTACATAAATTATTTGTTATGCAATGATTTTTTTTAATTATTATTACTGTTATCTCTGGTTTGCACTATTTTTGTGCACAGGAAAATGGTCCAGCCGGACTATATCCTTTGGCGTCACCTCGGCTCGACGAGGGGCTTCGTCAACACTTCATTACCCCATGCTAGGGACTTCGGCATCACCCTGCCGTCCTGCATTGACCGTGCTATGTCACCACTTCGGAGTGCCGAGCTCATTGCTCCGCCACCTCGGGACCGGCTTGGGGGATGGAACCTTATCCCGCATCAAGCTCGGACCGCGTCATCAATACCGAACACATTAACCAACTAAGTTTTAAATTTTTAACTTGTGTTCGGCTCGACCAAGCATTATACTTTTTTGGAAAAAAGTTGCTTGTAAAAATTTCCTTGTCCAAACTTTGTTTGTGACGCGCAAATTCAAATACCCCGTTTACTTGGGGGCTTCCTTCATGAAGCTTTTCCTCTTGCATATGATTATACTTGTACGGCTTCGTTCCTTGTTCGTGTATTATGCCACAATATGCACCAGATTGACTTAAGCGATTTGCAAGCTGGGTTGCCTCGCTCCTGTGTTTACCCCTACATTCCGGATTGTTCGGCTAGGGAGTAAAGGGAGCACCTCTGCGATTGTCATGATCGGGTCATCCGAGCCGGACCTCAGAGTGGGTGAAGCCAAAAGCTAGCGCTCTTATAGTTTTCAATGATGTTCGGCACACAACGGAACTCATGAGTACAAAAAATCTGTTGCACAAGTCTCATAATAACAATGAGCACCAAAGAAAGGTATCGGTGGGGGTACTATTTTCTTCGAAGATGCTTCTTACACTTCGCAGTAATATAGAATAAGTTCCCTGAGCGCGCTTTGTCTGTTACAACCTTATGGCCTGATTGCCTGGTTATTGGAAACACCGTCAATATTCTCAACAGATAGAGTACATAACACTTTTCGGTCTTTGACCGAAGAGGGAGAAGCCGACGATCGGTTAAGACGCGTTTACAGTTCGGTTGAACATAGATATGATATAAGTACTTCGGTAAATGCAATCATTCTTTTACCCAAGTCACTTGGGGGCTCTTAAATTTATATGAGCCGTTTTATGATAAGTGTTCTTCTTCTTAGTCGTTGCAAAGTTTTATTATTATTATTATTATTATTATCTATCACTCCTTTTTTCGACACGAGCGTGTGGTCACTAGCCGGGGAGCCTAATTTCTCTCTCAATGCCGCTAGAGTTTAGTTTGCTAAACTGGCCTAATGAGAAGTACTCCGCCCTCGGGATAGGAGTTTGAAGCCGTAGGCTGACCCGCTTGAAGTCTTGAGATAGGATGTATCATGTTAAAGCACGATAGAAGCGCTTCTTTTGCTAAGGCCAATTTTCGGATTGGCACCGAACACTTGATCTTGTTCGGACGTCAAGTTTTTACTGACGTTTTTTGGTTTTCCAAGCTTATGGCACTTTTTAAACTATTTGTGTGTTGTCAGCACATGTCTCGCAGTGCAACGCCGGACACCTTTAGAGATTCGGCAAAAACGTTCTCGGATATTACTATATATGCATCGGTTTCGAATTGTGTCTTCGGTCAATAGTTGGGTTGCCCGGCTCCTGCGCTTGCCTCCTACATTCCGCTTTGTTCGGCTAGGTGTGCAAAGGGAGAACCACTGCGATTGTGCTTCCAGCTCACATGGTTAAGCACCTCAATGGAGAAAGCCGAAAACTAACTGTCACAATAAGCGTAAACTGGTCAGCGGTCCGATGACGGTGTTAAACGACGAGCCATTCATAACAATGGCTGAAGTGTTTACGGGTTGACCTCGACTGTCGCCGAACACTACCGGGGGCTATTAACTAGCCTTCCAAACTAAATCCTCGATATTTTGCTCTTACATTGGAGCTGAGGTTTCATGATCATGCTTAGCATGACAACCCAAGGAAAGGAACCGATAGCAGGGCTATTTTCTTTGGAAGACATTTCTTCTGTTAAACAGTAATATAACATATCTCTCTATGTACCTTTGTTTATAAAACCGTATGGCCAGATTGCCTTGTTTGTCGTAAATCTTTGCCCTCATAAAGGCTTTACAAAGTAGGACAAACACTCCTCGGCTACTGGCCGAGGAGGTTGAAGCCGATGGTCGGCCAACAAAGTTTTGTACAATGCGGATCCGAGCAATAATGACATAAAGTACTTGGATACATAGATTCATTACACATAATTTGTGATTTTACTATGGATATCGATCCTTAATTCGGCCACCCGTGCCCGCATTAAGGCTCGGGGGCTACTGGGCTTCGGGCTTATTATTTACAAATATTAAAGGGGCACATCGATCCCCTGATCTGGTGTTGCCACTCGACCAGTGTCTCGGGGGCTACTGCATTGCCTGTTCTATGCAGAAAATTTTAAGTGCAATACAGTTTCCGAGGAGATTTTGATCCTCAGGTTGGTCGGCCGCACCCAACCTGAGTCTTGAGGACTGAGCATGCCGCTTTTTGTGTGCCGAAGTATTCTGCCGAGCTAGGACTTGATCCTCAGGCCGATTTTGCAAATCAACCTGAGTCTCAGCAGTTACTGGGATCAGCGGTCTTATGTCATCCTTCAGGTGCATCTCAGATTTTAGACCAATACACACCTTGAGGGCTACTGGCTATATATCTCGTCAGAGAATAAATTGCATCAATAAAAAACATTGACCAAAAATCAACCCATGACCAAGGTGCTTAACCACCTCGGAAGCAGTACGACATATAGCTCGGAAGCAAGTGGCTGGCTCCTTAGAGGGCATTTCCGGTATTAAGCTCGGCTAAACTCCTTCAACTTTTTTGGACCAATATGATCTATGACATCTTGGATATAGTCCGGCGTTGGAGCTTGGACACAGTCCGGCGTTGGAGTTCGGATACATTTCGGCGTTGGAGCTCGAAAGCAGTCCGACATTGGTGCTCGGCTGCAAGAGATACCTTGAATGCAGTCCGGCGTTAGAGCTCGGACACAAGAGGACACTGCCTCCCGGGAACAACTTCGAACCCGAGGTGTGGCATAAAAATAACAAGGCATTGATAAAGGCCGGAAACTTAAAGGGGCTCCTCGGATACCCGACGTGTAAACTCGTCGAACGCATTTCGGCGATCCTCAAGATAGAAGATGAGAAGATTTGTTGATCCAGTTTTCAAGACCGGCAACCGAAGATGAAGAACAATTCGGAAGAATCGAGGAGCGTCCCTAACTTGAAGACTAGTTCAGGGGGCTACTGACGGTGTCCTGGACTAGGGGGTACTCAACGCGTCATCTCCCGATCTGTTAGATTGGGCCGAGGACCCCCCATGGCCGTATACTCATGGGCCAGTCCGGACGACTGCCGCATACAAGGAAGATTCCACAAGACTTGGTGATCAAGACAAGGACTCCTCCCCCACCGGCGTATTCGGCTAGGACTCATGTTATCCTAGGCCTCTGGTGCATTATATAGACCAGGGCCAGGCTAGTCGATAAATCATATATACAACAATCATACCATAGGCTAGCTTCTAGGGTTTAGCCTCTCTGATCTCGTGGTAGATCAACTCTTGTACTAACCAAATCGTCAATATTAATCAAGCAGGAGTAGGGTTTTACCTCCACCGAGAGGGCCCGAACTTGGGTAAAAACATCGTGTCCCTTGTCTCCTGTTACCATCCACCTAGACGCACAGTTCGGGACCCCCTACCCGAGATCCGCCGATTTTGACACCGATAGCTCTCCACACCCGTTTGTCTATTTCTGCTGAGACTTATGAGGTATTATTTATACATGTGATTTCACTTTTATATATACATTGATGTAGTGTGTGTGCCCGCATACTGATCCAGGGATGGCACAAATACACAGAGGCTTGACCGTTTGAGGTCGGGTCGCTCCAAAGATTGTTTCAGAGCACATGTTGACTGTAGGACGTGACTCTAAACTAAACCTTCCCTATTCAAAATTTTAGATGAAGAGCTACATTCTGAAAAAAAAGAACACTACGAGAAGGTTTTTGGAGGCCCATTCCTTGTGGAGCTAGTCGGACTGATAAAGCCACCGATACCTGAGATCAAGGTGTATAAAAGGAAGTTTGGATCATGGAGAGTCAAGAGTCAAGTTTTTGGACGAAAAGAAGACCCCAAGACTAGAGACATTACATATGGAACGTTAAGTCCAAACCTTAATCTAGGCGTAAGCACTGTTGTTCATGATGCTATCGCGCGCTTGTGCTATCGCCGTCTTGCTGAGTTAAGCAAGAATTTCTTCAGAAAGATTGGATGGCGGAAGATTGATGGAGCCACCATTGCCCCAATGGAGGCGCAGAAGATGAAGTTCTCCCCATTGTTGGTGTATAACCAAGATCTGGAGCAATATGTCAAGAATCTTCAGATGGATCTTCTGGAAGCCCTGTTTGACAATGAAGCCCTACGAAAAGAGGTCGAGACTCAGAGGCTGAAGATAACCAAGCTAGATGAGGAAAATCTCGAGATCCCAAAGATGCATCAAGAATTGAAGGGCGGCAGGATCATAGCTCATGCCACAGACATTGAGATCCAGGAACTCAAAAAACAACTCCAGGATATACAGGGACGTCACAAGAAACTCCATGTCGATAGGGATAATTGATGTCTGCTACACAACTTGTTCTTGTGGACTCGTGTTGGGCCTCCAAGTGCAGAGTTTTGTAGGACAGTAGCAATTTTCCCTCAAGTGGATGACCTAAGGTTTATCAGTCCGTGGGAGGTGTAGGATGAAGATGTTCTCTCTCAAACAACCCTGCAACCAAATAACAAAAAGTCTCTATCCCCAACACACCAAATACAATGGTAAATTGTGTAGGTGCACTAGTTCAGCGAAGAGATGGTGAAAAAATTGTAGTAACGATAGTAGATATTGATTTTTCTGTTAGGAACAATAAAAAACAGCAAGGAAGAAAGTAACAAAAGTGAGCACAAATGGTATTGCAATGATTGAAAGTGAGGCCTAGGGTCGGTACTTTCGCTAGTGCAATCTCTCAACAATGCTAATATAGTTGGATCACATAACCATCCCTCAACGTGTGATGAAGAATCACTCCAAAGTTCTTATCTAGCAGAGAACTTAAGAAGAAATTGTTTGTAGGGTAGGAAACTGATACGTCTCCAATGTATCTACTTTTCCAAACACTTTTGCCCTTGTTTTGCACTCTAACTTGCATGATTTCAATGAAACTAACCCGGACTGACGCTGTTTTCAGCAGAACTGCCATCGTGTTATTTTTGTGCAGAAACAAAAGTTCTCGGAATGACAAGAAAATCCACAGAGATTATTTTTCGAAAATATAAAAAATACTGGCGAAAGAATCAAGGCCAGGGGGCCCACACCCTCTCCGTGAGGGTGGGGGGCACGCGCCCTCCCCCTGGGCGCGCCCCCTACCTCGTGGCCCCCTGGATGTCCATCGACCTCAACTCCAACTCCATATATTCTCTTTCGCGGAGAAAAAATTAGAGAGAAAGTTTCATCGTGTTTTACGATACGGAGCCGACGCCAAGCCCTAATCTCTCTCGGGAGAGCTGATCTGGAGTCCGTTTGGGGCTCCGGAGAGGGGGATTCGTCGGCGTCGTCATCATCAACCATCCTCCATCACCAATTTCATGATGCTCACTGCCGTGCGTGAGTAATTCCATCGTAGGCTTGCTGGACGGTGATGGGTTGGATGAGATTTACCATGTAATCAAGTTAGTTTTGTTAGGGTTTGATCCCTGGTATCCACTATGTTCTGAGATTGATGTTGCTATGACCTTGCTATGCTTAATGCTTGTCACTAGGGCCCAAGTGCCATGATTTCAGATCTGGACCTATTATGTTTTCATGAATATATGTGAGTTCTTGATCCTATCTTGCAAGTCTATAGTCACCAATTATGTTTTATGATCCGACAACCCTGAAGTGACAATAATCGGGATACTTCTCAGTGATGACCGTAGTTTGTGGAATTCATGTATTCACTATGTGTTAATGCTTTGGTCTGGTACTCTATTAAAAGGAGGCCTTAATATCCCTTAGTTTCCATTAGGACCCCGCTGCCACGGGAGGGTAGGAAAAAAGATGTCATGCAAGTTCTTTTCCATAAGCACGTATGACTATATTCGGAATACATGCCTACATTACATTGATGAACTGGAGCTAGTTCTGTGGCATCCTATGTTCTAACTATTACATGAGGAATCACATCCGACATAATCATCCATCACTGATCCAATGCCTACGAGCTTTTCACATATTGTGCTTTGCTTATTTACTTTACCGTTGCTACTGTTACAATTACTACAAAACTGCTGTCGTTACTTTTGCTACTGTTACCGTTACTATCATACTACTTTGCTACTAAATACTTTGCTGCTGATACTAAGTTATCCAGGTGTGGTTGAATTGACAACTCGACTGCTAATACTTAAGAATATTCTTTGGCTCCCCTTGTTGGAAATATGCCCTAGAGGCAATAATAAAAGTATTATTATTATATTTCCTTGTTCATGATAATTGTCTTTTATTCATGCTATAACTGTATTATCCAGGAATCGTAATACACGTGTGAATACATAGACCACAATATGTCCCTAGTGAGCCTCTAGTTGACTAGCTCGTTGTGATCAACAGATAGTCATGGTTTCCTGGCTATGGACATTGGATGTCGTTGATAACGGGATCGCATCATTAGGAGAATGATGTGATGGACAAGACCCAATCCTAAGACTAGCACAAAAGATCGTGTAGTTCATTTGCTAGAGCTTTGCCAATGTCAAGTATCTCTTCCTTTGACCATGAGATCGTGTAACTCCTGGATACCGTAGGAGTGCTTTGGGTGTATCAAACGTCACAACGTAACTGGGTGACTATAAAGGTGCACTACAGGTATCTCCGAAAGTATCTATTGTTTTATGCGGATCGAGACTGGGATTTGTCACTCCGTGTAAACGGAGAGGTATCTCTGGGCCCACTCGGTAGGACATCATCATATGCGCAATGTGACCAAGGAGTTGATCACGGGATGATGTGTTACGGAACGAGTAAAGTGACTTGCCGGTAACGAGACTGAACAAGGTATCGGTATACCGACGATCGAATCTCGGGCAAGTAAAATACCGCTAGACAAAGGGAATTGTATACGGGATCGATTGAGTCCTTGACATCGTGGTTCATCCGATGAGATCATCGTGGAACATGTGGGAGCCAACATGGGTATCCAGATCCCGCTGTTGGTTATTGACCGGAGAACGTCTCAGTCATGTCTGCATGTCTCCCGAACCCGTAGGGTCTACACACTTAAGGTTCGATGACGCTAGGGTTATAAAGGAAGCTTGTATGTGGTTACCAAATGTTGTTCGGAGTCCCGGATGAGATCCCGGACGTCACGAGGAGTTCCGGAATGGTCCGGAGGTAAAGATTTATATATAGGAAGTCCTGTTTCGGCCATCGGGACAAGTTTCGGGGTCATCGGTATTGTACCGGGACCACCGGAAGGGTCCCGGGGGCCCACCAGGTGAGGCCACCTGCCCCGGGGGGGGGCACATGGGCTGTAGGGGGTGCGCCTTGGCCTACATGGGCCAAGGGCACCAGCCCCAAGAGGCCCATGCGCCTGGGGAAACCCTAAAGGAAGAGTCCCAGCAGGGGAAGGCACCTCCTAGGTGCCTT